>NC_061116.1:141569798-141720831 GCF_002878395.1 Capsicum annuum | reverse complement strand
TACTACTCGCTTTAGTTTATCTCTCTCATCTCATATAAATCCACTTTCAAAATAATCTCATGGTTTATAAGAACCCAACAATCAAATCTGTAATATCATGTAGTAAAGTGGATTTCAAAGTGCTATGACCATTAGGTCAAAGCATTTCTCAATAATCTCAAAATACTCAAATCATGGGTGCTTATAGCACTATAGTTCATAAACTTGCAAGTCTCAAGTAGGGCTTAATGACCCATAATTCAATCTCAAGTTAAAACTCATCATAATGCATAATAGATAGCATATAGATTCATAATTCATGTGGGAATCTAGTATTTACTGTAACATATCTCAAAATATCAACGTAGTCATATACTTCAATATCTCAAACATTGCAACTATTAACTTCTAAAGGATTAAAATCATGAGGTATAAACCCAGCTTTGATTTCTTAAGAAAACATGTAAAATTCATGCCATTAGACTCTCAATTCATAGGAAACATCAAAATCTTGCAACCAATAACAATGGATGAAAACTCCTAATTTAATTTCATTTAAAATCTCATAAGTAACAGAAAATTGTAGTTTAAATAAGCCTTTGGGCACAAGGGTTAAAGGATTACCCATGTTCAAAACCCCACATACCTTGGATGCTGAAATTGGATGAACAAGCTTGCTTCAAACTCTTCTTCTTACTCTTGAGAGAGGGTTCTTACAACACTTTAACTTGGGGAACTTAAATCTCAGCTTAATTTGTTGAATCTATGGTCATTTCTAGGATTTCTTGGAGAAGGGTTTTAGATTTGATCTTGAGGGAGAAACCCTAGCTCTCTTGTGTTTTGGATGATGAATGAAGCCATTTGATTTGTTTGGAATATATCAGGGTATAAGAGAGTGGAAAGGACCAAAAAGCCCTTTTAAAAACAAGCTAAAAATACTAAACAGGGTCGACGATGGTTGGAGCAATGGTCCGTCGCAAGATCGATGGTCTGTTGGGTCATCCATCGCATAATGACCAGAAAATGGACATACTGCCCTAATGCGATGATAGGATTGATGGTCCGTCACTGTTTTGAAAGGCAATTATATTGTCTGTCACACGATGTCCAGGATGAGACCACACTGCCTTAGTGGTGACGGTCTCAGCGATGGTCTGTCGCAGCCTTGACATTCTGTCGTCCTGTTCGTCGCACTTGAGCCAGGAAAGAGAGTTTTTACCTTGGTCACAACAGTTCAAGCGTCGATCCATCGCAGACTCGACGGTCCGTCAGATCATCCATCGCACCTGGGCTGTTCTGATAACTCTCAATAAAACGGCCATAACATCTCACCCCGATGTCGGATTTGGATGAAATTGGTATCATTGGAAAGCTAATTCAATTCTCTACATGACAAAAAGTCAAATTTGAGAACATTCTATATGGTTTAAATAGAAATCACTTGGAACGTATCCTCTCAATCTTTTAGGGCCAGAATTACACTTCACTTGACACGCTCTAAGGCCTGGACAACGAGGGAACTTTGCAGGGTCTTACAATATCTCCCCTTGGAAACATTCATCCTCAAATGTCACTAGTTAGACTAGGAACACAGGAAAATAGAGTATACATAGCTGAAGCAATTTGCTAAACTGCTGAAAATCTCTCTAAACTCTTGAATACCTTAGAAGTTGCAAGAACTCATGCAAGAATAGATTTATAGCTGAACTTTAGATTAGAAGAGCTAAATTAAGGAAGAATAATACCTTCGGATCGATCTGAATTCGCAGAAAAAAGGTGCGGGGACTTGGATTGCATGTCTACTTCTGCCTCCCAAGTAGCGCCCTCAACTGACTGGTTCCACCATAACACTTTGACCAAGAAAACCTCTTTGTTCCTCAGTCTACGGATCTAAGAATCTAGGCTCTAAACGGGAATCTCATTGAATGAAAAATTGTTCTGAATATTAGCACTCTCTGAAGGATCTATCACAATGAAATCACCAATATGATTTTTAAGCATGGAGACATGAAACAGGATGAACGACTGACAACTCTGCTGGCAACTCAACCTCATAGGCTACTATGCCAACACGACTCAAAAATCTATACTGGCCAACATAATGGGGACTAATCTTTCCTTTTTTACTAAACCTATTCATCCCTTTCATGGGTGAAATCTTCAAGTACACCAAATTACCCACTTCAAACCCAATATCTCTTCTCCTTACATCGGCATATGACTTTTGACGACTCTTAACTGTCTTTAACCTATCTCTAATAAACATAACTTTCTCCATAGCTTCAAACACTGTGTCAGGCCCAATCGCAGCTGTTTCACCAACTTCAAACCAACCTATGGGTGATCTATATCTTGTACCGTACAAGGCCTCAAATGGTGCCATGCCAATGCAAGAATGGTAACAATTGTTAGAGGCAAACTCTATCAATGGAAAATGCTCATCCTAACTACCTTTGAAATCAAGAGCACACGCCCTTAACATATTTTCTAGGGTCTGAATGGTCTTCTCAACTTGAACATCTGTCTGAGGATGAAAAGAGAAACTTAAAAGAACTTAGGTACCAAGACCCTGCTGACACACTCTCCAAACTTGAGAAGTAAATTGAGTACCCTTATACAAAATGATAGAAGAGGGAACTCTGTGCAGCCTGACTAACTCTCAGATATAAAATCTAGCATAATCCTCTGTTGTATAAGATATATGCATGGGCAATAAGTCTGCAGACTTAGTTAGCCTATCTACAATAACCCAAATAGAATCATGATGATGACGCGAAAGAGGTAACCCGGTCACGAAGTCTATATTCACCACCTCCCACTTCCAAGTGGATATACCATACTCTTGCATCACACCACCAGGTCTTTGGTGCTCTACCTTAACCTGTTGGCATATTGCACACTTTGCTACTAACTTAGCTATATCCTTCTTCATACTATTCCACCAATAGATTTCCTGCAAATCGTTGTATATCTAGGTAGTGCCGAGATGAATAGAATACCGCACGCCATGAACTTCATCCATAATCCTCTGCCTCATATCATCAACATACGGAATACACAATCTACCCTGTAATCTCAACACTACATCTCCCTCTTTGGAGATAACCTCTACCTTTTGGTCTTTAACTGCCTCTTTCAGTGTGACCAAAGTAGAATCTCTATCTTGCTTCTCCTTCACTTCCAAAACTAAAGAGGATTCAGAACTACTCTGCACTAAAGTACTTCCCTCTATTGAATTAAGCAACCTAACACCCAATCTAGTAAGACAATTCACATAACTAGCTAACTCCTTCTTACCTTCCTCTATATGAGCAATACTTTTCATGGACAATCTACAAAGGGCATCTGCTACTACATTGGCCTTGCTCGAGTAATACATCACACTCATATCGTTATCTTTTAACAACTCTAACCACCTTCTCTGCCTAAGATTCAACTCCCTCTGAGTAAACACATACAACAGACTCTTATGATTAGTAAACAGATCAACATGAACACCATAACAGTAGTATCTTAGAATTTTTAAATCAAAGACTACAACAGCTAACTCAAGATCATGGGTTGGGTAATTCTTCTCATGCAGATTTAACTGTCTAGAGGAATAGGCTATAACCTTACCTCTTTGTATCAACACATGACCCAAACCAATTTTAGAGGCATCACAATACACCACAAAACCATCTATACCATCAGGCAAAGTCAACACAGGGGCTAAAGTAAGTCGAGTTTTCAACTCTTGAAAACTCTTCTCACAGGAATCTGACCACTGGAACTTAACTTTCTTTTGGGTCAACCGGGTCATTGGAGATGCAATAAAAGATAAACCTTAAACAAAACAAAGGTAGTAGCCCGCTAAACCCAAGAAACTTTTAATGTCAGATGGAGAGATAGGTCTAGGCCAATTTCTTACAGCTTTTGTCTTTTGGGGATCAACTTTAATACCTTCGACTGAAATAATATTACCCAGAAAGGCTACAGACCTTAGCAAAAATTCACACTTACTAAATTTGGCGAACAACAAGTGACCTCTAAGAGTTTACAAGACAATTCTAAGGTGATCTGCATGATCATGCTCACTGCCGTAGTAGACAAGGATGTCATCTATGAACACTATGAAAAACATATCAAGATATTGCTTGAACACTCGATTCATGAGGTCCGTAAAAGCTACTGGGGCATTGGTTAGCCCGAAAAACATGACTAGAAAATCAAAGTTACCATTTGGAAGGCTGTCTTTGGAATATCACATTCTCTCACTTTAAGTTGATGATAGCCGGATCTAAGATCTATTTTGGAGAAATAACTTGTACCTTACAACTGATCAAACAGATCATTAATTCTTGGAAGAAGGTACTTATTTTTACTGTGACCTTGTTAAGCTGATGATAGTCAATGCACATACACAAAGAACTATCTTTCTTCCTCATGAATAGAACATGTGCGCCCCTAGAAGAAATACTGGGCCTTATGAAAACCTTTGTCTAAAATATCGTTGAGTTGATCTTTCAACTCTTTAAGCTCAGCAGGAGCCATACAGTATGGCGGAATAGAAATAGGACGAGTGTCGAGAAGAAGGTCAATCCCAAATTTTATCTTTCTATTGGGAGGCACCCCTGGGAGATCTTCCAAAAAATATCTGGAAACTCATTGACAATTTCGACTGACTGAATAGTTAGAGACTTAGACTTAGTGCCTTTGACTCTAACTAGGTGATAGATGCAACCCTTGGATATTAACTTTTTGGATTTGAGATAGGAGATGAAATGACTCTTAGGACATACCAAACTCCCAAACTACAAAAAAACTGGCTCATCAGGGAACTAAAACTTGACCACATAGGTATGATAGTATATAGATGCATAACAAGAAGGAAGCCAATCCATACCTAGAATAAGGTCAAAATCCACCATGTCTAACTCTATCAAATCAGCAAGTATGACTCTTTGAAGAACAGTAGTAGGACAATTTTTATATACTTGTTTAGCAACAACTGACTTTTCTACTGGTGTGGAGACTAGGAAAGGCTCAATAATCTTTTTGGGACTTATTTTGAAATTCACAGCCACAAGTGGGGTCACATAAGAGAGACTTGACCCAGGGTCCAACAACAAATAAACATCAAATCAAAAGATGCAGAGCATACCAGTAACAATATTGGGAGAGTCCTTTTTCTCCTGACAGGATGGTAAGACATAGAATCTATTTTGGCACTGACTGCCAGTAGTGCTAGATGAAGTGCCCTGAATAGGGAATGGATGAGGGACAGGATTTGGTGTACTAGTAGTCTGTGCCTAAGGTCGGGCATCTCTAGTCCCCTACCTAGCATGAAGATAATATCTAAGTCTGTGGCCCTACTTTCCACAACCAAAAGAACCCCTTAAATCTGCAAAACACTCACTGGGATAATCCCTACCATACATAGCGCAAGAAGGATAACGGGGCCTATTACCAACACTGTTCTGTGACCTAGACATAAAATACCTTCTCCCTTGCTCCTGCCTACCTTTAGGCACAGAAGTACAAGCTGATGAAGGCACTAGAATAGAAGGATATCTCTAAAACTGTGTGCGGGTTCCTTCATGGAACCTAGGGTGACTATACTTATGCTGCTCAGATCTAGTCCTCTTGTTACCCCTCACTCTATCTCTATCTCTAATATTATCTTCCTCTATCTACTGTGCATACATCATCAACCTAGATGATCCATATCCCTATACAACATTGCAGTCCTACACTCTTTCAGCACCAAACCAGAAATACTTATCACGAACTTGCTCATACTAGCTCGGGTGTCAAAAATCAAATTAGGAGCATACTTGTCCAACTGGTTGAACTTTAAGTAGTACTCCTTAATAGTCATGGAGCTCTGCCTCAAGTTTAAAAACTCCTCAAGCTTTACTTCCCTTATCTCAAGTGGAAAGAACTTGTCCAAGAATGCATCTTGGAATACCTGCCAAGTAATAAGAGCAACATCCTCCCTCTACTCTTCCTCCATAATACAATCCAGTCATAAGCTGTGTCCTTCAACCTATAATACACCAACTCACGACTTTCTTCCTTAGAAATATACATTACCTGCGTGATCTTTCTCACCTCCTTAAGGTACAACTGTGGGTCCTCACCTGCCTTGGACCCATAAAACTCTGGTTGATTCATATGATTGAAATCACTGATCCTAGAAGTATCAACATCAACTCCTTGCAAATTTGCAACAGTGGCCTTGTTATTGGCCCAAACATTAGCGATGACTGCTTGGGCTAACGCCTAAAAAGCCGCCAAAAACTCAGCATGAGATAGAGTCTCATTTAAAGGATCAACAGGTGGGGGGTTCCTCATAATCATTTTTTACGGGTACTCACTCTTCGTAGAGGCATTTTCTAAAATAGAAGAGCATGAATTATTCAATAAGAGGAACAACTGCAGGCACGATGAAATCTGAAAGAAAGAAACAACTTTTTCCTAAAATGTATTGTAGCCTCTTGCTCATAGATAAGGCGCGCTACACATCGATGATCAAGACTCTACTCAATGCGGCTTGTCAGATTCCCTAGGACTCCTTTAAAACCTTAGGATTCATTACCAAGTTTGTAGCGACCCAAAATCACTTCCTGGGACATCACATGGTGCTTAAGGCTACGAGTAGCCCTAAGGTAACCCTTTGAGCCTATCACTTCTCATAATAACTCATTCAAGAAGTAACAAATAAAACACTAACACTATCATATGAAGTGTAAGGAAATACGAAGGTAATACTTAGTCCAAATAACCACAAAACTGAAATCTCAATAGAACCACAATCTGATAACTAGTCTGAAAAAGCCTCTACTACTCCATGAACTCGAGAGCCATTGGGATAGGTCCCAAACTAGCTTAAACTGAACTAAAATTAATAATAGAAAAACTCGAATACTGAAATATCAGAAGATAGGTCCTCAACTAATGAGAACTCACCAGAAGGGAGATATAGACAAAGGTACTCAAAAATCACTGATGAGGCCGGGGATGAGCACCTGAACGTACATTATAAAAAAATATAGCACAAAGACGTATATATGGATCAACACTTGGGAATGTACCAATTATGTGGGGGTGTATGCATTTACATAAAATAATATCAATGCTCTTTAATCAAATCATGCATGCAAATTGGAATGGCTCTCATGGCTTGAATAAGTCTAAAATGTAAAGCTCATAAATAATGTAGAATGAAGCATGTAATATAAATCTCGTGAGTCATTATACTTTGGCTTTAAAATTTATACTCTTCTCTTATTCTCATTACGTATAGGCTGAAGGAAACTTTAAACAATACTTTTAACTCATGCATATATCTCATGGAGAGTAAAACTGCTTTAGTGCTCAAGAACTTATAACTCTTTCAAACTCAAACACTTGGAACTCAGAATCATATAACTTTGGTTAGAAAATCGGTGATCAAATTGTATTAGTATAGAAAACTACTTCCTTCTTTTGAAAATACTCAAAAGCAATTCGTTCACTTTAGAAAATATCTCATCTCAAACCTTTAGGGAAAATATTCAATCTCAATGGACAATACATTAGTTTAGGGAAAATAACTTATATCAGGCTTTAGAGAAAAATACGTAGATCAAGGGAAAATACTTTTAGTCTTAGGGAACCAATTCGTAACTTTACTATTAGGAAAATAACTTGTATCAAGGAAGGTTCTCTTAACCGACATAAACCATGCGAGCTAAATGGAGTCCAACGTCTTGTCTTCCTAAGGAAGAAACCTTACATTGGGGATTGGAATCATACTCTTGCCAAGGATTATAACCTCAACTCATTGATCAGTTATCTCAGCCTCGGGCCCAATCATCTCGGCCTTAGGCCCAAAATCTCAAACCTACAATGGTATGTAGTTTTGGGGTAAGAAATCATAACAACTTACCCAACTTGGTGCTAAATACTACTCCCTTTAGTTTATCTAGCTCATCTCATGAAATCCCACTTTCAAAATAATCTCATGGTTCATAAGAACCCAACAATCAAATCCGTAGTCTTATGTAGTGAAGTGGATTTCAAAATGGTATGACCATTAGGTCAAAACATTTCTTAATAATCTCTAAATACTCAAATCATAGGTGCTTATAGCATAATAGTTCATAAAACTATAAGTCTCAAGTAGGGCTTAATGACCCATATTTCAATCTCATGTTAAAACTCATCATAATGCATGGTAGATAGCATATAGATTCATAATTCATGCAAAATTCTTGAATTTATAGAAACTTATCTTAAAATCTCAACATAATCATATGCTTCTGATGTGTGATCCCATGCTAACCCATTTACAACTTTTAACTCTAAATCATTGCAAAGTCTTGAGCAACTTTAGTCATTTTTGATTAGTTTACTTTGATTTATCAATATAAGTAGAGAAGAAGGGAAACCACAAATAAAGAAAGGAAGAAAAAGCATGAAGTCAAAAGAAAATAAAGAACAAAGTGTGGATAACGACATCCATGACATGTCGTCAGCCTGGTGATAGGCTGTTAAGGATGCCGTCAATCTTCAGTAAAAGATGGAAGCTGTGGGAAGTTTTATGACGACATTCATAACACGCCGTCAAGATGATAATAATGCGTCACCATCGTCATCATCCTTAGGCAGCAGAAGCTAAACTTGTAGAGAAGCTGATGACGTCCGTGATAGGCCTTCAAACTCCTGATAGGCCATCACGAGCGCTGTCATCTATTCCAAAGAAAATCTAAACTTTAGTTTTATTCCTTATTTAGGGTTAACTATTTAAAACCTTTTTTTAGGTTTATTTTATTTATTCTATCATTTAGGATTGGGCATGTCCTACAAGATACAATATACGATATTTCTCTCTTTCTCAAAAACCAATATTTTAGAGTTTTGCCCTATTATTCAATTCAAAGTATACTTTTGATTATATTCATCATTGTAAGTTAATCTTTTCAGTTATGACTTCAATTTTCATACTTGTTTCCTGCATCATGAATGGCTAAACACATGTAACCTAGATCATAGGATCTAGGGTAATGTCATGATAAGGTGTTAAATACTCAAGATTTAATAGTTTTTAGGATTTCTTGGTAATTTTGAGATTATAATTTACGTCTATTGGTTGAAAATAGTAGGTGTACCTACTTTCGTTTACTTGAGAAAGAAATGATAAATAGTAGGAGGTGAATTATCAACAAAGACTCGAAAAGGCTTTGTCTAATAATCAACGCTGTAACAAGTTTGATTCACATGAGGTAAAATTTGGATAGTGCATAGCGATTCCCTAAGTTCGAGAGGATTACAAAATTAGACTCTTGAATAGATCGAGAGACATTTGAGCATATCATCAATAAAGATATCTTATGATCCTAACCACTGTGAGAGTCTTGAGTAAATTTTAGCATCTGTCATGTATCGTAAGCCCTAGTGAACATAATCTTAGTTATTTCATAAACTCTGGATTGACAAACACTCAAATTAAAGTGACCAAAAATTATTTGCTAATGTCCGAAACCCCCCATTTTATCTTTTTATGTTGTTTGTTTGAATTTAACTTGTAGCTTTAGTTTCAAATTAGTTTAATCGCCACTCATATTGCTCCCTGTGGGATTCGACCCAACCTAGTTGGATTTTATATTGACAGTGATTGCCTACACCAATTCAAGAGTGTAATTTGAGCGTTATCAAAAATGGCCCAATTGTCGGGGAACAATTTGGCATATTGAGTTGGTTTGGAATTTTAGCCTTCTAGCTTCAATTCAAACTTGTAAATATTTATTTTTAGTTTTCTTTTATTTCTTGTGTTAGGTAGATCTTGATTTTAGTTTACTTATTACTATGGCATCGTGGAACAAACATGAGTTTGATGGCTAGAAATCTTATCTTGATGTCCATGTCCATATTGTGATAGACCTCACTTTTCGAAAGATTGTAGATATGCTCTCTGAAGAGTGATGTGTGCACCATATCCATCCTATTGGGGGTATGATTGTTCTTTATGTGTTGGTCGAAAAGGACATTGGAGTGATTGCCTAAATTGGGCAAAATTAGGCAAGAGGTTTTAGTCTTTGAAGTGGCGTGATAAAATATTCCTTATCATGCCCTCATATTTGCCCAACGGACCTAAAAGATGTAAAGATCAAAAGATGGGCCGACAATTTAAATCATCAAAGTGGAGGGATAAAGGATGACTTGATGTTGTCGTGCCGCGACATTAAATTATGCGCTTCTTAGGAGGCAACCCAAGGTATTTTTTTGTTTATATTCGTATTATATGATTGATATTAGATCTTTTCACCTATGGTGCCACAAGTATATGTCTAACTCTCTTGTTTTGGTTTGACGCATTGGGGATATTGCATGATTTTAAGTTGAGGTTGTTGGGGCTACTTATGGGTGTTGATGTCCTCCTGGGGTTTTTATTGTCGTGCTTCTTTTCCCTGGAGTCTTATTCCTAGTAGAGCCGGCATGTTTAGGCGTATTGCGCTTGTTTTGTGATTTATTGTAGTTGACTTGGATAAATACAAATAACTAAGGTAGTTAACTTGTTTTTGTGATTTTTGAGCACCTCTCCATTGGTCTGATATATTAGTATGTCAATTTCATCCATTTGTGACCACGGTGTATCTTTTTGTGGCATTAGTCTAGCAACTGAGTGATATGCGAGATAATTGTGTTCCTTGTGTGTGTAAGGTCTTACTCAGTTCCCATTATGTGTTGAATCTAGAACTTACCCTATTAGTATTGCCATGGTCATAGGATAGGAGTTAGGAAAGGATCATAGCCTATTTTTTTTATTTTAGCCCACTTTAGCCAAAATGATCTCCCCTATGTGCATAATATTTTTTGATCCTTGTTTTGAGCCTAATTAGCCTATTTCTTTATACGATACCTCTCACCTTCCCGTTTGCATCACAATGAACCTATTTTGGCCTTGGTCCTCGTTGGGCACTGTGCACCTTAACTTAGGCAAACTGCCTAAGTTGAGGGTGGCTATCATAGGGGTGCGTGATACAAAATGAGTATGAAGAGAGGAATAATAAAAGAAAAGAATAAAAATTTAGGTGCGGTGAAAAAGGAATAAGAAATGAGAAAGTTGTGTAAAAGATGATAAAAAGATAATGTGATAATTGAAAAGACCGCATCCATCTTGAGCATGTGTGATCAATAAAAGAGAGGAAGAAAATAAGGTTGGGAGTTGAAACCCCAAGAGTTTAGTGTAGTGTCAAGGAGGCATAGTCACTCTGAAATATCCATGAATATCATATGAGCCCCTAGCCTACGTTACAAGATTAAGAAAAGCCCTATAATGATGCTAACTGGCCTGTCTGACGACTTGGGTACTGACTAAAAGGGAAAGCCTATGGTATTTGATGCGTAATGTTGGAACTTTGTTCTGAGAGTGAGTTTTGTATTTATCCCTGTGTTTATGTATGTAAATTCTGACATAAGATAAAAAAGGATTTCTTTGTTGTAAGGGCACACTAGGTATGTCGCTAATCACTGCCTTATTCGGATAGTGTGATTTGGGTATGTGCTGGGTTGTTATTGCTAAAATTTTTGCCATATCTTGATCCTCGTGAGTTGCATGAGTGTTTTCAATAATAGACACAGTTGGTTTTAATTTGACTGACCTTGGAGATGTATGTATTCTCAACTAATATGAGTAGTTAGCTGCCAACTTGTACTTTGTATACTCTTTGTTATGTTCTGGTTGCTTGAGGACAAGCAATTGTTTAACTTTATGGTGTTGATGTGTGAAACCATGCTACCATATTTAAAGCTTGAAACTCTAAATAATTGCAAGTCTTGAGCAACTTTAGTTGTTTTTTATTAGTTTACTTTGATTTTGCAGTATAAGTAGAGAAGAAGGGGAACCACAAATAAAGGAAGCAAAAAAAAACATGAAATCGGAAGCAAATAAAGAACAAAGTATGGCTAAGGACAGCCATGACACGTCGTCTGCCTAGTGATAGGCTGTCAAGGATATCGTCAACCTTAAATAAAAGATGGAAGTTGCAGGAAGTTTTGTAACAACATTCATGACACTCTGTCAAGATAATGATAAGGTGTCGCCATTGTCGTCAACCTTAGGCAGCAGAAGTTAAACTTGCAGAGAAGCTAACGACGTCCGTGATAGGCCGTCAAACTCCTGATAGGCCGTCACGAGCACCGTCATCTATTCCGAAGAAAATCTAAACTTCAATTTTATTTCTTTACTTAGGGTTACCTATTTAAAGCCTTGTTTTAGGTTTTTTTAATATTCATTTGATCATTAAGGATTGGACATATCCTACAAGATACAATATACGATATTTCACTCTTTCTCTCAAAAACCAATATTTTGGAGTTTGTCCCTGTGATTCAATTCAAAGTATACTTTTGATTTTCTTCATCGTTGTAATTTAATCCTTTCAGTTAAGAATTGAATTTTCATACTTGTTTCTTGCATCATGAGTGGCTAAACACTGTAACTTGGATCATGGGATCTAGGGTTATGTCATGATAAGGTGTTAAATACTCAAGATTTAATAAGTGTTAGGATTTCTTGGTAATTTTGTGATTGTAATTTACGTCTGTTGGTTTCATACAATAGGTGAACCTACTTTGGTTTGCTTGAGAAAGAAATCATAGATAGTAGGAAATAAATTATCAATAGAGACTTGGAAAGGCTTCGTTTAATAATCAGTGTTGTAACAAGGTTGATTAACCTGAGGTAAAATCTAGACATTGCATAGCAATTTCCTAAGTCCGAGAGGATTAGGAAATTAGATGCTTGAATATGTCAAGAGACATTTGAGCATATCATTGATAAAGATAGCTTGTGATCCTAACCACTGTGAGAGTCTTGAGTAAATTTTAGCATCTGTCATGTACCGTAAGCCCTAGTGAACATAATCCTGGGTATTTCATAAACTCTTGATTGACAAACACTGAAATTAAAGTGACCAAAAATTATTTGCTAATTTCCAAAACCCCTATTTTATCTTTTTATATTGTTTGTTTGAATTTAACTTGTAGCTTTAGTTTCAAACTAGTTTAATCGCAACTCACATTGTTTCCTGTGGGATTCGACCCCAACCTATTTGGGTTTTATATTGACAACAATCGCTTACACCCATTCAAGAGTGTAATTTGAGCGTTATCAACTTCAATATCTTAAATATTGCGACTATTAACTTCTCTAGGATTAAAATCATGGGGTATAAACCCAACTTCAATTTCTTAACAAAACGTGTCAAAATGATTCCATTATACTCATAATTCATGGGAAACATCAAAAGCTTGCAACCAATAACAATGGGTGAAAACCTCTAATTCAATTTCATATAAAATCTTATAAGTTGCAGAAAATTGTAGTTTAAATATGCATTTAGGCACAAGGGTGAAAGGGTTACCCATGTTCAAAACCCCACATACCTTAGATAATGAAATTAGATGAACAAGATTTCTTCAAACTCTTCTTCTTTCTCTTGAGAGAGGGTTCTTGCAACCCTTTAACGTAGGAAACTTAAATCTCAACTCAATTTGTAGAATCTGTGTTGAGTTCTTAGATTTCTTGGAGAAGGGTTTTAGATTTTATCTTGAGGGAGAATCCCTAGCTCTCTTGTGTTTTAGATGATGAACGAAGACATTTGCTTTGTTTTCAATATATCGGGGTATAAAAAAGTGGAAAGGACCTAAAAACCCTTTTAAAAATGAGCTAAAATTACTGAACGGGGTCTGCGGCGGTCAGAGCGACGGTCCATCGGGTCGTCCGTCGCACGATGCCCAGAAAAGGGACATACTGCCTTGATGTAATGGTTTTATTGATGGTCCATCGTAGGTCAGACGGTTTGTCGAATCATTCGTCACACGATGGCCAGGATGAAACCACACTGCCTTATTGGCTACGATCTCAGCGACGGTCCATCGCAGCCTTGACGGTCTGTCATCTTGGCCGGCGCACTTGGGCCAGGAAAGGGAGTTTTTTCCTTGGTCGCGACAGTCAGAGTGATGGTCATCACAGAATCAATGGTTCATCAGATCATTCGTCGCACCTGGGCGGTTCCAACAACTCTTAGTAAAACAGCCATAACTTCTCACCCTGATGCCGGATTTGGACAAAATTGGTATCGTTGGAAAGATAATTCAATTTTTTACATGAACTAAAGTCAAATTTAATAAAATTAAATATGGGTTACACAATAATAACTTGGGAAGCCTCTTCTTAATCTTTTATGGTCGGAATTACACTTTACTTGATTGGAGAGATCTATTGGTGGAGTGGGATCTTACATGTACTGTGATTTATGAGAGATCTATTTGTAGAGTGGGATGAAAAGAGATATGGCAGAGTTTGTGACTAAGTGGTCAATATGTCAGTTGGTTAATATTGATCATCAAAAGCCTAGTGGGTCCATGCAGGAGTTCAACATTCCCACCTAGAAATTGGAAGAAGTAAATATAGACTTTGTGATGGGTTTGCTTCATACTCGTTGTTAGCGTGATTCAGTCTGGGTCATTATAGAAAGGATGACCAAATCAGCTTATTTCTTACCAGTCCATGTCTCTTACTCAGCCGAGGGTTACGCCAAACTCTATATTAGGGAGTTGGTCAGATTGCACGATGTTTTTTTAATCTATTATCTTAGATAGAGGTACCAGTTTACCTCATATTTTTGAAAGGCATTCCAAAAGGATCTTGGTACCTGAGTTCATCTTAGTACGACATTTCATCGTCAAATAGATGTTCAAGTAGAGAGGACTATTCAGACTCAAGAGGATATGCTGCCAGTGTATGCAATAGACTTCAAAGGTAGTTGGGATGACCGCTTGCCTTTGATTATGTTCACATACAAAAATAACTATCATTCCAGTATTCAAATGGGTCTATTTGAGGCATTTTATGGGAGAAGGTGTAGATCTCCCATTGGTTGGTTTGAAGTAGGGGAGGCCGTAGTGATAGGGACTAACTTGGTATTTGATTCCTTAGAGAAAGTTTAGTTAATTAGGGAAAGGCTTAAGACAACTCAGAGCCGACTAAAATCATATGAAGATGTGCTCAGAAAATATTTTGAGTTAGATATTGGTGATTTTATATACTTGAAAATATCTCCTATGAAAGGAGTGAAGTAGTTTACCAAGAAGGGGAAACTCAGTCCCCGATATGTCGGTCCTTACCAAATTCTCAGTCGTTTTAGAAAGGTAGCTTACGAGCTTGAGTTTCCTTTAGATCTATCTTCAGTTCATCCAGTGTTTCAGGTATTCTTGCTAAATAAATGCATAGATCAAACATCAGGCGTAGTCCCCATAGAGGGCATAGATATTCAAAATAGCCTCTCTTATGAAGAGATTCCAATCAAAATTCTTGACTATCAGATTCATAGACTGAGGAACAAAGAAGTTGCTCTAGTCAAATTTCTTTGGCGGAATCAGTCCATTGAGGCAGCTACTTAGGAAGCTGAAGTAGATATGCAGACCATGTATCCTCACCTCTTCTCCACAAACTCAAACTCAGCCCAAGGTAATAGTTTTCCTTAAGCTTATTCAGTTCTATGCCCAAATTTCAATTACAAACTTTGTATCAGTTACCATTGCATATTCAGTCAGGTATTCATGCATCAGATATGCATGTTCCGTATAAGGAACTTAGGTTATTAGTAATCCCAGTCATTCATTCATGAAATAGCTTAGTCATGTACTCATGCATCAGATATGCATGTTTAGTATAAAATTTAGTATGTCAGTAATGTCATTCAGATAATCATGTTTTAGATATTTATGTCTAGTAAGTAAGTTTAGTTTACCAGCAGTCTTAGCTTAGTCAGTATCATTTGAGGACGAATGTTCCCTACGGGGAGATAATGCAAGCTCCCGCAAAATTTTTAGCTTAATTCAATCCTTTAAGCTTGTTAAGGGGGTAACAAACTTAGAAAATTCTAGCTAAGTATTCAGACTTAGTGTTATTTTATCCTTCAAAAGTTAGAAATCTTATTTTGTGACCTTTTTATCCATTAAATGTTGATAGTTGAGTTAGTTCATGATCAATAAGGTGAATACATGTTTTCGAATAAGTTTTGGATTTTTTGAACCTCGTTTAGACCATGTTCGAGTGACCAAAATAGTGAGTCGATGCGATATTGACGCATCGCATCATCCATCGCATAGATAGATATCTTTTTCCTTAGTTCAGTGCAAATTCCAGTGAACCAACATGGACTTGATGCAACGTGTTGGTCATAAAGTTGATGCCAATGATGCAGTACATCGATTTGTACGTCGATAACAATGTTTCCAGTCATTAAAAGGTCATATCCTCAGGGTTAAATAAGTCTTTTCCTATGCCATTCAGCCCCCATGACATGAAATTTAGCCCCTTTTTATCAAGTTATATTTATTCTTTCACAAATTGCTCAAGAACAAAAACCTTAGGTGAATTAAATTCAAATTCAAGGCATCAGATTCCACCGTTAATTTTCAAGAATTCAACAACTAAGGTATGTGAAGTTTTCATCCAAGGGTTTTTTCCACCCTTGGAGTCCAAGAAACTATTTTTAAACTTCAAGTGTATGAATTTGATATTGAGTTTGATTATAATCTTGTTTATAATGGTTAATTGGAATTCTAATCCATGTTTTATGATAAGTTTCATATCAGATTAATTGATATATATGTAATATCATCTAAATCCATGTTGAACCCTTGAAATTGTGAAGTTGGAGTTGAATTATGATGTTTACTTGCGTTTAATGTTATGTACATATAGCATGCTCATTAAGTGCTTGATGAATTGCTTATGTGAACTAATAAGAGATGGAAATCATGTCATGTTAGCTTATGTGCGAATTGTATCATGTAAGTGTTTGGTAAAATGCCTCTATGAATGAGTTTTGACCAACTACACATGATTATGCTTTTCAAGACTATGTTATGATTTACTTTCATGCTATCGAGCCCTGGGGGTATTTAATACCCGATAATTTATCTGCTTGTCTAGAGCCATGGTCAGTCACAAAGTAGTATCAATCATGTCAGGATCAATAGAGTTCAATCAATTACAGGACTTAGTAAAAACTCAGTAGACTCAGTACTAGTCACGTCTAGTTGAGTATTCACTTCAGATCACAGCAAACTCATTCAGTGGTATTCCATCAGTAAACAGAGCTCAGTAAAATCAGTAACAGTTAAGCCAAGCCTAATACAAACTAGAAATCAGCTTAGTGTTTATTCAGTTGGGAGTAGAATTCAGCATCGAGCGAACTCAAGAATAGGGGTATTCCTGCTAACAGAGGGTTTGGCCCTTATTCGCAATCCCTACGTTACAGTCTACATAGCCATCATAGGTTAAGATATCTTCTTTCCTCATATTATAAGGGTTGATAAATCTTTTTTGAGTTTTTTGGCTAGCGAGGGTTGATGAAAGAGCTTCTTGTCAGATACGGTTAACTCACAGCTTTTCTCTACCTATGGTACGATAGTGACACCCTTCCAACTAGGGTTACATGTTGAACCTCAATCTATTTAGAAAGTGGCATGTCGGTTAGATGATTACCTCCCACAGTCTCAGTTTCAGATTGAGTCTTAGTATAGAACTCAGGTCAGTTCTACAAATTCAAGACTGTTAGTTACAGTCACTCAGCTCAGTATGAAACTCAGTATAGTTCCACAGAATCAAGATTGTCTGATACAATCATTCAGTTATCAGTAATACTATATCAGTAAACTCAGATATCATTAAATCAGTATTCAGACATAGTATTCAGTGTTATCACGATCTTAGTTACAATCTACGTATTTATGTATGTACTCTCATTCAGTCATACACATATTATTCAGTTAGTATTGTTCATGCATATGAGCCCATGTATTTCAACCTACCTCACTGAGAATACCAGTATATTCAAAGTACTGATGCATGCTTTTCTTTTGTGCTATGATACCTATATCATAGATTTAGATACATGGCTCAGAGCACCCTTAGCAGTACAAATTCACAGCAAACAGAGTTAGTAGTGAGTCCTTATAGTTTGAGGTCATGACTTTTTTTTAGCATTTTAGTTCATTTTTAGTAGTCGGAGTTAGTTGGGGGCTTATCCCATCAACTCCACAATTCAGACAGTTTATAGGCTTTTTAGACTAAGGTATTTTCAGATAGTTGTTCAATTTTTAGTATTGATGTTCAGTTTTGGTATTGTGATACCATATTCAGAATTTATTTCATATTTGAACCTTATGGAAAATTTCTTCTTATTTTTGTAAAGTTATAGTATTGTTATTCAATTACTGCAATAGGTACTAGACATGAGTTAGCTTGTGCTCCTTTGAGATTATGTGCACCGTGTACCATCCAGGGTATAGACTTGGGGCATTATAATTGTGTTTATTACAATTCCAAACTCAGGGATTGATCCATGATTATAACCAACCCAAGCAAGTCCAACCAACCAATATCCAACCTACAACCAAAACAAATAAAAAATAATAACCAAGTATGAGTCCATTACATAATAGTATGGAACAATTGTAAATTCAATCAAATGGTATCAGTCCCAATAGCAATGGCAATGCTAAGGCTGACACCACTACTGACACCACCTATTCCAACCTATAGTAGTTCTACAAAACCTCTAACCAAAAGTAGAACAATATCTGATTGACATATGTCCCCAACCATAACCAAAACTAATGATTGAGAAATAACCCAAGTATGTGAAGATGTCCATGATATGAAATGTAGCCTTCTGGAGTATGGAAGCTCACCACTTAAATCCAACCAAGATAGTCCTAAATACAAGTATTAAGCAAGAGTAGTAGAATGGTTACCTCCTACATTGCATGGGGATACAACCACTAGAAGACGGGTTTGCGAATGAATGCTAGAAAGTACTCCAGATAAGGATAAAATAATGTTAATCCTTAAAATCAAGAAAACTAACCATATGCATTTGCAACCCTGAATACATATATAACCATATACTGGGAAAGGGAACTGGTTTTAGCATACCTTTAAAACCATTAAGATGGGAATGTGTAGCTTAATACTCATAGAACCACCCATGTGCTATATGGGTCCAGTGTAACCCTATGAACGGGCTCTTATACATGTAGTTGCATGAACTAGAGATACCATAGGATTAGAAAATTCCCAAGTACCCTTTTCTCTATATTATACATATGTAGAAGTGTACTTAGGGTATATTCGTGTACACCGTAAGTATCAATTATGGTCGGCATGACCAATCCTCATGTTAGAAAATATGAGTGTATTGACCTTATAAGTCATTGTCTACGTTCTTTCTTATTTTCACTGATTGAGCTTCTCCATATCTTCCCTAAGTCAATGGTGACTTGCTTGAACCTATAGTTTGGTTACCTGGCGGTTTGTTTGATTTTTGAAACCACTTTCCCAATATGAAGTCTTCATTGGTTCTAATTGACCACTGAGTGAAAACATCAACAAAATGACCTTAAATGTTAAATCTAACTCTGCTAACATGACTGAAATGTCAAAATCTATGTGGTTACATATCTTATTTTCTTTAAACAGACTCAGGATGCTTCTGACGCATTGGTCAAAGCTCGAAACCAAGTTCCAAGATTCATTCATTGCTTGGCTTAGAGAAAGATACCGCAATCACGGTGGGTGATGTGGAAACAAATAAGCTGCGACCTCAGCCAAACGGCGTCTATAACTACACTACCTGAGGCTTGGGCAATGCATATTTAATGGTTGTCTTACCAAATTTTTTGCCATTTTCTGCGTCCCTCAAGATCTCTAACCCTATTAGAGTTAAAAATCTTCAAATTGAGTGTTTTGGATTTATTAGGAGCTTGAATAACTTGTGCAATCCATTTTTGGTAGAAATCTAAGGTAAGATTCCATCTAGTTTGGTGTTAATTTCTTGATTTCTAGACCCAAAAACCCTAATAGTTCGAGGCTTAAGTGTAGCCACAAATGTTATTTATTTACTCAAATTTATTTAGGGTTATATCTCCCTAATGATAGTTTAGCAATGTGTTGGTCTTGAAAACTTATTTTTGGAAGCTGGGACCCAATTAGGTGTGCGGTGTCATTTTGGACCCATGGCATAAATGTGCCATATTGGGTGTTGTTAATCTTGTAATGACACTTAGATTATGTTGTTGATAGCTTGGCTCATGGAATAAGCTTTATGAAAAGGAAAGGCAAAGCTTTATTGGTTCTTGAGCAATCCTGAATCAAGGTAGCTTAGGCTTTCTTGTAGTTAGATTGAGCTTAATTGTAGTATAATTATGTTATGTTGTAAGATTGGGAGGGGTATTAAATGATAAATGTGTGAATGATGATACTTAGGATTAGTTGATCCTCGTAGTCTATTAAACTTGTAAAATATAATGCTTGATTATAGCTTAGGACGTTAGATAGTTCTACTTGTAGTCTTATGTATAGTATGAGAATACTTTAGTTGCTTTAGTAGAGGAAAATAATCTTGTTGACTAACCATAAGTGTATTTTGGCCAAGATATGACTAGTTATGAAATAGCCTTAGAGTTTGGGGTGACTTAGAAAGAATACTTGAAGAAGAGTTTCCCTTATAGGCCTAGTAAGGATTGATAAGCCCTTGTGGTGTGATTTAGTTAATGTAGCCTAATTCTGGGTAGAAGTTAGCCTTGTAGAAGTGAAGTTTTGCATTATTGAGATTTAGGAGTGGGATTTGATCCAGCTTAAGCTTGAACTACGTAATTCCTAAGTGACCTAGATACTTGGGGAACGTCTAAGTTATGTTATTATGGTTATAATGGTAACACCCGATTGTCAAAAATGCATGTGATCGATGGTTGGATAATGTGTATACTTGATTGATTATCTTGTTGTCATGATAATTATAGCCTTGGAAAGTCTGGTAAATTTAACCTATGGTTTTGTTATAACTTCGCTTATGATGAGTTCATCAAGTGAACCTCTAATTTTGTTACCACTCTGGGTATGACCCAATCCTAATAATTAAGCTAATTTTTATGTGAAGGATTTTCCTTTAGGGTTAGTATTTTGAAAAGTGGGTGTAAAAGAGATATCTAGAGAGAATGCACTTGACTTTTAATTGACTTGCTAATAAATATGTTAACTTGTAAAAGTGGTGATTGCATATATCATTTAGATACCCATGCTCATGCATCTACTTATATTATGTAGTGATGGTTCATAGTAAAGTATGATGTCAAGTATTACCTTACATTACTTATACTCTATCATTGTGTGTTGTATAGGCTTATTGATTTGACTACATACGTATGTATATAATGATGTTATGATGATGCCTGGTGAATCCGGAGGGTACAATGATTTTATGATGATGCTCGGTAAATACGAACGATAAAATAATGTTATGATGATGCCTGGAAAATCTGTAACGCCCTGAATCTGGTACCCGGAATGCTACACGGTGCTCACGATCCTAAAGAGCCACAAGCTAACCCATGACTGATATATGTACCTGTACACTGGATAATATACTGTATAAATGCAGAAATAAATGTTGAAAGGCCATAAGGTTCAAAACTGTAACATAACTGATGAAATATAACATCTGGAGGGGGTATAAAATATCCAAAACAACTAAAATAACTTTCTGAATATGCTAGTCTGAAAAACCTTTTACTGACTGAACTGTCTGAATAAGGAGTAGATGGGACATGTCCCCAACTAAGTCCAACTACTAAAATAAATTAATTAATGAGATAATAAAGTAATGGCCATGTCTTCAAAGGATGAGGACTCACTGCTAACTCTGACTGCTGAGACTGGAATGCTACTGATGCTCTAGAGCCTATTCTTCTAAACTTACGATATAAAACACCATAGCGCAAATATATTAGTACAATTGAATGTACTGGTATGCAAGTGAGGTAGGTTAAATACAAGGGTTTATATTCATAAACTATGCTAATCAACTGTATAACATGAACGTGAGAATACATGCATGAATAAGTAACTGTAACTGAATTCATGATAATACTAACTTTTGTGTCTGAATATTTACGACATGAGTTACTGATAACTGATATAACTGAGCGACTGTGTCTGACAGTCTAGGTTCTAATAGGACTAGCTGAGTTCCATACTGTTCTAAGTTGACTGTATCTTATAGTCCTAAATTCTATAACTAAAACTTTGGGAAATAGTCATCTAACCGTAATGCCCCAAATAAAGAAATATAGCTGAGTTAGGGTCCAATATGTAACACCAATTGGAAGGGTGTCAATATTGCAACACTTGTAAGGACAAGTTGTGAGTGATCCATCATCTAACAAGTACTCTAAGGAGAACGGTGGGACCCTTATCTAACAGGTTAATCCATCTCATTAGCCCTTATCTAATAGGTTAGATGTCTCAACCTGCGCTGGCTACATAGTTCGGGAGCATAAGGATTGCTTCTAAGAATCACACCCTCTACTCGTAGGTGAGTTCCCATCCTTTGGCTTACTAGGTGTTAAATCCTACTCCTGTCTGATTAAACACTAAATTAATTATACTAAACTGACTGGACTGAGTTTACTAAGTTTTGTATACTGATGAAATATCATTTAGATCGGATATCTGACTGAGATTACTAAGATTACTGTGATTACTGAGTTTTCCTGAGCATAAGTCTGACTGAATTCTATAGATCATGGATTGACTGAGAGTATCTTTAAAGCATGACACTGATTCTAGGGATACAACTAAATTTTTGGGTACAAGTACCCTCGGGACTCGATAGAAGGCAACTGACAAAGCATGACTCTCTTGAATATACGACCAACATCACAATCCATAAAACAATAAGTTGGAGATTTCATGAAATACAAGTTCTAAATCACCCTAATGGATACACATATATCCATAATTCATTGACCAAGATATTTCATCAAACACTGAACATGCATAAACTTGTTCATGAATGGGGATTTCATATTATCATACTAGTATGACACTTTTCCTTTACATATGCATTTAATCGAACACATGGGGAGCATGCTTTTATTATACAATAAACAACACATCTAATAATCATGAATACATCAATCAACGTGTAAATTTAAGGGTTTATCATGATTATTATGCAAATGTTTATCTACTAGGGTCAATCATCGGAATATGAAATTTAAAACATGAATCAAAACCCCACAATATCATGAACATAAATTTCAATTCATTCTAAATCATGAACATTCATAAATACACAAATCTTGGATTTTAAAAAAAGAGATTCTTGAGCTTCATAGGTGAAAGGGACCCATGAATCAACATATGACATACGCTGATTGTGAGTTTCTTCAAGTCCATGGACTTGAAGAAATTGAATCTCTTAATTTCTTGAAGAAGGATTTGGATCATTTTCTTAGGGATTATCTTGGAGAGAAAACCCTAAGTTTTTATTTATTTTGAAATGGATAATGAACTTATGAGTCTATGTTAGATATTATTAGGTATTGAAAAGGGTGGTAAAAATACCGAAAATCCCCTTTTAAAAATGACTTAAAATAACTGAACAAATAAGTGACGGTTCATCGCACCTGGGCAGAATAGGGGTTCATTACCTCTCCTACGACGGCTTGGGCGTGGTCCATTGCTAGCTCAATGGTCTGTCGGCCTGAGCCATCTCTCTTTGGTAATAGGTGGTCTTACTTCCTCCTCTGTGATGGTTTGGGCGACTGTCCGTCGGTAGCTAGACGGTCCATCGACCCTCATCATCGTACCTGGGTAGTTTTGACTACTTTCTATATTTTGGCCATAACTTTTCACCCTGATATTGGATTTTGATGGAATGGACATTGATGGGAAGCTTATTTAATTTTCCACTCAACAAAAAATTAAAATCTTAAAAATACCATACGTTTAAAAGAGGATTCATCTTTCCAAGTATGTTTCTAACATTCTTTGGACGATTTCAAGCAAGGTAGAAGTACGGGGTATTACAAAATCTGAAGGATATAATGATATTTTCATGATGCCTAGTAAGTTCGAAGGATATAATAATGTTATAATGATGCTCGATAAATTCTGAGGATATAATAATGATATGATGATGCCTGGTAAATCTGAAGGATTTAATGATGTTATGATAACGCCCAGTAAATCCAGAGGATATAACAATTTTATGATGATTCTATGTGAATCTAGAGGATATAATGATGTTATGATGATTCTTGATAATTTTTGAGGATATAATGATATTATGATGATGCCCAATAAATTATTTGTATATAATGATTTTATGATGATGCCCGGTTAATTTGGAGGATATAATTATGTTATGACGATGCCTTGTGAATCCATAATAGTTAATGATGAAATGATAATCTTATGTGTGGTAAGTATATATTTGAAGACATGGATGTGTGTGAGGTTATGCCGTGTTTGTCTTAACCTATTGGTGCACTTGGGACTTGATGTCTTCCTTGGTAAATTGTAATCCATTCTTTGTTTTTACTTACTAGATAAAAGGTTTGACGTTTGTTAATGCTAATTAATAACTAGAAGTAGATTATGATGAGTATTGGGTTAAGTTTACTTGAAATGTATAATCTTGTGTGGAACCAAGGGCTCACCTAGTAAATCTACTTAACTTGGATAAATGGTTATTTTATGGAATTTTGCCTTGTAAAGTGTCTTATGTGATAACAAGTTGTCTATCATAAATGTCTATGACTTGTATGCTAGAAGCCTAGTGAACTAGTTGGTGGACCATAATTAGCTAAGATTTGGAAAGTAGCCCTTAAGGTTGTGACATGCTCAATGATAATAGACTAAGTATTGTATGAATAGTGGTTAAGTTGAAATCTAGTATGTGATACCGTGGTGGCTTAATTGATGTCTTGTATAATTAGGAGGCTAACTAGAAGATAGCTTGGTAATGGGTGAATAAATAATAATATTGGTAACTTTTATCTTTTCCTTATTTGATGATTAGTAAACTACTAAACATGCAAACTAGTGGCTAAATGGAAATTTACCGTAGTTAGTATAGGCTAGACATGAAGTTCATTAATGAGTTAGAGATTAAATGGCTATATAACCATGTTATATTGATATCGGCTTCAATGTGTTAATTTGTGGTATAGATGATGATTGTAGACCTTGGTAAGAGGCCATGGAGAAAATTCACAACCCGTTGCTTTGGTAAATCACTTGTGTAGTTTTTCCTTGATTTGTGTTGGATTGATTTTTTGTTGTAATCTCTGGTGTTATGGGATGCTGTGATGAGTTCTTTGTGTTTTCCAATAGTGTACTTCCCATTGGTATAGGACATTATGGTAAGTTCTTTTCTTTATACTCTATTGATGGTAGTTGTGTTTATTATGTTAATTACATAATTGTTATAGTAGGTACGTGGTTTTACATTTCAAAAATTATTACTCATGTTGTATGAAATTTATACTATATGTGGATATGGAATGTCATACGATTGTTCTAGCTGATTTGCTATCTTATATAGTAATATTGAAGAAGATTCATGTTTGCTTCTTTACCTTGACTTTATGCTATTGTCTTACTTTATATCATCCATATATTATGCTTTAGCTTAGTCAACCGATGATATCTACTGAGTACCCGTGTTTTGGTACTCATACTATATTTCTATACTCTATTGGTGAAGATCCAAGTTCTAGTTATCGCAATTGAGTTGAGGTTATGCGGTGTTGATCATAAGGAGATAGGAGGAGCTCTTAGAGTTTTAGTTACCCTTTTCCCCTTTTATCCTTATTCTATATTTACATTCGAGATAAATGTATGAGACTATTTAAGACTATTAGAAGTTGAGTTATAATTTCTATTGTCGAATGTAGTGATGCTCTTGTACTAATACTATCAATTCATAGGTTTGGTATTTGAATATTAGTTGGTTATTTGTGGAAAGTTGTTGTTATGTTGTGTTCCCATAGATGGTCCATGTTTGATGTTCCTACCAAGGTAGCCAATTGTAATATCTCTAGGTTACTTTGTTGGCTTACCTACTAGTAGGTTATGGTGGGTACATCATGACTTGGAAAATTAGGCTATGACAAATTAGTATCAGAGCGTAGGTTTCTCCGATATTATTGGTAGTTCTATTAGAGTCCTACGGATCGAAATGTTGACATCTATTTCATTTCATCAAAAGGCTATAGGACATTCTTAGGAGTCTTTCACTTCTTTTACTACTATCGTGCTAAGAGTATAAGTTGGTTTTTTGATATTCTTTTGACTTTACTCTTTCACAGATAAACAGGGCTCGTGCTACAGTTATATGGGAGGAGGCTCTCAAAACCCAGACTAGTGATTTATCCATCATTAGGGATAAGGGTAGACTAGCCTAGGATCCACTTAAATTCATTCTATCTTTTTTGCTTAAAGATAATTTAGTTCCACTGTTGGGTATTATTGATGGTTCACAGACTACTAGGATATGAGTACAGCCTGCAGCTTCAGCTCTTGGAGTTGTGGTTTCTCCTATTCTGGTAGTTTTTCAACCGACAATCGTTCAACCATTTATGACCCAGCCTGCTATGTCTGCTGAGGAGTAGAAGATACTGGGTAGATTCTTATGGTTGGCTCCACCTAGGTTTTTTGGTGCTCCTGGAAAGAATGAATTAAGTTTCTGATTGCTTGTGAGGATAGGCTTCATGAGTTAGGACTTATTGAGACCTATGGTGTGGAATACACCATATTTAAATTAGACTTATTTGACTGGCACAGGAGGAAACATATTGTGAGTTCTAGGCTAGTTGGATCTTCCCCTCTCTCTTGGGCTTAATTCTCTGAGATGTTCTTGGAGAAGTATATACTGTACAACCCTAGATATTGCTTCAGAGATCAATTTTTTATATTGGAGTAAGGCTCTATGATAACCTTCGTGTTTTAGGCTCATTCCATGAGTTGTCTAGGAATGCGACTTACATATTTGATACAGAGTATAAGGGAGTTTGATGCTTTATGAGAGGATTTAATCTTCCTATTAGGATGGATACTCAGAGTTTGGTTGTTTTGGGCTGCATTTTTTCTAAGGTTTCTGATCATGCTAGACTGATGAAGGACATACAGCGTGAAGCCCATGATAAGAGGCCTAATTTTCAGGGTAGATTTGGTGGGATCCATAGTAGTTCCCAATTTAGGGGTGGTATTTCTTATGATGGACATTATCCACACCCATCTTTTAATCCTTAAAGTGAGACTAGTCTACCAGTTTATGAAGCTCTTTAGACCACTAATAGGGTTAGTTCATTACCAGTGGTTTCCCTAGTAAGGGCGGTGATCAGTCCTTGAGAGGTTCATCTGCAGGCTATGCTAGGCATAGTAGCTATTCCAGATTAGCCAGAGTTGTGAGTTTTGGTTCTGTTTATGATTTTTGTTTTACTTATGAACTTCTTAGTCATTTCTTTAGAGAGTGCCCTAGTCGTGGGATACTAGTTATTTCAGCCTAAGGAGCTACTCTTATTAGGGCAATTTGTCCTTCAGGTAGAGGTGGTTCACGATGTCATAGGGGTGGTTACCTGGGTGCTCGAGGTGGTACTCAGGAAGGTAGGAGGTTGATCAGGTGCCAAGCCAGGTGGTGAGCGCGGTTAGTTGTATGCAGTACCTGCTAGACATGAGGCTGAGACTTCGGATGTTGTAGTTATAGGTGCAATTTTTGTATGCCGCAAGTTGGCTCTTGCTTCATTTGATCCTGGATCTACTTATTTTTATATATATTCTTACTATGCACCATAGCTTGAATTGACTAGTGATTTTTTACTTGTGCCTTTGCGGGTATCTATTCACGTAGGTGATTCTTTACTAGTGGATCGAGTACTAAGATCATGTGTTGTGACAGTTAGTGATGTTGATACTTGTGTTGATCTTATTATACTTTATATACTGGATTTTGATATCATTCTGGGCATTGACTGGTTATTCCACTATCATGTGGTCATGGATTTTTTTAGTAAGACAATACCTTAGCCATGCCCGACATACCCCAAGTCGTGTGGAAGGGAGCGATTAGCCACAAGCCGACAGGGAATATTTCTAATATTTATGCCAAACAGATTATACCAAGTGGTTGCAGCTTTTATCTTACCTATGTATGTGATACCCGTATAGAGAGAATGACCCTTGACTCTGTTCCTATTATGTTTGAGTTTCCTGATGTGTTTCCAACTGATCTTCCTGGTATTCCCCCTAATAGTGTGATTGAATTTTATATTGACCTTGAGCCTGGAACCCAACATATTTTTATGGGACTTTATCATATGGCTTCGGTTGAGCTTAATGAGCTGAACTCCAAGCTCTAGTATCTTTTTGGTAAGGGTTTCATTAGACCAAGTGTGTCCTCGTGGGGAGACCCTATTTTGTTTGTAAATAAGAAGGATGGTTAGATATGTATGTGTATTGATTATAGGCAGCTTAACAAGGTTGAGGTGAAGAAATGTCATCCTATGCCTCGTATTAATGATATTTTTGACCAGCTTCAGGGTACAACTGTATTTTTTAAGATATATTTGATATCTAGTTATAATTAATTAAAGATTTAGGCTGAGGATATCTGGAAGATAGCCTTTAGAACCCGCTATGGTCACTATGAGTTCTTGGTGATTTCTTTTAGGCTGATTAATGCCCCAGTAGTGTTTATGTATTTGATGAACTGTGTGTTCAGTCGCTATCTAGACCCCTTTGTTATTATGTTCATCAATGATATTCTTGTGTATTTGAGGAGTAGTGAGGAGCATACGCAACACTTGAGGATTGTACTCCAGGTCTTTTAAAAGCATGTGCTATTTGCCAAGTTCTCCAACTGTGAGTTTTGGCTTGAGTCAGTGTTGTTTCTTGGAAACGTGGTGTCCAATACAGGTATTATGGTAGACCCAGATAAGATTTCAGCTATTTGTTAGTGGGCTAAGTCTACGTCTCCAATTGAGGTTCACAATTTTATTGGTTTGGCTTTTTACTATAGGTGCTTTGTTAAGATCTTTGCTACCATATCAGCCCCATATAACTAGATTGACTTAGAAGGAAATTCCTTTTTGATTATCCAAGGAGTGTAAGTTGATCTATGGATAGCTTAAGGATTGTCTCACTTCTGCCCCAGTCTTAGCCCTTCCAGTTAAAGAAGAGGGATTCACATTGTAATGTGATTAATCTGGTGTTGGTCTTGGATGTTATTTGATGCAGCATGGTCGTATCATTGCCTATGTTTCTAGACAGCTTAAGGTGCATGAGCGCAACTAGCCCACTCATGATTTGGAGTTAGCGATGGTAGTTTTCTCTCAAGATTTGGAGGCATTACTTTTATGGTGTGCATTATGAGTTTTAACTGATCATTGTAGTCTTTAGTATATTATGACATAGCGAGAACTTAATGCTTGCAAGCACTGATAGGTGGAATTGCTAAAGGACTGAGATATTTTTGTCTTGTATCTTCTGGGTAAAGAGAATGTGGAGGCTGATGACTTGAGTAGCAAGGCAATGAGTATGGGTAGTTTGACATATATATCAATTTCTCAGAGGCCCTTGGCATGGGACATCTAGTCCCTAGCTAGTTTAATGGTTCACCTTGATATTTCGGATCCCCTTAGGATTTTGGTTTGTATGGAGGCGAGGTTCTCCCTATTTGAGCAGATTCATAATTGTCAATTTAATGATAGTAAGTTCTGCCTTCTTCATAATCAGGTGGCGAATGGTGTGTCTGGGAGACACATCATAGATTCTAAGAGTATCTTGAGATTTCAGGGTAGTATACGTGTTCCACGACTTGATGACTTGATTTATTCAATTCTGCATGAGGCTCACAGTTCTAGATATTTTACTCATCTCGATATGACAAAGATGTGTAGAGATTTGAGGTAGCTTTATTGGTAAGATGGTATGAAGATAGATGTGGCAGACTTTGTATCTTGTTTCCTATTTTGTCAGCAGGTTATGGCCGAACATCAGCGTCTATGCGGTTTGACTCATAGGTTACCCATTACCGAGTGGAAATAGTAAAAGGTTACCATGGACTTTATTAGTTTTTTTACCTCGTACTTCCTATAGTCATGATGGTATTTGGGTTATTGTGGATTGATTGACAAGGTCAGGATATTTTATTCCAATTTAGATGACCTTTAGTGCTAGGAGATTATCCTAAATTTATTTTCGAGAGAGAGTTCATTTGCATGAGGTCCCTATGTTTATTATATCAGATCGTGGTTTTGAATTTACTTCGTAGTTTTGGAGGGCAATTTAGGAGGAGTTGGGTACTCAAGTGGATTTTAGCATAGCCTTTTATCCATAATTTGCTGATCAATTTGAGAAAACTATTTAGGGCTTGATGATATGCTCTGAGCCTATGTTATTGACTTTGGATGATAATGTAATCAACACATAGAATTGGTAGAGGTTTCTTACAACAATAGTTGCCATTAAAGTATTAAGATGGCGCCTTATGAGGCTTTGTAAGGTAGGAGATAACGTTCTTCTATAAGATAGTTTGAGATGTTTTTAATTAGACCCTATGGTATAGATTTTCTTTAAGATTTATTGGATAGAGTTAGGGTAATTCGGGATAGAGTGAGAGCAGCCCTAAGTTGGCAGAAGAGCTATGCCGATCATAGGCTTTGTGCATTGAGATTCGGAGTTTGTGATCGGGTGTTCCTTCATGTTTCAGCTATGAGAGGTGCAATGAAATTTGGGAGGAAGGGTAAGCATAGCCCTCACTATATTGGTCATTTTGAGATCCTTCATATAGTTAGTGAGGTGGCCTATGAATTAGGTTTACCTCTAGAATTTGTTGTTGTTCATCCGGTTTTTCATGTCTCTATGTTGCAGAAGTATATTTTGAATCATTGTCATGTGCTTAGATAGGACTCTATTCATTTAGACTAGCAATTTACCTTTATGGAGGAGCTCGTGTTTATTTAGGCTAGTGATGTGAGGCGACTATATTTTAGACAAATTCTGGTAGTCAAGGTTCAGTGGAGGCATCACCCAGTAGAGGAGGCTAGTTGGGAGATCGGCAGTGAGATGTGGCCAGTTTCTTCATTTATTTGAGACTTCTGGTCTCTTCTTCATCTTTAACTCTCGAGGATGAAAGTTCTTAGTAGTGGATGTTTTAATGACCCTTCAGGTCATTGTCAACGTTTTTACTTATTTTTTCCAATAGAGCTTCTCCTTAGCTTCCCCATGTCATTAGTGACTTGCTGGGATCGATAGTTTGGTTACCAAGAGGTTTGTTTGGTTTTTTGAATCACTTTACCAATTTTAAGTCTTCATTGGTTCTAATAGACCATTAAGCAAAAACTTTAGTAAAATGACCTTAAATGAAAAATCTGACTTTGCCAATGCGTTTGGAATGTCAAAATCTATGTGGTTACATATCTGATTTGCCCAAAATGGACTCCAAATGCATCTCGATTCATTGGCCGAACTTAAAACCAAGTTCCAAGCTTCAACCATCTCTTGGCTTCGAGAAAAATGTCGTGAATATTATGGGTGAGGTAAGAATGCATGAGCATCGACCGCAGCAAATTGGGGTCCATGACCGCATTACCCGAGGCGTGGCCAATACCTATTATTGGTTGTCTTGCTCAAAATTTTGGCCATTTTGTGCCACCCTTTTTAGCTCTAACCCTAATATATCAAAAAATCTTCAAAGTCAGTCTTGTGATTTTAATAGGAGCTTGAATAACTTGTGTTATCCATATTTTCTACAAATCTAGGTAAGATTCCTCCAAGTTTGGTGTTAATTTCTTGATTTCTAGACCCAAACCCCTAATGGTTTGAGGCTTAAGTGTAGCCATAACTGTAATTGATTTACTCAAATTTCTTGTGGGTTATAGCACCCCAATGATAGTTGAGTGATGGGTTGGTCTCGAAAATTCATTTTCCAACGGTGGGACCCACTTGAGGGTTTGGTGTCCTATTTGACCCATGGTATAATGGTGCCATAGTAGGTCTTGTTAATCTTGTAATAATGCTTAGATTATGTTGTTGATAGCTTGGCTCGTGGAAGAAGCTTCAAGAAAAAGAAAGACAACGCTTTTTAGATCTTGAGCAATTTGGAGTCAAGGTATGTTAGGATTACTTGTAATTATATTAAGTTTAATCATAATATAATTATGATATCTTGTGAGATTAGATGGGGTCTTAAATAATAAATGGGTGAATAATGATACTTGGGAGATGCTTGACTATATATTAGGACCTTGGATAGTTCTACTTGTAGTCTCATGACTAGTATGAGAATACTTTAGTTTCTCTAGTATAGGAGAATGATGTTGTTGACTATCCTTGAGAGTATGTTAGCCTAGATATGACTAGTTATGAATTGGTCTTAGTGTTTGGGTGACTTAAAAAGGATACTTGCAGAAGATTTTCCCAGATAGGCTTAGTAATGATTGATAAGCCATTATTCTGTGATTTAGATAACCCAGCCAAATTCTTGGTAGAAGTTAGCCTTGTAGAAGTAAACTTTGGCATTATTTGGAATTAGGAGTGGGACTTGACCCACCTTAAGCTTGAAATATGTAATTCCTTAGTGATCTAGTGATGTGTGAGCAATTGCTACAACATTTAAGACCTTTAACCAAGAATAATTGTGAAGTCTTAAGCAACTTTTGTCATTATTGATTTGCTTATGGCTGATTTTATAGTTTAAGCAGTTTGGATAGAGAACCAAAAAGAATGGAATTAAAGAAGTTTAAATCTGGAGGAATCTGAAGAGAAGTCTGAAGACATCTGTGATAAGTCGACAGCCCTGTGTTGGGCTATCACAGTTGTCGTCGAACTTAACTAGAGATTTGGCATGAGTTGAAGCCTGTGATGACATATGGTGATATGACGTCAAAAGTGTGACACACCATCATGAATGTCGTCGTCCTTAACTAGAGAATTGGAGTTGAAGAGAAGTTATGATGACATTCATGATAAGTCGTCAGCCTGTTGATAAGCTGTCAAGGATGCCATCATCCTTAAACAGAGAATGGGAGTTGAAGACATTTTTGTGATGACATACGTGATAAGCCGCCAGGTTGGTGATAAGGTATCAACGTCATCGTCAGCCTCAGATAGCAGAAGAGAAAAGTGCAGAGGAGCTGACGACATCAACGATAAGTCGTCAAACTCCTGACAAGCTTTCACGGATGTCGATGTCTATTCCGAGAAAAAGCTGCACCTTTAATTTTATTTCCTTATTTAGGTTGAACTATTTAAATCTTTGCTTTAGGGTTTTCTAGGGGAATTCATTATCATCATCATTATTCTAAAGAGAGTTCGATACTTTGAGTCTTGCAGAATATTTTCCAATATTTCTTTCCCTATCTTTTTGGATTCAAACAATACAACTATTTTGGGGATTTTCCTTTATGATCTAATCTATGTTTCACTAATTATTATTCATCTCTGTAAGTTAATCTTCTCAATTATGAATTCAATTATGTGTTTCGTTATTTGCATCATGAGTGGCTAAACTCCATTAACCTGAATTATGGGATCCAGGGTTAGGTCGTGATGAGGTGCTAAATAAACAAGATTCAATAGGTGTTAGGATTTCTTGATAATTCTGAAGTTGTAATTAACATCTGTTGGTTGCAAACAGTAGGCACACCAACTTTGATTTGCTTGAGAAAGAAATCAAATTTAGTAGGAAGTGAATTATTAATAGGGACTCAAAAATACTTCGTTTAATAATCAGCATTGTAACAAGGATGGTTAACCTGAGGTAAAATCTGGACAGTGAATAGAAATTCCTAAGTCCGAGAGGATTAGGAAATTAGATGCTTAAATCGGTTGAGAGACATTTGAGCATATCATCGATAAAGATAGCTTGTTATCCTAACAATCGTGAGAATCTTGAGTCACCTTTAGCATCTTTCATGTACCGTAAGCCCTAGTGAGCATAATTCTAGTTATTTCATAAAATCTTGGTTACAAACATCAAAATTAAAGTGACAAACAATCATTTGGGAAACTTAAACCCCCATTTCAGGAAACATTAAACTATTAGTGAATTAAATCGCAAATGAGTTGAGTTCACACCATATTCCTTGTGGGATTCGACCCCAACCTAGTTGGATTTTATATTGACAACGATTAATTACACCTATTCAAGAGTGTAGTTTGAGCGTTATCAAAAATGGCGCCATTGTCGTGGAATATAGTTGTAAACTAAAAGTTGTGTGCGTTAATTGGCTGTTAGTCAGGTTTCATAGATTTACATTTATTTGTTGTTTTTGTTTATTGTAGGTTCCTTGTTGTTTATGTAAAAAAAAAGTAGTTTCGGAGAATCGTTATTACCAATTAATCCGGAAGCTCAGCTGATTGGGAGAATGGCAGAACAAAAAGAGGCTGACAGACTGGAAACCTTAGAAAAGGCTCAGGTAAACGTACAGAACTAGGGTCAACAAGTACGTCATCTAAACCTTAATGATGAAGACTTAGGTGATGAGGAATTACTGAATCCTCAAAACCCAAGGTGAGCTGAGCAAATTGTTGCACTAGTGCAGCAAAATTACAACAGAAACCGTCCATTCAGAGGAAGGTATGGTCAACAACCTATCCATTACAAGGTTGATGATGATGATGAAGAAATAGATGGAGCAGGTACAACGGATTCTATCATTCCTCCACCGTTGGTAGCTGGTGCAAAATTTAGCATAATAAGTACTATGATTCAATTCCTAAATCTGAAGGGGTTGTTTGAAGGATTGCCTGGTGATGATCCGAACATGTACTTGGTGAACTTTATCACCATTTGCAAATCTTTTGATAATCTGGGAGTGAGCCAAAATGCGTTCCGGTTGAGATTGTTTTCATTGTTTCTGTCTGGGTAGGCAACAATGTGGTTAAATGAGCTGGAGCATGATTCTATAACCAACTGGAGATAGTTGAAAGAGGCATTCCTCAAATGGTTTATTCCACCCTCCAGGAGGGTACAGTTGAGGGACGAAATCAATAAATTTAGGCAGCTCCCGACTGAAGCATTGCATGATACTTGGGAGAGATTCAAGAAGAAGATGGCACAATGTCCCAACAACAACATGACAGACTTGCACTTGATGGAAACTTTGTACAAAGCTTTTAAGTCTGTGACAAAGCCAATTATAGATAATGATTCAGGTGATTCATTCATTGACCTTTCTTTTCAAGATGCTTTAGACATGATGAATTAAATGACCAAACAGAGTCAGGATTGACATACCAGGGATTCTGTGGTAGCTAGCCTGACTATTTCTGGTGGTATGACTGTGGAGCAGCGCAGAAGGGATGAGGAGCGAGACCAAGACATGGCCCACCTAAAGTCTCAGATGGACTTGCTGACCAAGCACTTGCTGTTAGGAAAGACTGAAAAGGTTAAGGCTATGGAATCTTAGTGCGCTATTGCTATTTATGTAGATGAGGAGGCATATTATGTTAATCAGGGGGTTTTCGAGGAAATAACCAAGGGAATCAAGGTTGAAACTTTTATGACAATCCTGATTATAAAGATAGGGAGCAAGGAAACTGGAGAAGTAATAATGATAGGAGTGGATTGTATGTTCCTCCTGGAAGTCGGGATGTTGCAGAAACTAGATTTGATAAGATGTCCACGGAGGACATGATGGAAAAATTGTTGAAGGGAGTTGAGGCTACCAACTCGGGGGTAACCACTAAGAAGTGTGAATTATCTACCCTGAGTCAGTTGCTTAGTTCACACTCTACTTCAATCAAGTAGTTGGAGTAGCAAATGAGCCAACTTTCTACAATACTGAACCAAAAAAAAGGTAATACTTTACGCAGTGATACGGCAGAATAATGGCTTATGTATGGCGATTACCACTAGGAGTGGTAAAATATTTCCTGGCCCTTCTATGGGCAAATTTGTAGATAGTGAGGTGGTTGTTGATGAATCTGAAGAACGCAAACCACTGGAGTCTAAAAAGCTGGATAGTTTTATTGATGCTTCGAAAAAGAAAAAAGAGAAGAAAGAGAAAGTGGTGTTGAAATCTTTCCTTACACCACTGCCTCTCTTTCCTCAACGATTGAAAAAGAAGGCTGATGATGCCAAATTCAGCAAATTCATGGTAATGCTCAAGCAATTGACAATAAATGTGCATCTCGTTAAAGCACTTAAGCAAATGCCAGGATATGCAAAATTTATGAAGGACCTTGTGACTATGAAACGAGCGGTGAGCTATGAATTAAAGGCAGATATCTACCTTTGTAGTGCTATTTCTACAAGGACCTTAGTACAGAAGAAGCTAGATCCAGGTGCAGTCACTATTCCCTACCAAAGCACTATATGATCAGGGAGCAAGTGTTAATTGGATGCCACTGACTATTTATAGAAAGTTGAGTCTGGGAAATCCCACACCCACTAACATGAGACTCGTGATGGAGGATAGGTCAGTAAAGCGACCTATTACCATTCTATATGATGTATTGGTAAAGGTGTCCAACTTTATATCTCCTACAAACTTCATCATTCTGGATTGCGAGGTGGACTTCAAGGTGCCCATAAACTTGGGTCGACCTTTGCTCGCAACTGAAAGTGTGATAATTGATTTAAAAGTGAATGAGCTCTTATTCATAATGAATGATAAAGTGGTACAGTTTGATGTGGGTAAATAAATGATGCAGCATGAAGAAATAAGTGTGCATTATAAGGATGAATAGGAGGTGCCCATAGTTGATCAACATGTTATCGAACCTTTAGCCGCGGTCATGATGAATTATGATAGTAAAGGCATTGGGGAGCATGAAAAGACCATTTGTGCCTTGACAGGAATGGGTTCATATCCTTATGCTCCTAAAAAGCTAGACCTTGACCAGGCTAATCGACCAACGCCACCAGCCAAGCCATCTATTGAGGAGCCTCATTATTGGAATTGAAAGAATTGCTTGGGTACTTATGGTACGTGTTTTTGGACAATGAGAACATGCTACCTGTTATTATTGCAGCTGATTTGGGTGAAAAATAGGTGAATGCACTTATTTCAGTACTTTAGAGGCACAAGAGAGCTATAGGGTGGACCATTGCAAATATTATTGGAATTCTCCCTGGCATCTGCACGTATAAAATTCAGCTTGAGGAGAATTGTATTCCAACTATAGAGTATCAACGTCGTCTTAATCCACCAATACAAGAGGTGGTTAAGAAGGAGATTATTAAGTGGTTTGATGTAGGAGTGGTTTACCCTATTTCTGACAGCAAGTGGGTGAGCCCAGTTCAATACGTACTAAAAAAGAGGGGTATGATGGTGGTTTCTAATGAAAAGAATGAGTTGATTCCACTCAAGTCTATAAATAGGTGGAGAGTTTCCATGGACTACCACAAACTAAATTCTTAGGCTTTAAAAGACAACTTTCCGATGCCCTTTATGGACCAAATGTTTGATTGATTAGCTGGTAGGGGGTGGTATTGCTTCTTGGATTGTTATTCTGGATACAACCAAATGTGTATTGCTCCTGATGATCAGGAGAAGATGACGTTCACCTACCCATATGGCACCTTTGCATTTAAAAGAATGCCATTTGGGCTCTGTAATGTGCCCGCCACTTTTTAATAGTGTATGATGTCTATATTCTCTGACATGGTGGAGAACACTATAGAGGTATTCATAGGTGATTTCTCTGTGGTGGGTGATTTATTTGAGATGTGTTTGGCAAATCTGAATGTAGCCTTTCAAAGATGTGTTGAATTTAATTTGGTGCTTAACTGGGAAAAATGCCATTTCATGGTCAAGGAGGGCATCGTTCTTTGCCATAAAATTTCCAAAAAGGGGATAGAAGTTGATCGAGCAAAGGTAGAAGTTATTGAGAAACTACCACCTTCCATTTTAGAGAAAGAAGTGCATAGTTTTCTTGGACATGCTGGCTTTTATTGAAGATTTATAAAAGATTTCAAATCCACTTTGCAAACTTTTAGAGAAGGAGGTGAAATTTTCCTTAGATAATGAGTTCTTGAAGGCATTTGAATGCCTTAAAAAAAAGCTGATTGAGGCCCCTACTGTTATTGCACCTAACTGGGCAAAACCATTTGAGATCATGTATAATGCAAGTGGTGTTGCCCTTGGAGTTGTATTGGGACAAAAGAGGGACAAACTATTTCAACTGATATATTACGCTAGCAAAGCACTGAATGGAGCGTAAAAGAATTACACCATCACTAAATAGGAACTTTTAGTTGTAGTTTACGCTTTCGAGAAGTTCAGAGATTATCTGCTTGTGTCCAAAGTAGTGGTCCACAGTGACTATGCTACCTTGAGGTATTTGATGGCTAAGAAGGATGCTAAACCAAGGTTGATTAGATGGGTATTTCCGCTGTAGAATTTGACTTTGAGGTCAAGGATAGAAAAGGTTGTAAAAACTAGGTTGCAGATAATCTATCTAGAATGGAAAGTGAACAAGAAAGTAGTGATTAAATGATGCATTCCCTGATGAGGAGATCCTGGCTGCCGCTATGGAAAAATTGCCTTGGTATGTAGATTGTGCAAATTATGTTGTGAGTGAGCTCATCCCAAAAAAACTTTCTTTCCATCAAAGGAAGAAGTTCTTGGATGATGTGATGCATTACTTTTGGTATAAGCCTTATCTTTTTTGCCGATGTGCAAATAATATTATAAGGAGATATGTGTCGAAAATGGATGTATTCTGCATATTGGAAGCATGTCATGCTTCCTCAGTCAGGGGTCACTACGTAGGTTACCGGACGGCTAGGAAGGTGTTGCAGAGTGGTTATTATTTTGCCAACATTGTTCAAGGATGCCCACGAGTTTTTGCTGAAATGTGACCAATTCCAGAGGCAAGGGTCAATCTCTAAAAGACATGAGATGCCCTTGACTAAGATGCTTGAAGTTGAATTATTTGATGTCTGGGGCATTGATTTCATCGGTTCTTTTGTGAGCTCGTGCGGGATAAAGTATATTATAGTTGTTGTTGACTACGTGTCAAAATGGGTCAAAGCTGTGGCCTTGTCTGATAATGAAGGGAAGAGGGTTGTTGTTTTTCTCAAGAAGAATATCTTCTCTCACTTTGGAGTACCACATACTATCATAAGAGATGGAGGATCTCATTTTTACAACAAAATATTTTGAGCAGCTTTGGCAAAATATGGGGTGAAACAACACAGAGTGACTACTCCATACCACCCACAAATCTGTGGGCAAGTGGAGGCATCAAATTGTGAGTTTAAAGCTATCCTAGCCAAAATGGTGAATGCTAGCTAGAAACATTGGTCTCAAAAGATCGATGATGCCTTGTGGGCATATCAGACTTCTTTCAAGACACCCATTGGCATATCACCATTTTAGCTGGTCTATGGAAAAGCTTGCCACCTACCAATAGAGCTGGAGCATAAGGCCTTATGGGCACTCAAAAGGTTGAATCTGAATTAGAAGGAAGCAGCAGAGTTAAGACTAGGGCAATTGAATGAGATGGATGAATTTCGTCTCAGGGCCTATGAACGAGCAGATCTGTATAAAGAAAAGATGAAAAAGTACCATGATTGAAGAATAGAGAAATGAGAATTCCAAAAGGGTGACTTGGTGCTTCTGTTTAATTCTAGACTCAAATTATTCCTAGGTAAGCTGAAATCTAAGTGGTCAGGCCCTTTTAAAGTTAGTCAAGTCCACTCATCTAGAGTAGTGGAACTAAAATATGAAGATGACAGTACCTTTAAGGTAAATGGACAACGTGTCAAGCTTTACATTAGCCTAAAAGAATCAATGAAAAGTATCACCATTATCTGCCTCGATGAAGTCTGAAGTAATCAAGATACTTGAGTCATGCTGCAACATTAAATCAAGCGCTGCATGGGAGGTAACCCCTGACCCCCGAGATTGATCCATTCTAGATATACTCTAACCCTTAGTTTAGTTTTGCTTTATTTTTGAGTTTAAGGTGTAGGGTAGTCTATTGTTGTAATATATTTTGTGGTAACTAGGAGAAATACAAGTACAGAAAGAAGTTGACATATTTTTGATTGAATTTTAAACACCTCTCCAATGTTTTGTTTGCAAAGACTGTGTGAATTACATTTACTTGTGACCATTTTGAATCTTATTGTGGCATTAATTCTAGCTGCTTGATGATCATTGCTGAACAATTGCATGAACTAGATAAGTGGTGGCTTGCGATATACTTGCGTGCCATGTGTGTGTGAGCAACTACTAAATTCCCTCTGTATGCTAAAGCCGAAACTTGCCTAGTTAGTCTTACCAGGGTTAAAGGATAGGGGTTAGGAAAGAATCATAGGCCGTTTTGTTGGTTAACCCACTTTTTTCCTAAATAGCCTTCCCTATGTGGACCATATCCCTTGATCCGTGTTTTGAGCCTAATTAGGCTATTTCTTTCTTTTGATACCTTTCACCTTCCCATTTATACCATAATGAACCTATTTTTGCCCTGGTCCTCCTTAGACACAGTGCACCTTGACCTAGGAAAACAACCTAAGTTGAGGGTGGCTATCATAGGGGTGCATAGTGTAAGATGAGTATGAAGAAGGGTAGAATAAAGGAAAAAGAATAAAAGTTGGGTGCTATTATAAAAAAAATAAAAAATAAAATAAAAAGAGAAAGGCACCCAACTTGAACTTGAATATATGTGATCAATAGAAAAGCAAATGAAAAAGAGGTTAATAAGTGAGCTCCAAGAGAGTAGTGTGGTGTCAAGGAGGCATAGTCACTCTAAATGTCCTAGAATATCATACCTGCCCCAGCCTACATTATTAGCCTAAAAGAAGTCCTATAGTGATCCTAGTGGCCTATCTGAAGGTCTTGGTAATGAAAATAAGGGCAAGCCTATGGTACTTGGCATACACTGATTGGAACTTTATTTTGAGAGTGAGAGTCTTTTGATGATCCCCATATTTTAATTTTTGGTTTATTATATGCAGGGAGGGGGATTTATTTGTTATGAGGGCAGACTGGTAGTGTTGTTAGCTACTTGCTTGTTTAGATAGTGAAGCACTGGTATATGAATGGTTGTTGTTGCTAAGATTGATGTCATCGGTTGAGCCCTTTGTGTTACATTATTGTTCTTCAATGACATACATAGTTGGTTTTAATTGGATTAACCTTGGAGGTGGTAACTATGTCTTGAGCTTAAAAGAGAAAATTGGCTGCTGAATGTGCTATGTGTTCTCTCAGTTGGGCCGAGTTGCTTGAGGACAAGCAATTGTTTTAAGTTCAGGGTGTTGATGTGTGAGCAATTGCTAACACATATAAGACCTTTAATCAAGAATAATTGTGAAGTCTTAAGAAACTTTTGTTGTTTTTAATTTATTTATGTCTGATTTTACAGTTTAAGCTAATGGGAGAGAGAAACAACAACAATAGAAGCAAAAAAGTTGAAATCTGGAGGAATCTGAAGAGAAGTTTGGCTGACGACATCTGTGATAAGTCATCAGCCCTGTGATAGGCTATCACAATTGTCGTCAGAGTTAATCCGAGATTTGGCATGAGTTGAAGCCTGTGATGACATCTAGTGATATGATGTCAAAAGTATGATACGCCATCATGAATGTTGTCATCCTTAACTAGAGAATGGGAGTTGAAGAGAAGTTGTGATGACATTTTTGTGAAGACGTTCACGGTAAGCCGTCAGATTAGTAATAAGGTGTCAACGCCTTCGTCATCCTTAGATAGCAGAAGGTAAAAGTGCATAGGAGCTGACGACATCAGTGATAAGTCGTCAGACTCCTGACAAACTATCACGGATGTCGTCGTTTATTCCAAGAAAAAGCTGTAACTTCAATTTTATTTCCTTATTCAGGTTTAACTATTAAAATCTTTGTTATAGGGTTTTCTGGGGGAATTCATTCATCATCATTATTATTCTAAAGAGAGTTTGATACTTTGAGTCTTGGAAAATATTTTTCGATAGTTCTTTCTCTATCTTTTTGGATTCGAACAATACAACTATTTTGGGGATTTTCCTTTGTGATCTAATCTACGATTCACTAATTATTATTCATCTCTGTAAGTTAATCTTCTTAATTATGAATTCAATTATGTGTTTCGTTCTTTGCATCATGAGTGGCTAAACCTTGTTAACCTTAATTATGGGATCTAGGTTTAGGTTGTGATGAGGTGCTAAATACTCAAGATTAAATAGGTTTTAGGATTTCTTGATAATTCTGAAGTTTTAATTAATGTCTGTTGGTTATAAACAGTTGACACACTTGCTTTGATTTGCTTAAGAGAGAAATCAAATATAGTAGGAAGTGAATTATCAACAGGGACTTAAAAATACTTCGTTTAATAATCAGCGTTGTAACAAGGTTGGTTAACCTGAGGTAAAATCTGGAAGTGAACAGAAATTCCCTGAGTCCGAGAGGATTAGCAAATTAGACACTTAAATAGGTTGATAGACATTTAAGCATATCATCGATAAAGATAGCTTGTTATCCTAACCACTATGGGAATCTTGAGTCACCTTTAGCATCTGTCATGTACCGTAAGCCCTAGTGAACATAATTCTTGTTATTTCATAAAATCTTGGTTACAAACGTTGAAATTAAAGTGACAAACAATCATTTGTGAAACTTTAACCTCTATTTCACGAAATATTTAACTATCAGTGAATTAAATTGCAAACGACTTGAGTTCACTCCATATTCCCTGTGGTATTCGACCCCAACCTAGTTGGGTTTTATATTAACAATGATCGCTTACACCCATTCAAGAGTGTATTTTGAGTGTTATCACCTAGATACTTGGGGAATTTTTAAGTTAAATTAATAAGGTTCTAATGGTTGAACTCGATTGTCGGATATGCATGTGGTCGATGGTTGGATAATGTGTATACTTGATTGATTATCATGTTGTCATGATATAGGTAGCCTTGGAAAGTCTTGTAAATTAAACCTATGGTTATGTTATCACTTGGCTTATAAATGAATTCAATAATTAAACCTCTAATTATGTTACCACTCTTTCTATGACCCAAGCCTAATAATTAAGCTAATTTTTGTGTGAAAAATTTTCCTTTGAGGTTAGTATTGTGAAAGTGGGAGTGAAAAAGGTATCTATAGATATTGCACTTGACTTATAATTGACTTTCTAATAAACACGTTAACTTGGAAAACTGGTGATTGCGTATAGTATTTAGATACTCATAGTCATGCATCTACTTATATTATGTAGTGATGATTAATAGTAAAGAATAGTGTTGTGAGTTACCTTACATCACTTATACTTTATCAATGTGGGTTATATATGCTTATTTTTTTACTACATCTGTATGTGTTTAATGATGTTATGATAATGCTTGGTGAATTCGGGCAATATGATGATGTTATGATGATGCCTGGTAAATTCAGAGAATATAATGATATTTTGATGATGCCCGATAAATCTATAGGATATAATGATGTTATGATGATCTCCGATAAATCCAGATGATATAATGATGTTATGATAATGCCTGGTAAATCCAAAGGATATAATGATGTTATGATGAATCCCAGTGAATCCAGAGGATATTATGATGTTATGATGATGCCCGATAAATTCAGAGGATATAATGATGTTATGATCATGCCCACTAAATCTGGAGGATATAATGATGTTATGATGATGCCTGATAAATTCAGAGGACATAATGATGTGAAGATAATTCCCGATTAATATGGAAGTGGTAATGATGGAATGATAATGTTATTTATGCTAAGTATATATATGAATACATGGACTTATGTGAGGTTATTCCGTGTGTGGCTAAACCCATTGTAGTACTTGGGACAAGATGTCTTCCATGTTAAATTGTTATCCATTCTTGGACTTTAATCACTAGATAAAAGGTATGACCCTTGTTAATTCTAATTAGTTAATATAAGTTGATTATGTTGAGTATTGGGTTAAAGCTAATTGATATGTGTAGTCTTATATAGAACCAAGGGCTCACTTAATAAATCTACTTGGCTTGGGTAAATATTTATGTTATAGAATTTTGCCTAGTAAAGTGGCTTATGTGATAACTAGTTGTCCCTAATAAATGTCTATGACTTGTAGGCTAGACGCCTAGTGAACTAGTTGGTGGACCTAACCTAGCAAAAATAAGGAAACTAGTCCTTAAGGTTGTGACATGCTAAGTGATGATAGACCTAGTATTGTATGGTGAGTGGATAAGTTGACATCTAGTATGTTATTCCATGGAGGCTTAATTAATGACTTTTATAATTAGGAGGCTAAATAGAAGATGGCTTTGTGATGGGTAAATAAATAATAGTTTTGGTAACCTATAGCTTTTCCTTACTTGATGACTAGTAAACTATTAGACTTGCAAACTAGGGATCATAGAAATGGATGCTAGCTAGTATAGGCTAGACATAAAGTTTATTAATGAGTTTGAGATTTAATAACTATATAACTGTGTTATGGTGAGGTGGGCTTTGATGTGTCAAATTGCGGTATTGATGATGATTGCAGACCTTGGTAAGAGGCCATAGAGAGAATGTACAACTCGTGGCTTTGGTGATTTTCTTGTGTAGTTGAGCCTTGATATGTTGATGGATTGATCTTTTGGTGTAATCTCCAGTGGTATGGGATGTTGTGATGATTTCTTTGTTTGTTTTCCTTAAGTGTACTTCCAGGCATTATGGGACGCCGTGGTAAGTACTTTGCTTTATACTCTAATGATGGTTTACTCCTGTTGTATGAAAGTTATGGTATATGTGTATATGGAATGTCATACGATTGTTCTTGTTGATTAGTTATCTTATACGGTTATATCAAAGAAGAATCATGTTTGATTTTTTACATTTACTTTAAGTTATTGTCTTAATTTATATCATCCTTATATTATGATTTAGCTCAGTCGGTCGATGAAGTCTACTGAGTACCTGTGTTTTGGTACTCATACTACACTTTTTTTTGTAGACCCGAGTTCTAGTTGACGCCATTGAGTTGAGATCGTGTGGTGTTGATCATCAGGAGACTGGGTGAGCTCTTCCAATTTATTTTCCATTTTTCCCTTCTATCCTTATTTTGTCATTTGTATTAGAAACAAATGTATGAGACTATTAAATACTATTAGACGTTGAGTTGTAATTTCTATTGTCGAATACAGAGATCCTCTTGTACTAATACTATCCGGTCATGGTATTAGTAGTCGAATCTTAGTTTTTTCTTTGTGGAATGTAGTTGTTATGTTGTGTTCCCATATAGGGTCCATTTTTGACATTCCTACCTAGATAACCCATAGCATTAGCTTTGGGTTGTGGTGTTTTCTTACCTACTGGTGGGTTATGGTAGGTCTCATCATGACTCAAAAATCGGGTCGCGATAATAAGTTTCCATTTTCCGTCCATTGGACTCATACCTTCATGGTTAGCTATCACACCCTTCCATTATTGCCCAATTAAAGCCATTACCACACAACCAAACCACAATTCAATTTATTATTAACCAAGCTATAAGTAGTGGTATCATCATACAAATTACAGTTGGCAAGAAATGTCCTTGGCCATCCTTTTTTAGAAAAAGGGATTCCTATGTACCCATAGATTACATTATTAATTTGACTTGGGGGAATCCGATGTACCCGACAAGTGATCATGATTAAGTTTGCTTAGGGGATTTTTATGTACCCTCACAAGGTTTTCAATTAGACTAACCATAACTTCCAAGACCTTACCATTTAACCATTCCAAACCATTTAAACTATTTATACCATTTTGGGTTCCATTACCAAGTTATACTATGCAATATTTCCATTAAAAGTCCAACAATATAGTAAAAGCATTCTCATAGGAATTTTATCAAACACATTAGGGGAATAATGTATCCAAAACAAAACCAAGTACTAATTAACCCTTCACATTTAACCAAATATCCAAACAACCATTAAAAATGTAAATCAATAACTAAAACATGGGAAAACCATAACCAAGCATTTATAACTAGATCCCCTAAAATAAATTTGAAAACCCAAAACCATACAATAATAATCCATGAAAACAATTCATAAAACATGCCTTTAGTTGGAACTAACAATGAGGGAGGAGTAACATGCCTTCGATGTTGAAGAAGATGATAATAAAGCATCCTTATGAGCCTTAATTGACCACCTTGATGGAAACCCTAGCTTTTGCATAACCCAAGAGCCTTGAGAGATTTTGAAAGAGTTTAGAGTGTTTGATTGATTGCAAATAGGTTAATGAAACTTTCAAAAAGTGTTTTAATTATGGGGTCCTAAGGAGTTATAAGGGGAAATGTCTAGAATACCCCTAACTTAAACTGTATTAATTTCCCACATGAGGGTATAACTCCACCTTACTAATTGTACCCTATCGTAAGAGTGGTACCTACTACTCAAACCTAGGCATCCCTTAGACCCCCAACATTGAACAATATATGACCAAGAAGCCCTAATCGTATCCAAGGGTACGACCAATACCCTTAACCCGTACCCATAACAGAATGAAGAGGGGTTAACACTATTCAACATATGAGTTGGACTATACGACTCATACCCTATGTCAATACTAATAGTGAGCCACTCGTACTCATATCCAAGTTAATTTACTATGTTTCACATTAAGTAAAGGAAAACCCAAACTAACGACCCGTCACCAACCATACGACTAGTACCACTCAAGTCATACCCAATCCAAAAACTCTACCACCCAACATTACCCAACCTTGGACAATATACGACTGCGTTACCTGACCTGAACTATCCCCATATGAAAAGTATGCTGAGTTATATGATTTGCAGAAAGTCCAAAACCCAGGAAATTTCTAAGAACGAAAACCCAGGGTGTTTCTTTAGTTCAAACTAAAGGCTTGTTTTATGAATTGTTTTCATGGCATAAATGTTGTTGGGTTTTGGTTTTTTAAATACATGTTGGGGGGTTTTTGTTACAATGGTTGGTTCTAGATTTTCCATGTCTTTGACTTATGGTTTTCATACTATTAAGGTGGTCTAATCATATGGTTGCATGGGAATGGTTAATTGGTACATGAATTTTTTCTTTTGAAACACTATGCCCCCAACTTGTTTGATAAAATGCCTATGAGAATCTTTTTGGTTAAATTGTTGGACCTTTATTGAACTATTCCTGGTATAACTTGGTAATGGAGCCTTAAATGGTTTAAATGGTTTCAAATGGTTAAATGGTAGCGTCTTGGTTGTTATGGTGGCTCAACTTGCAAGACTTGTGGGGTAAAAGGAAATACCCCAAGGAAGCATAATCACAAACAACTTATGGTTTACATGGGACACCCCCAAGTTAACTTAATAATGTAATCTATGGGTAAATAGGAATCCCTTTTTCTTAAAAAGAATGGCTATGAACAATGCTTGAAAGCTATAGTTAGCATGATGATACCACTACTAATAGCCATGATTAATAATAAATGAAATGGTTATTTGCTTGTGATATAATGGTTTTAGTTGGTTAATAATGGTGGGGTATGATAGGTAATCATAAAGGTGGGAGTCTAATGTACGGACACTGGAAACTCATATTTGTCTATATGAGGATTGATCATGGAGACCATATACTATATGAGGATTGGCCATGGAGAACATATATAACACTTATGGAGTATAAAAGAATACCTTTAAGTACAATTGTACATATGTATCATGGAGAGCGAAGGGTACTCTGGAATCCCCTACTCCTATGGTATCTTCGGTCTATATGGCTATATGTAGGGGGTTACACTAGACTGACTTAGCCCGTGGGTGGTTCTAGGATGGTTAAGCTATACATTTCTAGGTTAATGATTTTAAAGTCATGCTAAAACTGATTCGCATTCCCCGTATGGTTATATATATGTGCGTATGGTTGTGAGTGCATATGGTTGGTTTTTTTGGTTTTAAAGGTTTGCATTATTTTATCCTTATCGTGAGTGTATGTTAGCCTTCACCCGCTAACCCATCTTCAAGCGTTGTAATCCCACAAAATATAGGAATCGACTATTCTACTCCTCCTGTTCAGTAATCAAGTTCAGGATCAGTAGTTGGATTAAAGTAGTGAGTTTCCATATTTCAGAAGGATCCATTTCTCATCTTGGATTTCTTCACATATTTTGGATAATTTGTAGGTTTTAGTTTTGTTTATGGTTGGGGATTGTCTGAACCGACTATTGTTTTACTTTCAATTAGAGGCTTTATGGAATTAATATGGGATAGGATGGGTGGTGTCGGTAGTGATATCAGCCTCAGAATTGGTATTAGTATTATGATTGATATTGTTGACTATATTTATGATTGTTCAATCCTATTATGTTATGGATTTGTACTTGGTTATTGATCTTGTTTTGGTGTGATTATTGGTTGGGTATTGGATGGTTGGACTTGCTTAGGATAATGATGGTTATGGACCTATCGTAGATTATGGAAATGAACAAAATGCTACCTTGTTATATGTTTAGAATTCATCCGACTCAGGATACATGTTTGGAGGTTAGGTTGGGTAACGGAGATGGTCGCCAGTCCTAGTTGGACTTGGGATACCCATTACTACAAGGCCCAAGTTTGGGTCGTATCATGGCTTTGACTAGTTCTTCCTAGTAATGGGGCTACTTTCTTATTAGCTTACGCTCCATGATTTTTTGGACATTTTCCTATGAGAAGAAACCCATTAAAGGCCTTGGGAGCTTATTTATTGTTAGGGATTGATTAACTAGTGTTTAGGTTGATCTAAAGGTGAGTTTGCAATCATTTCCTTAACATTATTTTTGTATGTTCTGCCTAAATTATAGTTTAATTTTATGATTAAAGTTCATAGACATTAAATATGGGTTGATTTGTGGCTCATTTGAGCTCAAATTTCAGACAAACTTTAGGGTTAATGATCCTTGTGCTATAAGGGATGCATTTCTAATTTTTATTTTATGATTTTACAAGTGGTCCCCATGGATTTTTTGTTTTACTTTTTACTCAAAGTATTTATTTGAAATATGTGTATCATTATTCTCTTCTTAATGCATAGATTATTATTTTGACAGAATGACAATGCTTAGAGGCTTTTTTCAAAGGAAAATCTTTGAAATAGTGGACTTTCTCAAGCTTTTGACAACATCTAGGTAGGCTAGACTTACTTTTCTCATAGATTAATCTTTATTATGGTATTAGTGTAGTATTATGCTAGTGATGGGTAGGGTACTTATGATGTGGTTGTTAGTTTTGCAGTTTTATGGATTAATGTTTGCTAGTTTGGGGCCTTTTGGTAAAATTTGGCCCCATCATCCCTATTTATGGTCATAGTGATACTTTAGAACTAGTTTGGGTTTATTTGAGGACCTTCGGGTGGAATTGTAATACTTTATTTTTCTCGTATATACTTTCCTTAGTATGGATTCTCAAAACTAGTGGCAAGCCCCCTTTTTACTCAAATTCCTAAATTAGATCCTGGTAGATTGAATAACCTTTATTTCTCATATAAAGCAAAATCTTGAACCTTGTGTTTACTTTAGGAATTTATTGAATTTTCAATAGTTTTATTACTCGAATTAGAATACAATAGACCTTTAAACAACCTTCTTTAGATAAGTGATAAAAATTTGTACCTATTATGGACTTAAATATTGGACTTGGGAGTTTGAGACCAATTTGGACTTGAGGAAAGTTATGGTTTTTATCTTCATGACTTAAAACTTATTTATTAGTTTCATTTCAAGTCCGATATTCATGGCCTATATAAGGCACCTAGTAATGATGATTTTTATTTACTAGTTCCCACTCAAGTCTCGCATTCATGTTCTATATGTGGCATTTAACTATAATGTACTACTTACTAGTTTTTGTTTAAATCCAACATTCATGATCTACATGTGGAACTTATCTAGTTCACGTCTGACATTTATGGTTGGAGGAAATTCCAAGTATGTTATCACTTGTGTTTACCTATTAAATTATTAGATTTAGTATTTCCTTCTTGTTTGCACCCACCAGGCTTGTTGGGGCTTGATCTCGCTGTTTTTTCCTTATTTGTTCCTTCTAGGCTTATGCGGACTCAATTAGGTATAATTATCTTGAATTTACTTTTGAGTTACTTTTATTCTATATATTTATCACCTTTGTACGATTCGAGTATCATTTCTATTTATGCACCTATATTCTGAACTTTATTTACATTCTCGTATTTCATTATACTTTTATTATAATTAAGCTCAGTCAGCCGCTAATGCTTACTTAGTAACCATTGTGTTTTGTACTCAAAAAACATTTTTACATATTTTTTTAGTGTAGATCTGAGTATGAGTTACCACCACCGACACTTCTTTCTAGCTTGTATTTAGGGATTCAGAGATAGGGTGATCTTTAAAGCGAGAGCTGATTCTCTCTCCTTTTGATATTTTTGGGGTAGTGTTTATCTTTCTAAGACTATATGTATATTTGGTACTATTTCATACCCAATATTTTATTTAGTGGGTTTTGTACATATCTTACTAGGTCATGGGATACTCTTTTGTACATTTCCTCCTTTTCAATACTATGATACTTATATTTTCTACTGCTTGGTATTCCTATTACTAGTATAAATTATGTATTATTTTATCTTTTGTCTTTTAGCCCATTATGATTCTAAGATATCATTTGGCTTCCCTATTGGTGGACTAAAATAGGTGCCATCATGACTTATTAAATAGGATTATGACAAATTGGTATCAAAGCCTAAGTTCACCGATATTTTTGGTACAAGATAATTTTAAGAAAACCTCTTTTCTTTATTCAATTTTGTGCGTTGTGTCTATATTGGTTTCTAAACTGTCATTGTTTCATTCCTTTGCAAATGGCGAGGACGTGAGCATTGACAGTAGGAGTTGGAGATCTCAAGACTATAGTTATGGTACTCACAAGAGGTCGAGGTTGATCAAGAGTTCTAGGATAGGCTAGAGTTTTAACATCATCTAGGGGTGAGGATAGGGAGCCCTTACTAGATTCTGCTATTGCTCTTTAGCCAGTGGTAGCTCTAGAGGTTCTGTCTCCCCAACCACTGGTAGGTCAAGAAGAAATCGAATCCCTCTAAAGGTTAGTTTTTTCTCGATCTCTAAGATATGCCTTTATTTAGATTAGAGGGTTAGTAGGTGGTGTACCATCAGATGATGCTCAGACAGTAGACTAGGTTAGTACTGATACAGGAGAACAACCTATGGTTGTACCTCCCATAGTTGAGGTTCATCTTCCACTCGTAATTCCACAACTAGGATATTCATAACCAGTTATGATCTCCAAGAAGTATAAGATGTTGGGCTGATTTTTGACATTACCTAGGTTTATAGGGGGCCAAAGCGAGGATGCATTTAAATTTTTAATCAATTTTAAGGAGAGACTCCGTAATTTGGGTCTAGTAAAGACACATAGTTTTGACTTCACCACCATTCAATTTAGTTGGGCTACCAAATAGTGATGGAGATGTTACATTTATTCCAAGACATCTAGATCCCCACTTATGACATGGATTCAGTTTTTCAAGTCTTCCATGGAGAAGTATATCTCACTCAGTCTATGTGAGTGCCTGACAGATTATTTTATCATCTTGGAGTAGGGTTCTATAATAGTTGTTGAGTATGAAGTGAGATTAAATAAGTTTTACCGACATAATACTATGAGCTTACCTACTAAGTATGGGAGGATTTTATGTTTTGCTAGTCGAATGAGACTTCCTCATCAGTTGGTTACTAAGAGTCTACTTGCTTGTTGCAGGTCTTTTATGGATATGTTTAATCATGCTCAGACTATTGGGAGATGCATCATGAGACTCATGGGGGTAGTGATAAGAGTTTATGTCAATAGGGTAGTTTCATTGGGAGCTATATTAGGTCATAGTTCAGAGACAAAGATTTTTAGGGGAGGTACTCCTAATATCTATTTTATCAGCACCATGGTTAATCTTATAGGACCATTTAGGCAACACTTCATATTATTGATAGGGATAGCCGGGTTAAAGTGACTATCATATCAAGAGTAGTGGTTAGTCTTGAGAGGTGCACAATCAAAGTCTTAAAGATGAGGTAGCTATTTTTAGTCACTTGGATCTTTGGATAGAGTAGTGTACTCGGGTCATGTTATGATTGTGAGGTAGTCGACCATTACTCCAAAGAGTATTCTGAGTGTGGGATGATTAAGTATGAAGCATAGTATGTTTTGTTGATCAGATTAGTGTTGCCTCTATCTAAATAATGTGAATAAGATAGCATGAGTGTTCACAGGGTTCTTGAAGAGGTCCTTGGCTGATAGAATAGATAGTTGGTTAGTCCCCTATTTTAAAGAGAGAGGTATCAGTTATATTTTATCTAGTATACTAAAGGCAAAGTCTTTGGATGTTGTTACTACAGGTATGATTTTAGTGTGCCGTTTACTAATTATTTTCTTATTTAATCTGGGATCCACTTATTCATGTGAATTTGCCTATTATGCACTATGGTTAGAGTTTTCTTGGGAGCCTTTATCTATGCCAATGTGTGTATCTACTCTTATGAGCGATACTTTAGTAATGGATAAGGTTTATAGATTATGTGTTGTGATTTGAGAGGTTGAAACTCAAGCTAACCTTATTATCTTAGACATGGTGGATTTTGATGTGATTCTGGAAATGGACTTGTTATCCACCTATTATGCAGTCTTGGAATATTTTTTCAAGACCATTACCTTGACGACTCCTAGCATACCCTCAATTCTGTGGCATGGTTCTATTAGTTACACACCAACAGGCATAACTTCTTATATTCTAGCTTGGGGAAGGGTATCTAAGGGTTGCGAGTCATTTCTTTATTATGTTCGTGATATTAGTGTGAAGAGTCCTTTGCTTGATTTTGTCCCTATTATTTATGAGCTTCTTCATGTCTTCCCTACCGGCCTACCTTGCTTTCCTCTTGACCATGATATTGTGTTTACTATTAATATTGACCTGAAAACCCAACCTATTTGTATTACACCTTATCGTATGGCTCCAATTGTGCTTTTGTCTATGAATAAAAATAATAGTTCTATGGATATATGCATTGACTACCAGTAACTAAATAATGAGATAGTGAAGAATAAATATCACATTCTTTGTATCCATGATTTATTTGATCAGCTTCAAGGTACGACAGTGTTTTCTAAAATCAACTAGAGATTTGGTTACCTCTAGTTGAGGAGTGAGTAGAGGACATCCCTAAGGCATTCTTTAGGATATACTTTGACCATTATGAGTTCCTGGTGATATTTTTTGGGTTGACTAATGTCCCAACAACATTCATGAACTTGATGAACCACATGTTTAGGCCTTGTACTTTTTCATGGTCTTTTTCATTGATGATATCCTTGTTTGTTCAAGGAGTAGGTAGGAGCATGAGCAACTTTTGAGGATTGTGCTCCATATTTTGAGAGATCATAAGTTTTTTGCCAAAATCTCAAAATATGAGTTTTGGATAGAGTCTGTGGCATTCATAGTACATGTAGTGTCTATGAATAGGATTTTGGTGTATCGAGTGAAGATTGAGTCTATTCGTGATTGAGCAAGACCGATATCCCTGATCGAGGTTTGCAGTTTTACTAGTTTGGTAGGTTACTATAGGTGGTTCATTAAGAGATTTGCTACTAGTGTAATGCCTATGACTAGATTTTTTAGGAAAGAAGTCTCATTTCAATAGTCAGGTGAGTGTGAGTTACGCTTTCTAAACTCAAGGACTTGCTAACTCCAGCCTCCATATTGACTATTGTAATTGAGAGTGATGGATTACCTGTGTCTTATGATGCTTATAGTATTGGTTTAGTGTATGTTTTGATGTAGCAGGGCCGGGTTATTTCTTATGGATTGAGACAGATGAAAATGCATGGTCAAAAGTATCCCACTCATGATTTAGAGTTGGCAATGATAGTTTTTGTGATTAAGATTTAGAGAAATTACTTATTTGATGTTTGTTGTGAGATATTTTCAGACCATCATAGTCTTTCGCACATTATAAATCCGAGGAGGTTAATTCGAGATAGCACAGGTATATTGAGTTACTAAGAGACTATGACACTACTCTATACCATCTTATCAAAGTGAATGTTGTAGCGAATTCCTTGATCCAGAATATGGTGACTATGGGTAGCTTGGCCTTTATTTTATATTTAGAGCGGTTATTGGATTTGGACATTAAATCCTTAGCCAACTTGATGGTTCGATTTGATATTTCAAACCATAGAAGGATTCTTTGTAGTGTTGAGGCTAGGTATACCTTATTTTGTAATGACCCTCCTGGTCATTTTCAACATTTTTCCTCATTTTCTCCATTTAGAGCTTTCCTACAACTTCCCCAAGTCATTTGTGACTTGCTGGGGCTGACAGTTTAGTTGTTGGGCAGTTCTTTTATTTTTTAGAGCCAATTTTCTATTTTGAAATATTTGATGGTAAGAATTGGCTATCGGCGAAAAAATTTAGTTTACCAATCTTGAATGCCAATTCTTCTAGTTCTAATAGTTTTGGAATGTCATTTTAGGATAGTGGGACCATTAGTTCGATCCCAAGGCTTCCAAACTCATTTTGAACTATTAGGCAAAAATTGATAAAAGTGGCCTATGGGTGTAGGGCTCATATTTTATTGAAGTGAATTTGAATGGAAATTTTGACTACACCATTGAGTCTCGAGTGTCAAATTATGTATGGTTGCATTGTTTGCTTGCATTAATGGGATTCCAGATGAATCTCTTGCATTCATGGAATTCCAAATGAATCCCAAGGGTCGTTGGTGACCTGGGATTTTCCAAGATCCCAACTGGTGCACCACTCAGCTTGTGCGTCAGTTTAAGTGATACTTGGGTTGCATAAGCAGAGGTTGCTTAAGTTACAATTCCTAACCAACTAAGGGCCACTTAAGCAACTATTGCTCCGCTTAAGCAGAGGGTGTAGAAATGGCGTACCATAAGTGGTCCATTTTAAGCAAAAGTAGCACCTAGAGGCCATTAAATAATTCAATAACCAAATTTTCTCCCTATTTTTCCTTAATTTCAAGAGGTTGGTTCCTAGAAACATTATTAGGTGATTTTGAGGTAATTTGTGAGCTTGAATTACTCATTTCTTTCTCAAAAGCTTGGTAAGTTTCCATTAAATTCATGGATAGTTTCTTAGTTATTTCCCTAAATCCTAAGATTATAAAAGGATTAATTTTCAAACCATTTGGCTTGGAAAATTACCCATTATTGTGGGTAAATAGTCCTTTAGCATAGAGGGATGTGTTGATGGTGTCGAAAGTGCGATTCTATAAGTGGGTCTCATTTGGGATTTTTATGAGATTTTGAACTCAAAGCATATTAATTAAATATGGGTACTATTATTCTTGTAGTGATCAGTATATTATCTTTTTGATAGTGTGTCATCACGTGGAACCTTCTTAGAGGGGGGAATTAATGATTTAGCAAATTTCACTAGGCTTTCTTTGGCATCTAGGTAGGCTAGGTTTACTTTATTTATAGATTCGGAAAATTGTAGTATATTTTTTATAATTAGCTAATTATGGGTTCAAAATTTGGTCTTAGAAGTATATTTAGTATAATTTGGATGTTTTAGCCGATAAGAAATTGCAAATTAAGCTGAAGTTTAGATTGTCTTTCCTTAGTTAAAATTGTTATCTTTGGGCTAAAAGGTGGCTTAATTAAGATCCAGTGGTGAAATTATATACATTAGACTAACTCAAGGTATAATTTACCTTAAAATGAAACTCAGAAATTAGAAGTGGTCTCCTTTGGACCACCTTAGTCCAAGATTAATATTAGATCATTGTAGGCTTTATAGGTGTGTTAAATATTCTAAATTTATTCTGTTTGAGTTCGGTAACTTATGATATTAAGACCTATTCAATTTTGACATTATTATTGATATGAGTTTCTTTTCAAATTTTCATAAATAATGATACAAGTTCTGGTTTAAGTCCGACATTGAGAAATTATTTATGATATATTTAGAGCATGGAAGGATCCATAACCATGATTTTGAAATGTTGTTACTGAGTATAATTTGGGTTGTTACTTTTTTTATTTCACCTTTTAGGCATATAGGGGCTTGCGCTGTTTTATTTACTTTTATATACTTACTGGCTTTTGAGGCCAGTTTTGTAGTGATAGCTATTTTTTTCTTATAATTATCATTCCAACTATTTATTTACAGTGTTTGGAGCATTATTACAGTTTTTCTTCCATAACTCGACTTATAATATTTTTGTCGCATTTTTATTAAACTTATATTATGATTTAGCTTTATCAGTCGATCATACCTACAAAGTACTCATATCTTTGGCACTCATACTACATCATTGTTCTATTTTTTTGCAGATCTGAGCACTCGTCGCCGCTATTGACACTGCAATCGTGTTGATTTGAGTTTTCAAATAGGGTGAGCTTGCAGAGCCAGAGTTAACCTTTTCTAGTTCTTTTGATATGTATTTAGTCTTTCTATATTCAAGATTGATTTATATTGATTATGATGGTATTCATATTCTGTCGATTTAGTAGCTCTATTACCAACATAAATAAGTTATGGAATGTTATTATCTATCTTACATATCTTCTTTCTTATTATTATTCCATGATTTATGACTATAATCTTTACTTTCATATTTTGACATTTATGTCTTTTTTTTACCAAATTAGCCCATTGCTTTTAGCCCTGTGCCAGGATTTTTCTTATTTATATGTGGGATAAAGTAGATGCAATCATGACTCATAAATTGAGTCGTGACAGATTGGTATAAGAGGCAGGTTAACCAATAATACTGCTACAAGAACAAGCGTCTAGCATAGTTTCATGGATTAAAATAATGTCCCGTGTTTATTATTTTCGGGAGGCTATAGGTAATTTTTAGGATATACTCACTTTCTTCATTCATCTTATACTAAAAGTCTGAGCTAGTTTATACAGGTTCCTTTGGTTTCACTCTTTCAAAGATGGCTAGGATGTGTGCTACCACTATATGTGATGAGGACTACGAGTCCACGGCTGGGGATTCTATAACATTTCATGGGTGACTTAGAGTCCAAGGAAAATTGAGGGATGTAACCCTAGCTTGAGACTAGAATAGGGTGGATTCATCTAATCTTATTCCTATGCTCGCACTAGAGATCCCTCCACCCAGTAAATAGTGGGCCAAGGACCATCTTAGGCTCTGCTAGGGTTTATTTCTTCTTTATTTGTCATGGATGTATTAGTTCAGCTCTTGGGTTTAGTTGGTGCTTCACTATCTGATGGTACATAGTTTGCAGATCAAAGTGGTACTTAGGCGGGGGAATATCTTATAACTGTAGATCCCAGAGTTGACGTCCCTTTCATGCTGGTAGTTTCTCAGCAGTTAGTTACTTAGCCTGATATGTATGTTGGGAAGAAAAAAATATTAGGTAGATTTTTTAGATTGACTCCGCCTAGGTTTTCTGGCGCATCGGGCGAGGATGCTTATGAATTTTGGGTCTCTTGTGAGGATAGGCTCTATAATCTGGGTCTAGTTGAGACTTGTTGTGTTGATCAAATAACTTTCAAGTTATATTTGGCGGCTTGACACTTGTGGAGAGGTCATCTTGATTTCAGGATAGGTTGATTTTCCCACTAACATAGACTTAGTTCTCTGAAGTCTTCTTGGAGAAGTATATGCCTCATGGACTTAGAGATCATTTGTGAGACTTGTTATTGAAGTTAGAGCATGAACTCATGACTATTGTAGAATATGATTCTCAGTTTCATGTGTTGTCTATGCATGCTACATCAATTTTGCCGACTAAGTATGAGCAGGTTAATGTTTTATTTGAGGATTGAGACTTTCTCTATATGTGTCCATGCAAAGTTTGGTTGTGCTGGTGGATCATTTTCTTATGTTTCTATTCATCCATGATTTTGGAGCAGTTGCATCATTAGGACTAAGAGGGTGGCAACAAAAGGTCATGATGTTAGGGAAGTTTTTGTAGAAGTCGTAGTTGCTCACAATTCAGATGTAGTGGTTCTTAGGTTAGGTATCCTTAGAAATAGCCTTTAGAATATTTGGTTTAGTTTAGAAGGCATGTTCATTCCATATTTCATATTAATAATGGAGGCCCATCTAGTTAAAGCAATCATCCTGGCTAAAATAGTGGTCTACCTACGAGAGGTTCATCTTCTAGGTATTTTAATAGAGGTGATTACTGTAAGTCAGCCAGATCTTTTGGGTTTAGTAAAGTTACAGGGGTGTGTTATGATTTTGCGGCCTTTGGCTATTTCTTGAGAGAGTTTACCAGTAGTGGGGCAGTTGTTCCAGTAGATTAAAGTATTCCACTGATTAGGAAGTACCGCCCCAGCTAGAGGTAGGTATGCATAGTGTTTGGGGTGGACCCTAGAATGCTCATGAAGGTCCTTATGCAGGTAGGATAAGAGATTTGATAGGCACCTAACCGAGTAGTAGGCGTGCACAGTTGTATCCCATACCTATAACCTAAGGTAGAGTCTCCCAATGTGTTTATTATAGGTATGATTTTAGTGTGCCGTTAGCCAACTTGTTCTTTATTTTATCCGGGATCTACATACTTATATGTATTTTCTTACTATGCCCAGAGGTTTGAGTTATCATATGATTCTTTATCTGTGTTTTTATGTATATCTACTCCAGTGAGCAATTCTTTAATATTTGATCAGGTTTATAGATTATGTGTTGTAACTGTTTGATAGTTTGAAACATAGTTTGATCTTATTGTGTTAGACATAATGGATTTTGATGTAAATCTAGGTGATTTTGATGTGATTCTAGGCATAGAATTGTTATTCTTCTATAAGATGGTCTTGGATTATTTTTTAAGATCATTACCTTAGCCATTCCCAACATACTCCCATTTGTGAGGCAGAGATCTGTTAATTACGAGATTATGGGGATTATTTCTTATGTTTAGGATGGGAGACTTATTTTGAGAGTTTACTAGTCTTATCTTGCTTATATTTTTTATGTTAATGTGAAGAGTTCCTCACTTGGATCTATTTTTATAGTTTGTGTGTTTTCTAATGCCTTTCCTACTTAACTACTTATACTTCCTCCTGTGCATGATAATGAGTTTATTATTGATCTTGAGCCAGGTAGTTGACCTATTTCTATTTCACCTTACTAAATGGATTTACGGAGCTTAATGAGTTGAGCTCTCAACTTTAGGATCTTTTGGGTAAGGGTATCATTAGATAGAGTGTGCTTCCTTAGGTTTATCTTGTCTTGTTCGTGAAAAAGAAGGATGGTTCTTTACATTTGTGTATTGACTATAGGCAGCTTTATAAGTTGACAATGATGAACTAGTATCCTATGCCTCATATTGATGATTTATTTAACAATCTTCAGGGATCAGTGGTGTTTTCTAAGATTAACATGAGGTCTAATTACCATCAGTTGATAATTCGGGCTTAGGATACCCTAACGACCACTTTCAGGAATTGTTATGGTCATTATGAGTTCCTGGTGATATCTTTTGGGTTGACCAATGTCCAATCCCGTTTATGTATTGTATGAACTATGTCTTAAGGCCTTACTTGGATTCTTTCATCATTGTCTTCATTGAAGACATCCTTCTGTATTTGAGGAGAAGACATGAGCATATATAACATTTGAGGATTGTACTCCAAACTTTGAGAGATCATAGGCTTTTTTCTAGATTCTCAAAGTGTGAGTTCTAGCTTAAGTCGATTACATTCATTATATATATGGTATCTAAGCAAGGGATTATGGTTGACCCATTGATGATCGAGGATATTCGTGATAAGGATAGCCCTACATCTCCATCTAAGGTACATAGCTTTATTGGTTTGGTTAATTAATACAGGCAGTTCATTGACGGTTTTGCTACTATTGTAGCATTGATGACCAGGTTGACCTAAAAAGAGGTTCCTTTCCTGCCGTTCGGGGAGTGTGAGTAAAGATTTTGGAAGCTCAAGATATTTCTCACTTCATCTCTTATTTTGGTGCTTCTTGTTAAGGTTGAGAGATTCACCAGATATAGTGATGCTTACGTTGTTGGTTTGGGATGTGTGTTGATGTAGCAAGGTCAATTTTTTACTTATGCATCGAGGCAGCTTAAGGAGCATGAGTGCAACTACCCCACTCATGGTTTGGAGTTGGTGGCGGTAGTTTTCAAAATAAAGATTTGGATACATTATCTTTATGGCCGCATTGTGAGATCTACAAGGATCATCATAGTCTTCAATATCTTATATCCTAAAAAAGCCTAATTCTAGAAAGTGTAGATGGTTAGAGTTGCTTAAGGATTATGACATCATTATTTTTTATGATCCAGGCAAGGAAAACATGGTAGTGGATGCCCTAGGATGTAATGCGGTAAGTATGGGTAGCTTGGCTTCTATCTTAGTTTCTCAGAGGCTATTGGCATGGTATGTCTATTTCTTCGCTAACTTGATGGTGTGACTTGATATTTCAGACCTAAGGAGGAATTTTTCTAGTGTTGAGGCAAGGTATACCCTATTTAAGAATATTCAGAGTCATAAGTTGAAGGATATGAGACTTCGCAACATCCATGATCAAGCGTTTAATAGTGAGTCCAGACGGGCTACCATAGATTCTGAGGGTGTTTTGAGATTTTAAGGCTGTATTTATGCTTCGAGGGTTGGAGACTTTATTCTATCGATTTTAGGTGAGTCTTATAACTCAAGATATTCTCTTCTCTCGGGTATAACTATGATGTATAGAAATTTGAGGTGGCATTATTGGTAGAGCGGTATGAAGATAGATATGATGGACTTTGTAGCATTTTTCTTATATTGTTAGTAGGTGAAGGCTGAGCATAAGAAACCCGGTTGCTTGATTAAGAGATTGCCGATTCCCGAGTGGAAATGGGGGTGAACCATGGACTTTGCTAGTGGTTTACCTCTCGCCTCCAAGGGTTCTGATGGTATTTGGGTTATTATAGATCGATTGACCAAATTAGCACATTTCATTTATATTTAGATGTCCTTCAGTGCAAAGAGGTTAACTCGTATCTATGTTTAGGAGATGGTCCTTTTACATGGTAGGCCTATATCTATCATTTTAAATCGAGGTTTAGTATTCACTTCTATCTTTTGGAAGGATTTATAGGAGGATTTGGGTAATATGGTAGATCTTAGTACAACTTTTCAGCATCACGCTGATAGGAAGTCAGACTATTTAGATTCTTGAGGATATGCTTCGAGCCTATGTTATTGATTTTGGAGGTATATGGGAGTAACACTTAGCTTTGGCAGAGTTCACATATAATAATAGTTACCATTTAAGTATTGAGATGATACATATCGAGGTGTTTTCAGGTAGGTGATGTCGTTCTCGGATGGGGTGGTTTGAGACTTTATAGATGTAAATGCATGGTACTGAACTTCTTTAGGAGTTATTGGATTGTATGAGTGTGATTTAGGATAGGTTGAGGGAAATTCAGAGTAGGTAGAAAGCTTATGTAGATTGTAAACTTCATTCCTTGAGATTTGGAGTTTAAGACCGGCTATTCCTCCACGTATATCCCATGAAGGGTTTGATGATCTTTGGGATGACAGGCAAGCTCAATCCTAATATATTGGACCTTTTGAGATCATTCGCATAGTTTCAGAGGTAGCATATGAGTTAGCCATACCATTAGATATTTCTGATATTCATCTAATTTTCTCTGTATCATTTTTGCAACGGTAGATTTCCAATGGTTCTCATATGCTTTAGTGAGATTCGATTTAGTTGGATGAGATATTGACATTCGTGGAGTAACTAATGCACATAGAAGACAGAGATGTCAGGAGGTTGAATTCTAGAGAGATTTTAGTGTTAAGGTTAAGTGGAGACACCACCTAGTAAAAGAGGCTAATTGGGAGATCGAAAGTGAGATGTAAACCCAGTATCCTCATCTATTTGAGGTTTCAAGTACACCCGAATCCTTTATTTTTGCAAATGAAAGTTCTTTCGAAAGTGGATATTATAACTACCCATCATTTCATTTTTTGCATTTTTGCTCATTTTCACCATTTAGAGCTTTGCTATAGCTGCCCTAAATCATTTATGACTTGCTAGAACTGACAGTTCAGTTACCAGGCAGTTCATTTGGTTTTTAAAGCCAATTCCCTATTTTGAAATATTTGCTGGTATGAATTGGCTATTGGTTTATAAATTTAGTTTAATGACCAAGTATGCCAATTTTGATAGTTCCAATAGCTCTGGAAAATAAATTTTAGGCTAGGGGGACCCTTGATTTTGGTTCTCAGGATTCCATACTTATTTTGACCTATATGCCAAAAATGGATAAAAATGGCCCATGGGTGTGGCGCCCACATTTCCTCGAAATTACCTCTGATGGAAATTTTTTCCTCTCCATTGAATTTGGAGTGTCAAATTTTGTAGTGTAGCTTAAATTTTTTGCATTTGTAGTATTCACAATGAATAAACAGAAATCGGATGAGACTTAGAATTTTCCAAGTCCCCAAATAGTGCATATACTTAAGCGATATTTCGGTCGCTTAAGCGGAGGCTGCTTAAGTGGCCAGCCGATTGCTTAAGCAAATAAGCTTGACCATTGTCATGACCCAAGACTATTCCCTAGTCATAAAACGGTGCTTAGAACCACAAGTGATCCCAAACTAACCCAAAAACTAGCATACTGTAGACAAACTACTTTATAATGTATTAAATAACTGGTTCTATTATTCAGAAATATAATCATAAAAAATAAGGAAAAAATATATTGCTGATACAATTTGAAAATTGATATTTCAGAGAGAACTGAAATTACATGACTGCGTCTGACTGACATCAATGAAGCCTCTACTATAATGACTATAGCTAGCTAGGACATGACTCCAATAACCACAAATCAATATCTATGAATAATAAAAATAAAGTACATGAACAACATCTAATTGGAGTCTCCGAAATAGAAGAACTTAACACCTGTTGGCTGGAAACTGCAAAAGTCTGATCAGAATGTGTGAGCTACAATTGGTATCTACATTATGAAACAATATATCCACAAAGACGAATATATGGATCGATGCTTCTGGAATGTACTGAGTAAGCGGGGGTAAATGCAATGAGTGAAACTTAGAAGGTACATAATCTTGAAACATGTATGCTTAGTTCAAGTAGACGCACTTCGAGACTGAAATCTAAAGTATCTTAAATCATGAGTAACAAAGATAATCTAATAAGCTGGTTAATCACTACTCTTAGTTTCTTAAAATTGTAATTTTGTATAATAATTAGAATTGAAGCTAGGAAACATTAAAACATGGATACTATATTAATACTAAGTCTGAAAATACGTGATGGAAATTGGAATCACTTGAGAACCTGAATATAAAAATATAATGCGCACAAATGCATAATCATAGAAAACCAAACATAGCATGTACTAAGCTGATCTGGTTAACTTACTGGTTTATGCTGAATACTGATCATGTAAAACTGAACTGCACTTAGTCGGAATAACTGGACTAAAACTATCGGGTACTGTTTATATGAGATAAGGACTAACTGTACAACACGAGATAACTTAGCATGAATGCATATAAACTGTAATATCTGAGAATGTAAGACCAAGCCTAAGCATATTTCTGAAATCATCTGTAAAATTAAAGACGGAAATCTGTATAACTGAATAACAATAAATTTGTATGCTTTACGTCTGACCCATTTTGAGGAGGGTTGTTCTATCCTCTACGTCAGAATAGAACTTGAAATGTAGTGATCACTAACAGATGCCCCAAAGGACAAAGGAGTCACCCTATACTGGCAGGTGCTCTCATGAGATATTTGTTAACCCTAAACTGGCAGGATGATATCTCAATCTTCTAAAACTCAGCGATTTCTAGTAAGGGTAACACCCTATACTGGAAGAAATGCCTCCATCCCTGGGTTCGCTTGGTTCAAAATCATACTCCCAACTTAATAACACTAGAATACTAACTGGTGCATGCATTGTTAACTGATAAGCGTAGGTTATGGTATTTTGAAAATAATAGTGCATACAGATTTTGAAGTAAGTATAATCATATAAACTCTTAGTGCTCAACATGATTATGGTGTCTGAATATGATGATAAAACCATGGTTTGACTAACTTGTTACTTGAAAATAGAAATATTTAAAAACACATAGGTATCGGGTGTTTATAACTGGCCAACATTAAATGACCATGAAGTACAATATCAACAGTTAAAACTATAGTATGGCAATCATGATTCAAAGACCCAAATACAAGAACATCCCACTAAACTTGAACATGGGAATGCTTTAAGCATGGGGAAATATCATGATTGCATGACGTAAATCATAATTTGGGTATTTAACATGGAATTCACTAGAAATAGGTCATCGGAAACTAAAATTCATAGCATGAGATACTCAAATATCGTATGGGATCAATTGAATTTATATTGCCATGAAAACATTAAATTCAATCTTTCTTGAACCTACAAAATACCATAATCATAGAAAATTCATTCATTAATTTAAAGAAAAAGATTTTTGGGCTTCATGGGTGAAAGAGGACCTATGGATGAACTCTCACATACCTTAAACTTCTTAACTAGAGAAATAAACACCATTCTTTAAGCTTTCTTGAAGATTTTTGAACGTGGAGAAACTTGAATTCTTGATTTCTTGTGGAAAAAGAATTGAATTTGTTCTTGGGGGAAGGGAAAAGTTTTCTTTAGAGAAAATTTGGAGAAGAAGGGAAAAATTAAGCCCTATCTGATGCTCACATCATGTTATGAACGATTGAGTTGAGGGGAAAATAATCCAATTATCCCTCAATCATTAAAACCAAAAATACTAGATGCAACAATGTCACCGCAATGCGGTCTTATCGCAGTGGCTTATTGGTTCTGACAAAAATGATCATAACTTTTCTCTTGGGTATCGGATTAAGGCAAAATTGGTATTGTTGGAAAGCTAATTTAATTACCTAAAATTTTTTCGGTCTTCAGTAGAAAAATTCCATATATATCAAAAGTTATAAACGTTCAAATTTTACCCTTGTAGGATCGAACACAATACTTTTGAGGAATCAAAGTCTCTTAGCTCAAGTTTGTTCTAGATGATTTCTATGAACATTTTCACCTCATAAGCACTTCACATACTAGGATAAGGATTCTGAAACATAATATTTAAATTATAAATCAAGAACTGGACACAAAACCCTCATTGAATTGTGGTATATGTGCCAATGGGAATAGCATAACAACACGACGCTATTCTGGTGACTTACTGGATTTGTGATCCAAACATAACACAAACCATGTTCAAAAAATATGAAACTTCTCCTAGACGTACTTCATACATCTATGAATATTAAGTAACTCAAAAACTAACGTCTTGGGGTTAGAAAGACCATAATAAAAATCCTCGAAGATTAGGGATACTTAAATATGACTAAGTCCCCAACACTTAGTGAAAATTTCAAGCCATAAGCCCCTTAAGCATGCAATAAGAGCTGAATCGTGCTAAGATTAGTATGGTGTATTATAGTATCTCTACCTTTGGATCATTCATCCTTCGAATGATACTGACTTGGCTAAAATACTGAAGAAAGAAAGAGATGATGTACAGGTCACTTACGAACTAAATCATGAATGAATAACCTAATTTAAAACATGATGCATGAACTAAACTGAATTCAAATTTATATGGATGTGAATACTTTTCCTTATGGAGTAGCCATACTTATGAAAATGTACATAATTCTATTGAAAGTGTGTGAATATGAGCTATGATCTTTGAAATGACATGTAAGTCATGCGTAGATATCATGATGACTGAAGTACAATACTTTGCACTGAGAAGAGAATGGGTCGAGCATCCTACTCCTTTAATGTTGTTCTATAACATACTGGCATAACCACTAGAATCAAGAGCCTGACTTGGTTACTTGTTCTATCATCTCCCCCTTAGCTTTAAGCCATCATTCTAATTCTATGGACCCCATTAAAATCTCTAAACTAAACTACAATAACTTTAGTTTGAAGTCAACACCATCTAGAGCTTCAACTCTTTTTTCTATTATGTTAATCTTCAAAGATTCAAACTTAGATTCTCACACTTAACATGGATATCCTCACACATTCAATGAACCATATTAAATTCCTTTATAGACTACTAATATCACATCTAAATGAGGAGAATTACTGTTATACCAACATACCCAACATTAACAACATATAATTTCAAATCAACAAACTTAAATTATTGCATACATCATTTCAAGCCTATCGATTCCCCCTTCATAAAACTAGCTTCATTAATACATAATCTGCAAAATCCAGATAAACACTATCGCGTTTTACTACTACTATCCTTCTGGCTTTATGCTTTTTACTCTTGATCAGGTATTGTCATAGGATTCTGAGAAGGGATTTAAAAGCACATCTGACTATGGCTCAATACATTATTTTTCATAAAAAAAAATGAACAATTTCATTATTTAGAACATAAAGGCACTGATGGGATACTTTTGACCCTACGTGCAGTAATTTTATGCAACACTGTCTATAGGGACTATCTGAGAAAACTCTATTTGTAAGAATTTAAGATGGCTATTTCTATTGCCTTATGAATAGGGAAGTGTTGTCATAAATGGATTAACGTAAGAATCTGCATAAGTTCATTAGAGAAAACTTCTACTTTATAGACATAAAAGAAGGAAAACATTTCTTAAATTCCCTGTAGCCTCTCAAAAAAAAGTACAGGTGTCTTTGACTATTCTACAAGACTCTACTAGACACGACTTCATAGATAGCTTAGGACACACAAACTCTAGGGTCTGTTACAAAGTTTATCATGAACCGAGATTACTCCCTAGTCATAACATAGTGCTTGGACCCATAAGTTATCCCAAACTAACCCATAAATTGGCATACTAAACAAAAATTGATTTATAATATATTAAATAGCTGGTTATGTTGTGCGAAAATATAATTATGAAAAAATCTAGGAAAAATATAATGCAAATACAATTTACATTCTGACAAAACTAAAAAGAGAAGTGAAAATATGTGACTGACTCTTACTAACATCTATGAAGCCTTTAGTGTTCTGACTATAGATAGTAGGGACATGATTCCAACTAGAACTAATCAATACATATGAATAATAAAAATAAAGTACAAAAAAAAGCATCATACTAGAATCCACAAAATAGGATAACTCATCACTTGTTGGCTGGAAACTGCAACTGTCTGATCATGATGTATGAGCTACAATTAGTACCTACATTATGAAATAATGTAGCCACATTGACGTATATGTGGATCAGTACTTCTGGAATGTACTAAGTAAGCATGGGTGAATGCAATATGTAAAATTGAGTAGGTACGTAATTTTACAATGTGAATTATAAATGCAAGTACACTTACTAAGAGACTAAAGTCAACTCAAATCTAAAGTAGCTTAAATCAGGAGTAACAAACAAAATTTGATAAGCTGATGAATCACTACACTTATTTTCTTAAAATTCTACTTTGGTAGAATAAGTAGAACTGAAGCTAGAAAATTGTAAAACATGGATACTCAATGAATACTGAGTTTGAAACTACATGATAGAAATTGACAAAACTTGATTATCTGAATATACAAATGTACCGTGCACAAATACATAATCATACAAAACAAAACATAACATACACTAAGTTGATCTAATTAGGTAACTAACTTATTGCTGAATACTGATCATATAAAACTGAACTATACTTAGTTTGAATAACTGGAAAAAAACTGTGGGGTACTGTGCATATAAGATAAGGACTAATTAAAAAACATAAGATAACTGAGCATGATTTCATGAAAATTATAATATCTGAGAATGCAAGACCAAACATAAAAATATTTTTAAAATTATTTGTAAACGGAATGATTGAAATCTGTATAACTAAATAACTATGAATCTATATAATTTGGTCAAGCAAACCTGAACTGAATATTTACTAAATAATATATTGAGACTTGGGGAGCTATCATGTAATAAATATATATCATGTTATCTATCATGGAGTCCAACGACTGACCCACGTTGAAGAAGGTTGTTCTATCCTTACCATTGAAATAGAACCTAAACTGTAGTAATAACTAACTGATGTTCTGACGGACTTAAGAGTCACCCTATACTAGCATGTGCTCTCTTGAGATATGTGTCAACCCTAAACTGGCAGGAAGACATCTCAAATCTACATTGACTGTGTAGTTCTATAACTCAGGGATTGCTACTAAAGGTCACACCCTATACTGGTAGAAATGCCCCCAGCCCTGGGTTCACTCGGTGCTAAATCCTACTCCCAACTGAATTACACTGGAATACTAACTGTAGCATGAATTGTTAACTTATAGGCTTAGGTTATGGTATTTTGAAAACAACAATGCATACAAATTTTGATGTAATTATAAACACATAAACTGATAGTTCTCAACATGATCATGGTGTTCTGAATATGATATAGAAACTATGGTCTGACTAACTTGTTACTTGAGAAACCAAAATACGTAAAAACATATAGGTATCAGTTGTTCATAACCCGCCAACACTGAATGATCCTAAAGCATGATATCAACACTTAAAACTGTAGTATGGGAATCATGGTTAAAAGACCCAAAAACAGTACCATTCCATCAAACATGTATAAAACATGAAATTAAATATGGGAATGCTTTAAACATGGGCAAATAGCATGATTACGTTACTAGAATCATAAATTTGGGATTTAACATTGAATTCACTTGAAATAGGACATAGGAAAAAGAAATTCATAGCTTGAGGAAATCAAATCTTGTTTAGGGTCATACATGGGATGAATTAAATTTAAATCACCATAAAAACATGAAATTAATTTTTTCTTGAACATCTAAAATACCATAATGATAGAAAATTCATTTTTTAATTGAAATAAAAGGGTTTTTGGGCTCCATGGCAGAAAGGGGACCCATGGATGAATATCCACGTACCTTAAACTTCTTAACTTGGGAAAGAACATCATTCTTGAAGATTTCTTAAAGATTCTTGTATTGGGAAAACTTGGAGACTTGATTTCTTGGGGAAAATGAATTGAATTTTTTCTTGTGGAAAGGGAAAGGTTTTCTTGGAAGAAAAATTAGAGAAGAAAGGGAAAATAATGCCCTAACTGATGCCTATATCATGTTATAAGGAGGAAATAACGCAATTACCCCACGATCATTTAAACTAAAACAACTAGACATAACTATGTCACCGCGATGCGCTCTTATCACAGTGGCTTACTGGTTCTGATGAAAATCAGAATAACTTTACGCTTCGGTGTTGAATTAAGGATAAATTGGTATTGTTGGAAAGCTAATTAAATTATATACAATTTAGTGGGTGTTAAGCAGAAAAATTCCATATATGTCAAAAGTTATGCACGTTCAATGTCAACCCTTGTAGGATCGAACACTAAACTTTGGACAAATCAAAGACGCTAGGCTAAACTATGTTCTAAGTGATTTCTATGAATATTTTTCACCTCATAAGATCTTCACATACTAGGATATATATTATGAAACATGAATTTAATTTGTAAATTAAGAACTAGGCATAACACACTCACCGCGAAGGGGTATATATACCAATGGGAATAGCATCGCGATACAACGTTATCATGGTGACTTGCTGATGCTCGATCCAAATTTGACCGAAACCGTGTTCGAAAAATCCTTAAATCACCCGAGATATAATTTTTAAATACCTGAATATGATGTTACTCAAAAACTAAGGTCTCAGGGTCAGAATGACTACAATGAAATCATGAGAATGGCTAAGTCCCCAAAACTTAGTGAAATTTTCAAGCCTTAATCCCATTAATCATGCCAATAAGATTTGAATCGAGCTTAGATTAGTATGAGGTATTACAATATCTCCTTTTTAGGATAATTCATCCTCTGAATCATGCTAACTTGGTCGAAATACTGAGATGATACACAAGGCACTTACGAACTAAATCATGACTGAATAAATAAATCTGAAATATGATGCATAAATTGAGATGAATTCTCAATTTACATGGATGTAAATATTTTACCTCATGGAATAGCCATACACATGAAAGTTCAGATATTAAGACTAGATCGAAGGGTGGAAAAAATATAGTAACTTGCCTGTCTGATTGCTAAACTGAATTGCTGGCTATACAGAATAAATTATACTGAAAGCTTACACTCAATAGAAGTATTTCTTCAATACTCTTTATAAGAAGTTATAATAATAGTACGGAAAATAGAATATTTGGCATGATCTAAATATGATATCTTAATACGGAATCGTAACATGGCTATAACTCTATAACATGGAACTTAGGGCTATGAAACATAAACTAGGATAGAATTACTAGGTCTTAGGTAATGTAATACCCAATTCAAACTTAGACTCTCTCTTTAAATAATTGCATGGGTACACATAACTACTCTAGTTAAGGTCTAGGTTGAACTACCTACTCTCGCTATGTTCAAGCCTAACTAAAAATTTCAAGGTACTACACATAACATTGTAACACTAGTCTGTACCATGAAAACATGAAACACTTACTCTCTCCCATCTAAATAATTGTTCATCAACACTATCTTGACCTAAGGTAAGGTTACTTAAATCTTAGAACATGAAGACCTGAAAAATGAAAGAATATTATGCATTACTTGGACACTTAATTGAGGCCTGAGGAATAGAGTATCCATGACATGGATTTATTGCAGAGATCAAAACTAAGGATATACATAACATAATCTGAATTTCACTGATCATTAAAAGTGTAGCATGCATATCTGGAACTGAACATACTACAAATCATGAGTACATGAGTCATGAGATGATTGACCTGAGTTTGGAGTTTATAAATTTTGTGGAATAGGATTCGTACTGCTAAGTGAACTGGAACTCCTTATCCTAGGAACTTGAAGTGTACGTGAATTTATAGAAAGTGCGTGAATATGAGCTATGTTCATAGAACTGACACGTAAGGCATATGTAGATATCGTGATAACTGAAGTACAACACTTTGCAATGAGACAAGAATAGGTCGGGCATCATTCTCTTTTAATGCTATTCTATAGCATATTGGCACCACTACTAGAATATGAGAGTCTGACTTGGTTACTTTTTCTATCATCTCCCCCTTAGCTTTAAGTCGTCATTCAAAATATGTGGAAGCCCTTAAAATCTGTAAACTGAACTACAATCACTTTACACTAATTTCACATAATCTAGAGCTTCAACTCTTCTTTCTATTAGGTTAATCTTCAAAGATTCAAACTTAAATTCAAAAACTTATCATGGATATGCCTAGCCTTCGATGAACCATAATAACTTCCTTCATATCCTACTAACATCACAATAAAACCATGACAATTACTATCACACCAACATACACAATATTAACAATATATAATTTTGAACCAACAAACTTAAATTCTGTAATACACCATTTCAAACATACCGATTCCTCCTTCATATAACTATGTCCATGAATACATAATCTGTTAAATCCATATAAACATGTTTTACTACTGCTAAAGTTCTAGGTTTATGCTTCTTACTCTAGATCTTATGTTATCATAGGATTCTGACAAGGGATCTAAAAGGACATCTGACTATGACTCAATGCATGATTTTTCATGTACAAAAAGAAACACTTTTAAAGTTTAGAACATAAGGGAACTTATTTAATACTTTTGAGCCTGCGTGTAATCCCCGTAATTGTCCATGGGAACTGTCTAAGAAAACTCTATCTGTAATAATTTAAGCTAGCTATTTCTGGTGCCTTAAAATTAAGGCAGATATGGCACGAATAGATTAACGTAAGAATCTGCATAATTTCGTTAGATAAAACTTCTACTGCATAATCTGAGACATGAAAGAAGGGAAATATTTCTTAAATGTCCTGTAGCCTTTAGAAGAAAAGTACAGACATCTCTGTACCATTCCACAAGACTCTATTAGACACGACTTCATTGAAATCCTAGGACACTTGAACTCAGGCCTCTGATGCCATGTTTGTCATGAACCAAGACTACCCCCAGTTGTTACATGATTCTTGGAACCACAAGTGATCCAAAACTAACCTATGAACTGGCATACTATTGAGCAACTTATTTATAATGTATTAAATAGTTGGTTCTGCTGTGCGGAAATATAATTATGAAAAAATCTGGGAAAAATATAATACAAATACAATTTACAATATGATAAAACTAAAGAGAGAACTGAAATTACATGACAGACTCTAACTGACATCTATAAAGCCTCTACTATACTGACTATAGATAGCTGGGATATGTCTCCAACCATCACTAATCAATACATATAAATAATAACAACAAATTACATTAACAATATCTAACTAAAGTCCCTAAGATAGTAGAAATCGTCACCTTCTGGCTGGAAATCATGATGTGTGAGCTACAATTGGTACTTACATTATGAAACAATGTAGCAACAAATACGTATATGTGCATCAGTACTTCAGGAATGTACTGAGTAAGTGGGGGTGAATGAAAAATTAAAATTGAGTATGTACATAATCTTAAAACATACATGCTTAGTTCAAGTAGACTCACCAAGAGACTAAATCAACTAAAATCTGAAGTAGCTTAAATCATAAGTAACGAACATAATCTGATAAGCTGGTGAATCACTAAACTTAGTTTCTTAAAATTGTACTTTTGTAGAATAAGTAGAATTAAAGCTAAAAAATAGTAAAACATGGATATTATAAGAATACCGGGTCTGAAACAACGTGATATAAACTGACATAACTCGAGGATCTAAATATATAGATGTATTGTACATGAATGCATAATCATACAAAACCAAACATAACATATACTAAGCTGATAAAATTAACTGACCGACTGATAGTTGAATATTTATCATGTAAAGTTGAACTATACTTAGTCTGCGTAATGGGACTAAACCTGTGGAGTAATGTGCATATAAGATATGTACTAACTAAACAACAAGAGAGAACTGATCATCAAAGCATGAAAACTATAGTATATAAGAATGCAAGACAAAAAATAAGCATATTTCTAAAATCATCTGTAAACCAAAAGACTGAAATCTGTATAACTAAATAACTATAAATCTATAAGGTTTATTCAAACAAACCTAAATTGAATATATACTGAATACTGTACTGAGACTGTGGGAGCTATTATGTAACCGAAATAAACTATGTGAGACATCATGGAGTCAAATGTCTGACCCATATTGAGGAGGGTTGCTCTATCCTCTCTATAAGAATAAAACCTAAACTGTAGTGATCACTAACTGATGTCTGAAAGGACAAAGGAGTCACCCTATACTAGAAGGTTCTCTAATAAGATATGTGTCAACCCTAAACTGGCAGGTAGACATCTCAAACCTATGATGACTACATAGTTTTATAACTTAGGGATTGCTACAAGGGACCACACCCTATACTGGTAGGAATGCCCCTATCCCTGGGTTCGGTCGGTGCTAAATCCTACAACCAATAGAATGACACTGGAATACTACCTGGTGCATGTATTGTTATCTAATAGGCCCAGGTCATGGTATTTTTAAAACAACAGTGCATACAGATTATTAAGTAATTATAAACATATAAACTAATAATGCTTAATATAATCATAGTGTTCTGAATATGATAATAAACCATGGTCTGACTGAGTTGTTACTTGAAAAATGGAAATATTTAATAATACATAGCTATTGTGTTTTCATAACCCGCCAACACAGATTGACCATAAAGTATGATATCAACACTCAAAAATGTAGAATGAGAACCATGGTTCAATGACCCAAAAACATGAATAGTCCACCAAACATGTGAGATTTATCTACTTGAATATTGGAATGCTTTAAACATGAGGAAATAGCATGATTACATGACTATTGTCATAAATTGAGGATTTAACACGGAATTCATTTAAAATTGGATAAAGGAAACTGAAATTCATAGAATGAGGAAATAAAATCTTGCATGGGATCATACTTGGTCTGAATTAAATTTAAATCACCATGATAACATGAAATTCAATCTTTCATGAACAAAGAAAATACCAAATTGATAGAAAATTGATTCTTTAGTTGAAAGTAAAGAGTTTTTGGGTTCCATAGGTGAAAGGGGACCCATGGATGAACTCCCACATACCTTAAACTTTTAACTTGGGAATGAAACACCATTCTTGAAGCTTTCTTGAATATTTTTAAACTTGGGTAAACTTGGAGACTTGATTTCATGGGAAAAAGGAATTGAATTTGTTCTCGTGGAAAGGGAATAGTTTTCTTAGGAAAAATATTGGACAAGAAGGAAAAAATTAAGCCCTATCTGATGCTCAAATCATGTTATAAATAATTTAGTTGAGTGGAAAAAATCCAATTTCCCCTCAATCATTTGAACAAAAAATAGTTGATGCAACTATGTCAATGCAATGCGGTCTTAACGCGATGACTTACTGGTTCTGACGAAAATGATGATAACTTTTTGCTAGGGTATCAAATTAACGAGAAATTGGTATTGTTGGAAAGATAATTCAATAATCTAAAATTTGGTGGGTCTTGAGATAAAAAATTCAATCTATGTCAAAAGGATTGCACATTCAAAATCATCCCTTATAGGATCGAACATTAAACTTTGGACGAATCAAAGACATTTAGTGAAACTTTGTTCTAGGTGGTTTCTATGAAGATTTTTCACCTCATAAGAACTTAACATACAAGGATAAATATTATGACACATGAATTTAAATTATAAATTAAAAACATGATACAACACCCTCAGCGCAATGCGGTATATGTGCAAATAGGAATAGTAATGCAATGTGGCACTATCATAGTGACTTACTGGATTCGTGATCCAAACATGACTTAAACTTTGTTCAAAAAATTCCAAACCCCCCACGACAAATAATTCTTACATCCGTGAGCATGAAGTAACTCAAAAACTAACATCTTGGGGTCGGAAAGACAAGAATATAAATACTTGAAGTGTAGGGGCCTTAAAAATGGCTAAATCCCCAACACTTAGTGAAAATTTGAATCCTTAAGCCCCTTAAGTATGCAACTAAGAGCTGAATGGAGCTATGATTAGTACGGGGTATTACAATATCTCCCACTTGGGCTTATTCATCCTTTAAATAATACTCACTTGGCTTAAATACTGAGGAAAGATTTCGATAATGTACAAGGCACTTACGAACTGAATCATGACTGAATAATTTAATCTGAAACATGATGCATAAACTGAACTGAATTCATAATTTATATGGATACAAATATTTTACCTCATGGAACTTTAGATAGTAAGACTAGATCAAAGGATGGAAAAACAATAGGAACTTGTCTGCCTGACTGCTAAACTGAATTATTCGCTATACAGACTGAATTATACTGAAATTTTATACTGAACTAGAGTATTTCTTCAACACTCTTTCTCTAAAGTTATAGTTACAGTAGGGAGAAAAGAATCTTAGGCATGATCTGAATAACATATCTTAATATGTAATCACAACATGCCTATAACTCTGTGACATAGAACATAGGCCTATGAAACATAAACTAGGATAGAATTACTAGGCTTTGGGCAATGCAATGCCCAAATAAAAATTAGACTCTCTACTTAAACACTTGCATGGGTATACATAATTACTCCAGCCAAGGTTTGGGTTGAACTACCTGTTCTTGCCATGTTCAAGCCTAACTAAAAATTACAAGGTACTACACATAACACCATAACAATAGTATGTACCATAAAAATAAGAAACACTTACTCTCTCCCATATAAATAATCATTCATAATCACTATCTTGACCTAAGAAGAGGTCACTAAAAGGTTAGAACATAAGGATCCAAAGTATGAAAGAATACTATGCATAACTTTGACAATTAACTAAAGCCAAAGGAATATAGTAACCATGACATAGATTCATTACAGAGATCTAAACTGAGGATATGAAAGAAGGGAAACATATTTTAAATGCCATGTAGCCTCTTGAAAAAAAGTACAAACATATTTGTACCACTCCTCCAGAGTCTACTAGATATGGATTCATAGAACCTCTAGAACACTTGAACTCTAGGCTCTGATACAAAGTTTTTAATAAATTAAGAGTACCTTCTAGTCATAACACGGTGCTTAGAACTACAAGTGATCCCAAACTAACCCATGAACTAACGTACTATTGAGTACCTAGTTTATAATATATTAAATAGCTGGTTCTACTATGCAAAAATATAATAATAACAAAATCTAGGAAAAATATAACACTCATACAATTTACAATCTGATAAAAGTGAAAAGAGAATTGAAATTACATGACTAACTCTGGTTGACATCTATGAAGCCTCTACTATACTGATATAGATACCTAGGACATGCCTCCAACCACTAATAATAAATAAATATGAATAATAAAAATAAAGTGCACAAACAATATCTGACTGGAGTGGTTGAAATAGGAGAACTCATCGCATGCTGGCTGGAAACTGCAACTGTCTGATCATGATGTGTGAGCTACAAATGGTACCTACATTATGTAACAATGTAGCCACACAGATGTATATACATATCAGTACTTCTTGAATATACTAAATAAGCGGGGTGAATGCAATAAGTAAACCTAAGTAGGTATATAATCTTAAAACATACATGCTAAGTGAAAGTAGACTCTAAAATCAACTGAAATTTGAAGTTGCTTAAATCATGAGTAACAATAATAACCGGATAAGTTGGTAAATCACTAAACTTAGTTTCTTAAAACTATACTATTGTAGAATAAGTAGAATTAAATCTGGAAAATAGTAAAACATGGATACTATATTAATACTAAGTCTGAAACTACGTGATGGAAACTAACATAACTCTAGGATCTGAATAGACAAATGAATTGTGTGCAAATGCCTAATCATAAAAAAATAAACATAACATATACAAAGCTAATCTGATTATCTGACTGACTAATAGTTAAATACTGATCATGCAAAACTGAACAATACTTCGTCTGAATAACTGGATAAAAACTCTGGGGTACTATTTATATGAGATAAGGAATAACTTTACAACATGATATAAATGAGCATGAATGTATAAAAACTGTAATATCTGAGAATGAAAGACCAAGCATTTGTATATTTCTTAAATCATCTATAAACTAAAAGATTGAAATCTGTATAACTAAATAACTATAAATCTGTATGCTTTTGTCAAGAAAACATGAACTAAATATACACTAAATACTATATTGAGACTATGGGAGCTATCATGTAACCAATATAAACCATGTGAGCTTTCATGGAGTCCAACATATGACCCACATTTCTATCCTTTTCCATCGAAATAGAACCTGAACAGTAGTGATCACTAACTGATGTCCCAAAGGACTAAAGAGTCACCCTATACTGGCAGGTTCTCTTATGTAAAATGTGTCAACCTTAAACACCAGGAAGAAATCTCAAACATATACTGGCTACGTAGTTTTGTTACTCAGGGATTGCTACTAAGGGTCAAGCCCTATACTGGCAGGAATGTCCCCATCCCAAGGTTTGTTCAGTGATAAATTCTACTCCCAACTAACTAAAACTTGAATACTGACTGATGCATGCACTATTAACTAATGAGCTCATGTTAGGGTATTTTGAAAACAATAGTGCATACAGATTCTGAAGTAATTTTAAACATATAAACTGATAGTGCTCAACATTATCATGGTGTTTTGAATATGATAATAAAACCATGGTCTGAATGACTTGTTTCTTGAGAAATGGAAATAGGTAAAAACACATAGGTATCGGGTGTTTATAACCCGCCAAAATTGAATGACCATAAAGTACGATATCAACACTTGAAACTTTATTATCGGAATTATGGTTTACAACCCCTAAAACATAAATATTCCACAAAATATGTGAGGATCATGAGCTTGAACATGAGAATACTTTAAACATAAGGAAATATCATGATTACATGGCTAAAATCATAAATTGGGGATTTAACATGGAATTCACTTAAAATAGGAGATGGGAAACTAAAATTTATAGCAGGAGAAAATCAATTCTTGCATGGGATCTTACATGGGCTGAATTAAATTTAAATCACCATAAAAACATGAAATTCAATCTTTCTCGAACATACAATATACCATAATGACAGAAAATTCATTCTTTAATTGAAAGAAAAGGGTTTTTAGGCTCTATGGGTGAAAGAGTAACCATGATGAACTCCCACATACCTTAAACATATTAACTTGGGAAAGAAAGGTCTTTATTGAAAATTTCTTTAAGATTCTTGAACTTGGGGAAGTTTAAAGTCTTGATTTCTTATGGAAAGAGAATTAAATTTTTTTTGGGGAAAGGAAATGGTTTTCTTGGAATAAAAATTAGAGAATAAGGGAAAAATTATGCCCTAACTGATGCCCAAATCGGGTTATGAACGATTGCATTGGGGGAGGGGAGAGGAATAACCTAATTACCCTTCAATCATTTAAACCAAAAATATTGGACTCAACTATGTAACCGTGATGCGGTATTATCGCGGTGTCTTATTGGTTATGATGAAAATGATCATTACTTTTTGTTGGAGTATCAAAATAAGGAAAAATTTGTATTGTTTGTAAGCTAATTTATTTACCTATAATTTTGTTGGTCTTAAACTAAAAAATTTCATATATTTCAAAAGTTATACACATTTAAAGTTGACCCTTATTTGATCGAACACAAAACTTTGGATGAATCAACGATGCTTAGCTCCACTTTGTCCTAGGTGATTTCTATGAACATATTTCACCTCATAAGGACTTCACATACTAGGATAAATATTATGACACACGAATTCAAATTATAAATCAAGAACTAGACATAACACCCTCACCGCAATGCGGTATATGTGGCAATTGGAATAGCACCACGATGCGGCACAATCGCGGAGACATAAAGGATTCATGATCCAAACATTACCCAAACCTTTTCTGAAAAATCCGAAACTACCTTGAGACATACTTCTTATAGCCCTGAATATGAAGTAACTAAAAATCAAATATCTTAGGGTCAGAAAGACTATAATGAAAATCTTAGAAATTTAGGGGTGTTGAGAATTGCTAAGTCCCTAACACTTAGCAAAAATTTCAAGCCATTAGCCCCTTAAGCATGCAACTAAGAGATGAATCGAGCTAAGATTAGTACGGGGTATTACAACCATCTAAGTGTCTCTTAAGTGAAGGCCTTTTCATTTAACAGAAGGTTGCTTAAAAGAATATTGGTCAGTTTAAGAAGAGGGTGCATAAATAATAGGTACTGCTTAAGCGAACTAGTGTGCACTTAGATGGCACCTGGAGATCATTAAATCCTCCACCTACCTAATTTTCACCCTATTTTTTAGTAGTTCAAGAGTTTGGAGTCCCAGGGAGTGTGAGACCCTAGGTTAAACATTATTAGGCACTTTTGGGGTAATTGTGAGCTTGAATTACTCGTTTCTTCCTAAAAATAATGATTATTTTCCATTAAATTCATGGTTAATTTCTCAATTATTTCCCTAAATAATAGATTATTGTTCGGTTTATTTTAGCACAATTTAGATAAGAATTTACCTATTCTTGAGGGCAAATGTTCCTTTAACATATAGAGACATATTGACTGTGTCAAAAGTACAATTCAACAAATGGGACCCATAATAAATTTTTATGTGATTTTGGACCCAATGCATAAAAAGGCTATATAAGTACCATTGTTATCTTATTAATTAGTGGATTATGTTTTTGATAGCATGATTGTAACACCCCATATATTTTGGCACGTATATGACTAAGTTAGCATCGTTGAAGGTACTTAAACTTGAAAAATAATATTGTACATTAAAGGTTAGAGGAGAGTGTTAAGTGTAAATAAAAGAATTAAAGTGTCCTAGTTCATATAAGTATTAAGTTAACATGTTAACACTTAGGATATGGAATTAATAAGCGAGCTTCCTGCTTGATTTAAATTAAGCTAGCAAGTGGCAAGTAGGCGCATCACCTACTTTGAATTATTGACCAATCTAAGAACCAAGTAGGCTCATCACCTACTAGGACTTTAATGACTAGCTTATTGGGCCAAGTAAACTACCACCTACTTGAATTAATTTTGGCTCAAATTAAAATAAAGAAGAATAGAAGAATAGACTGCCATGGCCCAATAGTTTTAGATCCATATATCCCAAGTCTAATGGAAAAGTAGGTGTATAACCTACTTAGACTATTTGACAAAATTATGAGATGAAATAGCTGCATCACCTACTTAAGGTAAATTGACCTTTGACTAGCTTAATAGAGAAAGTAAGTGTATCACCTACTTTGACTACTTAACTATCTTAAAGAACAATGTAGTTACATTACCTACTTGGACCTTTTGAGAAAAAAGAAATATCTTATCCTATTTAAAGAGAGAGAGAGACAGTCATGAAGGGGCATTTATATACCAAGATAAGCTGCCTTCATTATTATTTTCACTTGTAGAAAAATAAGATTCTCTTAAGCTCCTTTCAACCAAAAAGAACCGCCTAATTTCTCCTACAGTTCTTGAAGAGAACCTTGTTATTTCTAGACAAGGTATGTGAAAATAACTATGGTTCCTCTTTAATCCTATCATGGGAAGTTACGAAAATCAAGTTTTTTGTTTTAAGTGTAGGACAACCTTTTTTTCCAAGCTTTGCGATCCACTTCTGTTTAATCTCTAAGATATTTTCCAATAGTACTTCATCAACATGAAGGGAAACTTAGAGTATTGATGGAGTACACTTTAAGAAAGCAAATTTCATAAATAAAGGTAAGGTTACTGCCCGAATTATCCACTTATTTTGTATAGGCCTTGGTGGTAAATAACTCACGGGATAGTTATCAAAAGCAGTGAGTTCAATTTCTTATATTGTGTTAAAAGAATTTGGGACTATTTAGGTGGTGTCTATAGGTGTTGTCATTGGATGCAGTGAGTGACCTTATGGAATGGTTAAGTGGAATTATATTAAATTTAAAAGGAAGGTGTGGTGAAACGCCAAGGGTTTTAGGGGATGAATAGTCTTACTGCTTGTCATGTGTTTAGCTACTATTTTACAAGGGTGACATTATGATTTGTTGCTAATATTTTCTACATTATTTTCTCATATTTTAAATTAACACCTTAAAGGAAATAAGGCTAATTTATTGTGATAATAATGTTGCACAATAAGGTATGTAAGCCTATTCTAATTCATATTATTTGGCATGATGTCTAATACTCGTGTACCAATAAAGTGAGCTTCGTACATGATCTTTCCTTATAAAAGATACATTGTGGTAGTGTAAAAATCCCATTGTAGTTAATCAATCTTTTATTTACTTCCTATGGTATAGAAGTGTGTCAAAGTGTCACATGTTTATTTTTTATAAGCCAATATGATCCAATATTATACAAGTTAAGAGTGTCCAATGTCGGACATACAATCTGTCTAAAAATGGCTTTAATTGTGTAACTAATCATTTATTTCTTTTGGCTATAAATGTTCCTCTTTAATATAATTCCCATCGTTTTTGGGTATAAGGTAACCTTATAGATTCCTTACCTAGTCAATATCTAGTTTATATGTCCTTACGTGGGATATATATTTGTTCTTAATTAGAATCTGCCTTCGTGCCTCAATAGTACCCATTCTCACATGCAAATCTATTTGTTATCATATAATAAGTATTAATTTTAAATTCCAAACCTCTTTAGTTGAGGAGTCACATGTCTCCACTTTGTATGCATATATTCCCCTATTTAATAATCTAAATTTCTATAATGGTATCTGGCAAAATTGTAATGTACTATGTAAAATCACTAAAATCTGTCACAACCCATATATGTTATGTAATGTCACTTTGTCACTATTTATACACCTTACAAACTCATTTGTTGTATGTCTTTATCTCCTCACTTGTCACATGTCTTCTTGGATCATTAGTTAATGTGTTTTATGCCTAGTGAGATTTATGGTGTCACATAAGTTCCAAAGTATTACTACATTAATGTTAAACTTATTTCCTATATTATTGTTCCTGTATCGATCATATGGCTTCTTTTATCGATCCATATCTCTAAATTTCAATAATGTTATGACTGCCAAAGTAACAATCTCAAAGGATAAATAAACTTATTAGCGCAATCTAAATTGAACGAGTGGCAGCTCAGGGGCATAAGCCTCACATGGGCTGATCTCAATATCTTTATACGTGGGTGGCATCTTAGGGGAAAAACCTAGCATCGTCTGATCCCAATGTTTATATATGTTTGCTAGCTCAGGGGCGTAAGCCTAACATGGATCGATCCCGATTAGTCTATTTACCACTAATCAGTTGTCTATTTGCAATGTCTTACAAAGTTACGAATGCAAAGTGTATTAAAGAAATCAAAGGATGTAATGTACATGATTCCACTAGTATAAGCAAAGGTGGTCTTCTATCATTATCTATACAGTTTTACCTAGTTTTACTTGAGCTCTTGTTTTATATATGGTTACTTTATGCCTTCCATTTTCAGTACATTCTTTTGTACTGACATCCCTCCTCGGGTAAACTATGTTTCATTTCTCAATTAAATGTATTCCATCAAATAGATCTCCCTAAAAGGAACACATTTTATTCAGTGGCTATGGGTGAGATATCCAGGTTGATTCGGGGCCTTACTTAGTCTTTAGCATGTATTTGGTAATGTATTATATTTATGAGTATGGAGGGGACTTGTACCGATCTAAGCTAATGGTTTTTATCTCTTAGAGGCTTTGTGGACTATTGTTAAAGTAAATCATGGTGGTGTCTTATTCTCTACTAATCAAGGCCTCAATAGCCCAGTTATGTATTTTTATTATGAGCCTATCTATTTTGATCTTTTTTCGGGGAGTCTTACCTATACTTTGTAGAGCCTTATAATTATTGTGATTACATGCATTGTAATCCAAAAGCACAATTTTGTTCTGCCAAACCTTTAGGGCATCGGGAGACTTTTCATCTAAATAGTAAAAGAGGCATCACAAAAGTAGCGTTAGAGCAGGTCATCCTAGGAAGTCTACAAATCCTTGTCGAGTAGAGACTTATGAATGTGTTGCGCACCACATTTATAATTAGGGGGTTGCTTGGACAATTTGGAAATGTGACCTTTTAGAATCTAAATCATGCAGTAAATTTGTTAAGAAATTCGTTCCCACACATTCCATGACCAATTTCATCTATATTATGCCTACTATGGTTAATGTATTTCCTTAGAGGCAATCTTTGGTCAAAGATCTCATGATGTTAAAAAAAATTTAAAATGCTTGTAATGGTTCTGTATTACTTGTATCTACATCTACATTTATACCACTCTTGGTTAATCTTAGCAGGATGTAATAGGGTCATTCATATGCTACCCAATAAATGGTTACGTAATCATAGAGACGGGTTGAATTGTACATCTTCTTAAAAAAATCTGACCACTTACTGAGTCCATGATTTCCATGGTATCCCTTCAGTGGTTATATGATCTAAACATATAGAGAATGTTAAGTACTATATAAGTAATAGACACTGAAGATTTAGGGTTATGTATGTGTTAGAAATAAAAATTGTTGATTTAGCTTTATACTAATTAAAAAAATATGGCAGTAGTATAGTGTGGTAGGTGAATTACCATGATGGTATTTGTTGGTAATATTCCTAGATGTCCTAAAGCACATTGCAAATATTCTTACTCATTAACCTAATTATGTTAGTAGTTAGAATTATAAGATATGTGCTTATGACCACCCCAAATAGGTTAATTATGTCATTCTACAAGTATATAGCGCCATGTACGATCTATGTTTTTGTTATAAAAAAGAGCGTGAAGATTAAGATTGTAAATGTTTAGGGGTTAGAAATTAGTTATGATCTATGAAATATTTAGAGTAGATAAAGGCAAAGTGTAAATTACTCATTAGTAGGAGAGTATTTTAGTTCCATAAGAAATAAAGTAGAATTACCTTCAAATATCAGAGAACGGAGATATGAGTTAAGTAAAGTTCTTTAATAATACAACGAGACGACATATATGAGTACTAGAAGAAAAGGTTCTATAGGTTGTACCTTATTAAAGAGAATACTTACTAAGCGTATCACCTAAGAAACAGATATTGAATCCTTATTTAAACTATTTGCAAAGACACATTAGAATTTATTCCTGAAACAACTTCATTTTAAAATTTTGATAGATGGGAAGTCTTCTTAATATCAATCTAAACTTTTATGTCAAGTCAATAGATACAATATAGAGAGTGAAATTGATAGGTCACTTTGTTAGCAGAGACACTTATCTAATGTTCTACACCAAAATGCACTTGCAAAATTTATATGAATGAAATATGGTGCTTACACATACATAGAACCTACTATCAATTTAGTATATTTAGTATAAGTTATAGGTATAACTTATTCATTTGATTTCCCATTGGAAATATTTACTTGTTTATGTGTTACGATGTCCTCTAGGTTCCCTTGTTTATTTTATTTCTCTAACCTTAATAATGTATCAACATAGAGTTTTATGATGTATCGCCGATCAGTAACAAATAGAGTTTTGAACCTCACACTCATATAGATAGACTATAGAGAATTTCTCTTTTTATCTCTGCCCTATTATTTATATTGACTTAGAAAGAAGCCAGGCTCTTGTGATTAGAATATGTATAAAAAATTTTAAGGCTAAAAGACTATATAGGAATATTTCATATACTTTAAGATGAGTAAATAAATATGAGCATAATTGTATACTTGTGATTTAGAACCAGTGATGATATGATTACACTTAAGATATAATAGAGTGGTTCTGTAGGATGCCACCTAGTTTCCAAGACTTCAGTTGCCTATATAATTATACATACTATTTATCCTATAGTTTATCTAATTGTAATTCAATTACCCTTTGAGGATTATTTTCTCACATGTTATATATGTCATAGAACAATTACATCTAGGTGTTCATTGCTTCATAAAAACCTCACTTGTTACTATATGTATTAAAGAATCTTGCCCTATATATTATATATTTCACTAATTACTTGCCACAAACCACTTGTTCATATTATATATGAGTGATAGATTAATGGCTCAAATGTTAAAGGCATTTAATGTTACTTACTCATGAGTCATAAGTACCACAAATTACTTGTCTACATTATATATTTCATAGATTACATGACTATATGTCAACATACATCATAGCCCACTTGTTTAAGAATTACATACCTCATAAGTTATATATTTTTCCATGTCACATATGCTCACTTGCTTATATTTCCTAAATTATACTTATTCGCCTTTTAGTCTACTTAAGCATATACTTATTCACATTTTAGTCTACTTAAACATGTAGATCCCGCCTACCCACGAGATTAACATTTCACTTTATTATAGGTAGAATTAGTGGCCATATGTTGGTTAATGCTCACATCTAGTCCATTTTCTGAATTTGTTCTGTAGTCCACCTGCTCATGTACTAATGTTTGTAATTCATCCTTGCACGTTACATGTCCTAGTTTATTTTCTCACATGCTACCTAGCTTGAATGCTCACATATTATCGAATTTAATAATTTACTGGCATGCAAATCAAAGTTCCTCTAACACAAATACCTAAGTATCATATGCCTCATATGTGCATTATTTATATGCTAAATGGTCTTCATTGTGGCTTACTATTTATACAAAAAGTAATTCTTTGTGCCGATTGCTATGTTACATAGACCCTATATGATTTATTTGTCCATGGGTTATATGCCTCTATTGTGCTTATTTACTTAGGAATTGAGTATATTTGGATTAGGCCCTCTATTTTATGGTGAAGTTGTGATCTTTCCAAGAAAAAGAATTGGCAAATGTGAATTTTAACATAAAGTGTACGAATAGATAGATCGCTAAGCATAGTGTCCTATCAAGATGCAAAGAGAAAAAATAAAAGTTTCACTTAAGAAATATATGTTTTACAGGATTCACTTATTACAGGCCTTATGAGATTTGGAAAGAAAGAAAAGTTGTGCCAATTATATGTTAGGTCTTAACGTACGAAGAATTGACTAGCAGGCTTAAGATAGACTACCCTCGGAGTTACATTTTTACACATAGTACATCATGTGTCTACAAGGGAGAAGTACTAGCAACACTTTTAGATAAATTCTAGAGTCAACATTATTTTGAGCTACATCTCTCATTCGAGGATGAATGATCAAAAGGGGATAATGGTGTAACACCCCATATATTTTGGCACGTATATGACTAAGATAGCATCGATGAAGGTACTTAAACTTGAAAAGTAAGTTTGTTTTTTTGAGCATTAAAGATTAGAGGTGCGTGTTATGTGTAAATAAAATAATTAAAGTATCCTAGTGCATATAACTACTAAGTTAACATTTTAGTACTTAGTATATGGAATTAATAAGCTAGATCCTTGCTTGATTTAAATTAAACTTGTAGGTGATAAGTAGGTGCATTAGCTACTTTGACTTATTGACCAATCTAAGAAACTAATAGTGGCATCACCTACAAAGACTCCCTTTACTAGCTTATTAGGCAAAATCCACTACCACCTACTTGAATTAATTTTGGCCCAAACTTAAAGAAAGAAAAGGAGAAGAATAGGCATTCAAGGCCTAATAGTTTTAAATCCACAAGGCCCAAGTCCAATGGCCAAGTAGGTGCATAACCTACTTAAACTATTTAACCAAATTAAGAAATGAAGTAGCTTTACCACCTACTTAAGGTAAATAGACCTTTTGACCATATTAATAGGGAAAGTAGGTGCATCACCTCCTTGGACAACTAGACTAGCTTTAAGAATCAAGTAGGTGTATCACCTACTTGGACCTTTTGAGAAAAATGAAATATCTAGTCCCACTTAAAGAGAGAGAGACAGCCATGAATGTCCATTTATAGACCAAGGTAAGCTCCATTCCTAATTATTTTCAGTTTTAGAAAAATCAGATTCTCTTAAGCTCTTCTCAACTAAAAACAACCTGCTAATTTCTCCTAGGGTTCATGAAGAAACCTTTATTATTTACAGACATGGTAAGTGAAAATAACTATGGTTTATCTTTAATCCTATCATAGAAAGCTATGTAAATCAATTTTTTTTGGTTTGAAGGGTAGGACAACCCTTTTTACCAAGCTTTGTAGTCCACTCTCCTTAATCTCTAAGATATTTTCCAATAGTATTTTGTTTAACATGAAGGTTAACTTAGACTCTTGATGGAGTACACTTTAATAAAGAAAATTTCCAAAATAAAGATAAGGTTACTTTCCCAAATCTTACCTCTTTTTGTACAGGCCTTGATGGAGCATTTTATATATGTTGTTGTTAAGAACTCATAGGATAGTGATCGGAAGCTGTGAGTTCAATATCATATATTTTGTTAAAGGATTTTGGGACTATTCAGGTATTGTCTATAGGTGTTGTTTTTGGACGTAGTGGGTGATCTTATAGAATAGTTAAGTGGAGATATAGTATAGTATAGAAGGAGGGTATGGTGATACGCCAAGTGTTTGAGGGGCTAAATAGTCTTAATGCCCGTCAAGTGTTTAGCTACTATTTTAAAAGGGTTACGTTGTGATTAGTTGCTAATATTAGCTCCATTATGTTCTTATATTATAGATTAACACCTTAAAGGAAATAAGTCTAATTCATTGTAATAATCAGGTCACACAACAGAGTATTTAAAGCTATTCTAGTTGATATTCATTGGCATGATGTCTTATACTCGTATACCAATAAAGTGAACTTCGTAGATGATCTTTCATGGTAAAATATACATTGTGATGGTGTAAAAACCCCATGTAGTTAATCGACATTTTATTTACTACCCATGGTATAAAAGTGTGTTAAAGTGTAATATGTTTCTTTCATATGAGTCAATACGATCCAAGGTAATACAAGTTAAAAGTGTCCCATGACAGACATACAATATGTTCAACAATTGATTTAGTTGTCTAATTTATTATATACTTCTTTTGGCTACTCGTGTTTCTTCTTAATATCATTCCCATCGTGTTTTGTTATAAGGTGACCTAATACAGTACTTACCTAGTAGTTATATAGTTTATATGTCCTTACGTGGGATGCACATTTGTTCCTAATTATAATCTGCCCACGTGCCTCAACAGTACCTATTCTCACATATCCTTCTATTTGTTATCATCTAGTAAGTATTTATTGTACATTCCAAACCTCTTTAGTTGAGGAGTCACATATCTCCACTTGGTGTGCACATATTCCCCCATATGAAACATTTAAATTTTAACACTTGAATCTACCACAATTGTTATATCCTATGTAAAATCATTGGAATCTGCCATAACCCATATATGTTATGTAATGTCACTTGCTCACTAGTTATAAGCCTTACCAACTCATTTGTTGCAAGTCTTTCTCTCCTTAGTTTTCATATGTTTTCTTGGCTCATTAGTGAATCTGTTTTATGCCCAGTACGATTCTTGGTTTCATGTAAGTTTTGAAGTATTACTACATTGATATTACACTTATTTCCTATATCATTGTTCTTATCTCAACAACATGTCTTCCTCTATTGGTCCATATCTCTAAAGCTCAATAATGTTATGACCCCTAAAGTAACAATCTCAAAGGCTAAATAAACTAAGATACGTAATCTGAATTGAAAAAGTGGCAGCTCAGAGGCATAAGTCTAGCATGGGCCAATCTTGATACCTTTATATATTGGTGGAAGCTCAGGGCTTAATCCTAGCATGGTCCAATCCCAATTTTTCTAGTTATCACTAATCAGCTGATCATTTTTAATGTGTTACAAAGTTACTAATGCAAAGAACAATAAAGAAAAACAGAGGATGTAATGTATATAATTTTACCTATATAAGAAAAGGTGGTCTTCTATCATTATCTATACAGTTGTACCTAGTTTCACTTGAGCTCTTGTTTTTCATATGTTTACTTTATGCCTTAAATATTCAATACATTCTTTTGTACTGACGTCTCTTCTGGGGGATACTATGTTTCATGTAGCAGGTACATGTATTCCAACTAATAGATCTCCCTTTAAGAAGCATATTTTATCAGTGGTTGTAGGTGAGAGCTCTAGGTTGATTCGGGCCCTTGCCGAGTCTTTAGCATGATTTGATATTGTATTATATTTAAGCGTATGGTGGGCTCCTATCCCGATCTAGGCTAATATTGTCTATCTCTTAGAGGATTTGTAGACTATTGTTAAAGTAAAGCGTGGTGGTGTCTTATTCTCTAATAATCAAGGACCTGATACGCCCAAATTATGACTCTCTTTAGAAAGTGTAAGCGGTCTCTGTCAATTATAGAACCCAACTAGATTGGGGTCGAATTCCACAGGGAATAATGTGTTCAATAAATATTGTGGTTGTTATTCGACTGTTGATTGAGGGTTCCAAATTAACGGGGGTTTTTGAATTGGTTACACTATTTAAATGGTTGTAACGATTAGCATTCTAGTTAGCAAGTTTTATTGCAAGTACTAATTCAATGAGAACAAAAAAACTAGAGTTATGTTCACCAAGATGTTCAGCAGATAGGATTGATAATTATCTTAAATTCCCAATTTACAACATCAATTTCAAGAGTTATTGAATTCTAAAGTTTACCCATTTGTTTCTCAAGCTAAATGGGTAGTTTACCTTATAATTCTTTTGAACTCAAAGAATATATGAGTTTAATAACCTAATATCTCATGTGAGTCAATCATTGTTAAGGCATGAACTCATAACCAAAGGTTAAGGCCTTCAGACTTATATAAACTCCTGTTTTCCCAACATATTCTTTTCTTCTCAGACAAGTAATATTCTTGGGCTCACCCTTCAAGTTTTCAACCAAGAAAGGTCATTAAAGTGAACAAGGGTTTATACAATATCAATTAAGCTTTTTCAAAACCCTAATAATTTATTCACATCAAGGCTCCCATAACCCTATTTATGGGAGTTTAGCTACACATCTCAATAGAAGAAGAAGAGAAAATCATTGTGTTCTTCATAAATGGATTCAAATAATTACTTACAAAGGTTACAATAATTGTTCTTGAATCTTCAATGAGAATATTAATAAAGATAACTAGATCCATAATTCTAGCTTGAATCATATAGAATAATATGTACAATAAGGTTTCTTGATGGAAAATATGATAAAAGATCCCTAAATAAAACCTAAACTAGGTATTTATATGTTCCAAGGTCCTACAAATTTTAAATTTGAACTCATTAAGGTTGCATCATGGTTGATGGTCACTCTGAAGACCCATCGGTAGGCTGATGGTCTGTCACGTGGACCGTCACTGATGGTCCCAAAGTGTTCTATTTTGTTTAAGGGCTGACGGTCAACTTGGCGGACCATCGCTGTCCTGGTGGTCCATCACATGGGTCGTCGCTTGATTCTCCAAAAACCCATTCTCTGTTTCAGCCCGATGGCTAATTTGGTGGTCCATTAGTGATCTGACGGTCCGTCTCTGGGACCATCATAGGAATTACTCATTTGTTCCTTTCTGCTTAAATCTAGTGGTCACCCTGGTGATCCGTCGAAGGGCTGACCGTCCTCCAGTTCATTCGTTAGAGGCATTTACTTTTATAAGTTTCTTCTTCAACTAACTCCTTGACTTGAAAATACTAAAATCCAGCATTAAATACAATATCAATTGCTTGAAAATACACAATTATCCCTTAAAAAATATGTAAAATATTCTGTCAAAAGTCGGAACATCAACACCCTCAACTTAAGACAATTGTTTTTCCTCAAGAAACTCAGCACCAAACTTCATACATGAATAACACAATGACATGCAATAGACTATTGAACTAGATTACACATAACCATTCCCTTTCCAGTTCAATCATAAAATCTCAACACATTGGTTCTACAACTGTCAATGTTTATAATTCAGCACATATACACAAACATGGAAATAATATCCTACAGAGATTAGCCAAAATGAGTATAACTCAAGTTTTCCTCAAAGTCAATAAAGTCCACCACTCCTTATATCTTGTGGACAAAAATAAAGACTTTCAAACTCATCAAATAAGTTACAAACATAGCATATTCACCCATAGGCTTACCCTTATAATCTAACGCTCCCTTATGGTTTATTCGCAAAGATCAAGTAGGTGTTTTTAGGATTGTAACGAGGTTCCAAGGCTATGAAAGGATAAATGTTTGGGAAGAGTGACTCAAAGTTCATACTTAACTCTCTTTGCCATTGTATTCTACTTACCAAGGCTATTGCTTTTCTAGCTCACTTACAGTCGAGGTGCCATAACTCTTCCTTTTTTCTTTTTTTAAGCATCAGCCACCCTCCACTTATGCTGATACTGTCAGTTGAGGTGCACAATATCCTAAATAATTCAGGACCAAATGCTTTATTTTCCCTCTAAACCACTCTTTCATTACACTACTAATGTCTTGATAGTAACCATCCTGAACATAGGTGTTTTGCCTAAGTTAAGGTGCACATTGTCCAATCTTGGACCAGAGCCAAAGTTAGGTGTTAACAACCTTAAGAGAGTTAATTAGAGTTATTGGGAATGAAGAAAAACTAACATAAACTCAAAAAGTGTTCAAAAATGGGAAAATCTTTTTGGTGGGTTAGTTATTTCGGCTAAGTGGACTTAAAGTACAAGGCAGCCTACTATCATCTCTCGTTGAATCAACCACAAAACAACATCAATGAACTAGGCAAGTTCTAGGTATATAACTATGCAAGAACTAAAACAAATTCTCACACACAAAGGCACATGAGTTACACTTATTCTACAAACTTTTGGGATTAACATCATATAGTGATGCACACTTTACATCCTAATGCCAATTACAGAATTCACCAATGGTTGTTCAACATACGATAAATGATAAGAGAAAATAGTCATACAAATATTTTCATAGTCTTATGCCATAGTCATATATCATCCATATATACAAAAAGATACTAAAGGAAAACACACTTTCATAAATAACATCAACAATGGATATTTACATCATAATTACTTAGGAAAAGGAAATGCGACCTAGATATGCCATTTCTAATAGATAGCACATGGGAGGAAAAGAACACAGGCAATGAAACCCCCGTGGTACAAGTATACCCACCCCCACAAAAAATAAAATGCATTGTCCTCAATGCATATAAATAAAATATAGAGGAGGGGAATACTTATAAAGCCTCTTACTTAGATTAGGCATCAGTAAAATATGGTTAGGCTCTTGAGGCCTCACCTACACCAACTTTTAGTTCTACTGTGGTAGGGGTACTCACAATATTATCCTCCGGAATCGGAGGTATCTCAACTCGAGCTAGGTCTGAACTGAGCCCCCTAGCTGGTGCAAAACTAGTGGAAACTCCTATAGCTTCATCTGCAAGCTTCTTTTATCTTTTCTCTTTATATCTCCTTGATATTTTTGTAACTTTCAACATATATCGTTCTTCTCTCTTTTTCGATGTCATTGCTTCTTGCCTTCTTTTTCTGGCAACTTTTTTATCCTCATATTTACCCGCACTTTCATCTACCAGCTTGCCTTTGCCTTTCAATGGCTTCCCCATCAAGTTAACTATGCCTTCATCTTCATAACTGATTACCAAAGATGGATCAAATATGGGTTGCTGTGTCTGTCAGCTTTTCATCTCTACTACATCCATTTGTGCTTTTTTGAATTCTTCCATGAACTTTTCAAAATTTGAAATTGACATTGCATCCAGCCTTTTATTGATACGCTCTTCCATATAGTCCATCCTAGTTTGAATTCTTTGAAGGGACAGATTGCCTCAGCTACAATACAGTAAACAAAGGCTTGAATTGTGAAGCCCATGTGTCTAGCTACTACTAAAAAAATTTTATGAAGTTTAACAGACTTGGCAAAATTTTCCTATGTTAACCTGTACTTCAAATATTGGGGTTGGACAAATGATGTGTCTGATGTTCTAACCATTTTTGGTAATTATATAAATCCAGTAAAAGTACTCGATGGTACATAATTGCGTGGCACATAAGTGGTGATAGGCAATGGCTTACCTGTAGGGATCTCTAAAGTTTTGGGGGATGGAACTAACTGCATTTGATAAGTAGGAGGTTTTTTGACTCATATTTAAAACTTTGAGTCATCATTCGATTTTTTAATGTCCTGCCTATGATTAGCCCGAACATCATTATCAACACCTTGAATCAAAGGCACATTTTCCTATCTGCAAAATTCCGTAATCAAGAATGGAAACGGCAAAGAGCTTGTCATTTAATGGGCCCTAACAAACATCTCATCTGCAATAATCTGGCCAAAATCAATATTCTATCCAAAAATTAGACTAGCCCCCAACACAGCTCTATGACTATCCAAATTAGCATCTCCACCTGTTGGCGTCAACCTCAATTGAATAATCCCCCACTAAAACTTAGCTCTAAAACTAAGAGAGGACTTAGCAATTCCCTCCCATGAGTTGAACGCCTAGGATGGGTTTCCATCATCAGTGAGGAGTTGTGCTAACCATGGTCTTTTAGTGGAAGTTGTGGTTATGCGATGTTTAAGCTCTGGAAATACAGTCGGTGCCTCGTAGTTAGGCCCAAATAGAATTCTATTTATTGTGCAGGTCTATATGTTAATAGTAACCCCTCTAACTAGAATTGATTCTTTGTTTGGATAATCTAAAATTTTTGAGGTCTTGGGGCAGTCTTTCTCAGGCAGTGCCAAATAATTGGCAAAAAATTGTCATACAAGAGTCGGTTGACATGCCTCGAGAGTTTTTATCATCAAAGCTAGCTCATATTGATTGAATTACCACTTAAGTTCTGGATACTCGTGCAACTCAGAGGTCACTATCTGATACTCTTCAGCGATTGGCCTCTTGATTTTCTTGGTTGCATATGTTTCCAAGACATCAAAGTATTTTTCCCTTGCACCTTCAACTTGCCATCTAAGTGTCTCCCTTATTTGCAGATCCTTGATCTTGATCATATTGACCTCCTCAGTTTTTGCCTCAACTTGGTCGGGGTTAGATGTATTGACCCCTTCTTTATTGGAGCTCAAACTGGAGCTACTAGTCCTGTTTTCACTCTCCTCATAAGACTGAGAGTGTGTCTAATTGATTCTGTCTCCCTGTCTAGTGTTAAAGGTCAGGGCTTCTCTGCTTTCAAGAGGCTCTCCTCTTCCCCGTTATGATAATCCGCCACCTCTTGTTAATGGAAGCTTTCCTTCTATATTGCTAAATATCAAATAAAGAAAATAGTTAGTCAGAATCAGACAAAAAATCAATGTAATGTTTCTTTGTCATTCGACTTGACGGTCAATCACCCTATCCGTCAAGCCTTATCGAGTGACTTCCTTATTGAGTGGCCTTGTAATGGTCAATCTGACGGTCCGTCGGAGTCTGACAGTTTGTTCAGTAGTTTATCATGCCCTATCCAGTGAACATCTATTTGAGTAGATTTGAGATGGTATACCTAATGGTTCATCTCAGATCCGACGGTCCATCAATATGACCGTCCGCATCACTTTTTACATTAAAACTTCATTTTGTCATTTTGTCGAACACCTGGTGTGCAATCACTCTTATTTCAAGCAATTATGGCTTTAATTTAGTGATTAAACATCAATTTTTCCACTTTTCATTCACGATTTACTCAGACTTCACCTAAAATAATGCACACTAGGGTTCGACTTAGAATTTTAATCGGACAACGCAACAACAAAATGGAATTTTCTTTAACAACCAACAACTTATTTACTCTAGATTTTGCAATTTACGAAAGAAAAATAAGGTTGTGATCATACCTTGATGGTGCAGAAACTTCATTATTCTGACTTGCAAATTCAGAACAAAAATAAATTCAAAGCCTTTAGCAGAGATTGTTACCTTGAGTTGTGATGAGAAGGAGAGAAAGATGGTGTTTTTTAAATAAGAGAGAAAAGGAAGATAGAGAGTCCTAATTAGAGATAATTGGCACTGGGTACTTTGAATGCAGAAGAAGTTTAACAGTTTTAGGATTTAAAAGGGTGGCCACGTATGAAACCACTTGTTTTAATCTCTTTAAAACTGTTTGTGTCAGATAGGATAATTAAATAGGCCTTTAACTTAAACCGATCTGACCCATCAGCTAGTATTATCCTGATGGTTTTCCAAATGGTCCATCGGGTTGACCATCGGGGCTTACCAAAAACTCATCAATCATACTTCGATGCGATGGTTCGTTAGTGGTGCAACAATCCATTGAGCAGTCCGTCAGTCTATTCCAGAAACTTTGCAGTTGAGCTTAAGGTTGACGGAGGCTTGAAAGACCATCGGTATGTTGACGGTCCATCAACCTTGTCATCAAGACTTATCAAGAATCTCCATTTTTTTCTATGGCTTTGACGGTTCCATTGATGGTCCGTCGAGGCCTTGATGGTCCATCGAACTTCCCATCACTCTTATTCAATTGGAGAAAATCCCCACTTTCTGTATTCTAATTCCTGCACACTTAACAAACACATCAAATTGCACAAAAACAACAAATAAAATCTAACTAAAACTACAACAACACTTTGTGTGTTGCCTCACACTAGCGCCGTATTCATTGTCGCGACCTGACTTGGTTATCTCGACTACTCAGACTTCATCGAGATACAAAGTGGATAATAGCTTTGCATCATCGTTTGGACCAACATAGGTCTTGACTCTTTGCCCATTAACTTTGAACAGACTTCCATCTTTACCTTAAAGTTCTACCACACCTGATGGAAAACTTGACTTACCTTGAATGGATCATAACGCTCAAGCTACACCTCTCAATGAGAATGTAAGCGATCGTTGTCAATATAAAACCCAACTAGGTTGGGGTCGAATCTCACAGGGAACAATGTGAATGGAGATTAAACTAGTTTGAAACTAAAGCTACAAGTTAAATTAAAACAATAGGCACGAAAAGGAAAAATGGGGTTTTTTAATAATTAGCAAATAATTGTTGGTTACTTTAATTTAAGTGTTCGTAATCAAGAGTTTATGAAAAACTAGAATTATGTTTACTAGGGATTTTGGTACTTGACAGATACTACTAGTGGTTCAGGATTCTCACGGTAGGTAGGACAACAAGTTATCTTTATCGAAGTTATCCTTAAATGTCTCTCGACCTGCTTAAGCATTTAATTAACTAATCCTATCAGACTTAGGGAATTTATGTCGACAACCCAAATTTTACCTTAGGTTAACAAACCTTGTTACATCACTGATTATTAAACGGAATATTTCCAGGTCTCTATTGTTAATTCACTTCCTACTATATATGATTTCTTTCTCAAGTAAATCAAAGTAGGTTTTATTTATAATTTACAACCAGCAGACATTAATTAAAACCTCAGAATTATCATGAAGTCCTACCACCTTACGAATCCTGATAACTCAACCCTTATCAATACCTAACCCTAGATCTCATAATTAAGGTTAAAGAAATTTAGCCGCTCATGACGTAATAATAGAAGCAACCAGATTAATTCATGCTTTGAAAGATAAACTTATCATAAGTTGAATAGAAACTAGATATTATCAGATTAAATCACAAAGGAAATCCCAAAATAATATTTTAAATCTTCTCAAAGTAATTGCTTTTTCAAGCCAAAAGTAGAGAGAGAAAATATCAAAGTATCATGTAAAAAACTCAATGTGTGGAACTCTCCAAGAAAACCCTAAACAAGGCTTTAAATACTTTACCCTAAATAAGGAAACAAAATAACAAAATTTCAGAAATCCCTCAGATTAGGTGACGACATTTTTGATAGCCTATCAGGAGGCTGATGACTTATCACAAATGTCGTCAACTCCTTCTTTAGTTTTGGCTCTTCTTGCTTAAGGCTGACAACAATCTTAATGACTTATCAGCTCCATGACGACCTATCAAAAAATGTCGTCAAGGCTCTGATTTAGTTCTCTTGTGCTGCCTTAGGCTGACGACATTCTTGACAGCTTATCAGACCCTGTATGACCTATCAAAAAAATTCATCATAACTTTCAACTTAGGCCAATTCTCTGTCTACTGCTGGCAATGAAGATGATAGCTTATCATGGGGCTGACAACTTATCACAAATGTCGTTAGCCACACTTTTCTTCAGATTTCTTCATATGTCAACTTCTTTGCTTCCATTCTTGTTGGTTCTCTATCATATCAGCTTCTACTGCAAAATCAAATATAAAACAATAAAAAATGACTAAAGTTGCTTAAGACTTTGCAATTTTTCTTTGTTAAAATCCTTAAATATGTTAGCGTCTACTCACACATCAACACCCTCAACTTAAAACAATTGATTGCCTTCAAGCAACTAAAATACAATATTACGATGCTTAACCAAGAGACACATAAGATACCTATGACTGTTGATCATCAATTTTAGTTCAAAACATATTACCCTCTCTATTTTCAATCACTTTAAACCCATCTGTGTATATCCATGAAGACCAACAATGTGGCAGAAAGGAATCAAGATATGGCATCTACTTATCAACAATAACCATGCCTATATACAAATTACACTACCCAAACAAGTAGGCAACTAGAAATGCAACCGATGTGCCCTTATAACAAAGAAGTCCCTCTTCACTTATATATGATATCAAGCATGTAAATGCAGGGATGGTCAAGTGACAGTCACTCTCAGTAAGAAGTTCCAGTCAATGTATGCCAAATACCATAAGCTTGCCCTTATTTTCATTAACGAAGCTTTCAGACGGTTAAGGTAGGATCAATATAGGACTTTTCTTCAGGTTGTAATATAGGCTTGGGGATGGTATGATACGCAAGTATATTTAAAGTAACTAAGCCTCCTTTGAACTACACTATTTTTTTTGGGGTCTCACTTATCAACCTTTACCTTATTTCTCCCTTTCTTGACTAAGAAAATTCAGGATGGTTGTGGTAATTTAATCAATCATTTTCTATTTTGCACAACTTTTCTTTTCTCATTCTTTTTCTACCATACCCAGCCTTGTATATATATATATATATATATATATATATATATATATATATATATTTGTATTACCCTTCTTCACACTCACTTTATATCATGCACCCCTATGATAGCCCCTCTCAACTTAGGTTATTTTCCTAGGTCAAAGTGCACAATATCAAAGGAGGATCAGGGCCAAAACTGGTTCATTGTGTACAAATGGGAATGTGATAGGTATAATAAAAAAAAGGCATTCAGGCTCAAAATCAGGATCAAAGGATATTATTCACACATTAAAGGTCATTTAGCCTAAAAGTGGAATAATATTAACAATGGCCTATGATCCTTTCCTAACTACTATCCTACAACGAAGGCAAGACTAACTGTGTAAGTTCTGGATTTAACACACAACTGGAACTAGGTAGCATCTCAGACACACACGACACAAAGGTACATCACAAGATACAATCCATTTGGTTCATCCAATTATTAGCAGTGATTATCATGTCCCTAATACTAATGCCATAAAAAGATTCACAATAGTCACATATAGATGCTTATCACACAGTTACCAGATTTATCATTCCAAGAAAAATCAACAAAAATATGTCAACTGTCCTGGATACTTATTTTTCCCCTACTTAACTACAACACATCATAAAACAAACACAATACACCTAAACATGCCGACTCTACTAGGAACAAGACTACAGGGAAAAAAAACATGACAACAAAAACCCCAAGGGGACATCAACACCCACAAGTTGCTCCACCCTCAACTTAAAATCATGCAATGTTCCCAATGTGTTAAACCAAAATGATAGATTAGAGACATACCTGTGGCACCATGGGTGCGAGGATCTGATGTCAATCACATAATATGAATACAACTAATAAAATACCTTGGGTTGCCTCCCAAGAAGCGCCTAATTTAGTGTTGCAGTACGACAATATTAAGTCATCCTTTATCCCTCCACTTAGACATTTGGAATTGTCAACCCATTTTTCGATCTTTACATCTTTTAGGTCCATTGGGCAAATGTGAGGGCATGATAAGAAATGATCTATCACGCCATTTCAAATACTTAAACCGCTTGCCCAAATTTGTATTGAACTTTTGTATAGGCTTATTGGGCAGTAGTAAGGATCTTAAAAAGCCACTAAATGGACATCGATCTTTAAGTTTATTGGCCATCAAAATTGGGGTTGTAGTATATCCTTTTGGGAAGATAAACTCCAAAATGTAAGAATTTTCTTCCTCATTTTCAAAATTTATAATTTGCTTGGGTGGTTCATCTTTCATCAGATCCACCAAGCATAATGTTGAAAAGTGGTTCGAATGAGGACTAACTCTCAATTTTGGAGTAGGATCCATAATAGTATATTTACCCCAAAATGGACTAGAGTCTTCACAAGAATTGTGCTTGATTTATTCTTTCGACTCTAGTACCATTTCTTTATCGTTCAAGAATGGTTCGGTTGGTTGGGAAATATCCAAGGGTTGCTCAACATCAAGCTCAACATCACCATAGGATTCTTGCTCCTCATCTTCACACTCTTCGATTAGTCTAAATAATTCCACAGACAAGATATCATTTAAATAGAATGTAGAAGAGTGCTTTGGATGATTGACCTCGATATCCCTCTCCCCTATTCTTTCTCTATCCTTGTTAAATACCTTAATGTCTTGATGTATATCACATATGATATCATTCATTGTGTCCATACGATCGAACATTAGTTAAAGCATAGCTTCAATGCCACTCTTTCAGGTGGTTCGTTCTTTCTTTTCTTGACCAAAAGACTTATCAAACTCAAAAGAAGAACTATAATTTGGGTTAGAGTAATAGGGGGAAGGGGCATTTGGGCAATCACTCCAACATCCATCTTGCCCACCACATAAAGAACAATCATACTCCTGGTAGGATGGAGGTGATGCCCACATCTCTCTCCGGGGAGCATATCTACAATCTTGCCAAAAGTAAGGTCTATCACAATATGGACATGGATCATCAGGATAAGATTTTCAACAAGCAATTTCAAGTTCATTCCACGATGCCATAGTAATAAGTAAACTAAAATAAAAATCTACATAACACAAGAAATAAAAGAAAACTAAAAACAAATATTTAAAAGTTTGAATTCAAGAAAGTAGGCTAAAATTCCAAACTAACTCAATACGCCAAATTGTTCCCTGGCAACGGTGCCATTTTTGATAACGCTCAAACTACACCTCTCAATGAGAATGTAAGTGATCGTTGTCAATGTAAAATCTAACTAGGTTGGTGTCGAGTCCCACAGGAAACAATGTGAGTGGAGATTAAACTAGTTCAATACTAAAGCTACAAGTTAAATTCAAACAACTAGAACAAAAAGGCAAAATGGGGTTTTTAATGATTAGCAAATAATTGTTGGTTACTTTAATTTAAGTGTTTGTAATCAAGAGTTTATGAAAAACCAGAATTATGTTCACTAGGGTTTTTCGTACTTGACAGATGCTACTAGTGTTTCAGGATTATCACGGTAGGTAGGACAATAAGTTATCTTTATCAAAGTTATGCTTAAATGTCTCTCGAACTACTTAAGTATTTAATTACATAATCCTCTTAGACTTAGGAAATTATATTCATAACCCAGATTTTACCTCAGGTTAACCAACTTTGTCACAACGCTGATTATTAAACGAAGTATTTCCAAGTCCATATTGATAATTCACTTCCTACTATATTTGATTTCTTTCTCAAGAAAATAAAAGTAGGTTTTATCTATTGTTTGCAACCAACAGACACTAATTGAAACCTCAGAATTATAAAGAAGTCCTGCCATCTTTCAAATCCTGATCACTAAGCCCTTATCAAGACCTAACCCTAGATTATATAATTTAGGTTAAAGGAATTTAGCTGATCATGATAAAATAATCGAAGCAACTAGATGATTTCATGCTTTGAAAGATAAACTTACCACAAGATGAATAGAAACTAGAGATTCTCATGTTAAATTACAAAGGAGATTCCAAAATAATATTTTAAATCTTCTCAAAGTAATTGCTTTTTCAAGCCAAAAGTAGAGAGAGAAAATATCAAAGTATCATATAAAAATATCAATGTGCAGAACTCTTCAAGAAAACCCTAAACAAGGCTTTAAATAGTTCACCCTAAATAAGGAAACAAAATAATAAAATTTTAGAAATCCCTCCGATTAGGTGACGAAATTTGTGATAGCCTATCAGGTGGCTGACCACTTTTCACAAATGTTGTCAACTCCTTCTTCAGTTTTGGATCTTCCTGCTTAAGGATGACAACAATCTTGATGACTTATCATCTCTTTGATAACCTATGACAAAATGTCATCAACGCTCTACTTTAGCTCTCCAGTGCTGCCTTAGGCTGACGACATTCTTGATAGCTTATCAGACCCTTAACGACATATCATAAAATGTCTTCAAAACTTTAAACTTAGGCCAATTCTCTGTCTACTACTGAAGATGAAGCTGATAGCTTATCACGGGGATAACGACGTATCACAAATGTCGTCAGCCATACTTTTCTTTAGATTACTTTAAATTTCAACTTGTTTACTTCCATTCTTGTTGGTTCTATATCATACATCTTCTACTGCAAAATCAAACATAAAACAATCAAAAACGACAAAAGTTGCTTAAGACTTTGCAATTATTCTTAGTTAAAAGCCTCAAATGTGTTGGCATCTGCTCACACATCAACAACCCAAACCATCTTGATTTCAATTTGCCCAGAAAGAGCCTAAGTCGAGAGTTGAACAACAACACCCAATCACCATCTTGAAAATATCTCTTCTATATTCTTCGATCTTGGCAATTCTTTATTTTTTTTATTCAGATCAGCTGTTTTGTAAGCTCTATGATGGAATTCGTCTTTCTTATTTAATTGTCCTAGCCTTAACTCAGCTGCTTCTTTCTAGTTCATGTTCAGTCATTTAAGAGCCCACAAAACCTTGTGCTATGGATCGATCAGAAGGTGACATGCTTTGTTGTAGACCAGCTGATATGGTGACATCCCAATAGGTGTCATGAAAGAAGTTTGATATGCCCATAATGCATCATCGAGCCTTTAAGACTAATTTTTTCTACTCTCATTCACCATTTTATCTAAAATTGCTTTTATCTTCCGGTTCAAAAAATCTACTTGCCCACTTGTTTGTGCGTGATATGGAGTAGAAACCATATGCTGCTTCACATCATATTTCCACAAAGTAGCTCAGAACACTCGATTTCAAAAATATGATTCACTATCACTTATGATGGTACGTGGTACCTTAAAGTGAGAGAAGATATTCTTTTTAAGGAATGCAACCTCTCCTTTTCATTCATTATCTGTCAAAGAGATAGCTTCAACCTCTTTGGACACATAATCAATGGTGATCAATATGTATTTCAACCCATAAGAGCTCACAGAGGGCCCTATGAAATCAAGGCCCCATATATTGAACAACTCGACTTCCATCTTTTTTCCTTAGGCATCTCACGGTGATTTGAGATTGACCCTTATCTCTACCATTGGTCACATCATTGCATGAATTCATAGGTATCTTTGAATAAGATCGACCAATAATAACTGCTTTGTAGTACTTTCCTCACAGTACGGTCACCTGACTGGTGACCCTCGACTGGAGAAGCATGAAAATTTTCTAGGATTTTCAACATGTACACCTATGGAATGCACCATCTGATAATATTATCCATACACCACCAAAATAAAGTATGGATCATCCCAGAAGTAGTGTGTAACATCATGTAGGAACTTTTTCCTTCGATGATAAGACAGATTCTCTGGGATGACTTCACTTACCACATAATTTACAAAGTCAGCGTGCCAAGGAACTCTTTCAAGCACAACAGGCAAGACCTTCTCATCCAGAAATGTATCATTAATTTCAAACTAATCGTCGACTTCTTGATCACCCTTAAGTCTTGATAGGTGATCCATAACATAATTGTCGTTTGCTTTTTGATCTTCGACTTTGTAATCAAACTCTTGTATAAGCAACTCCCATCTAATTAACCTTGGTTTTGCATCCTTATTTTCCATAAAATATCTCAAAGCAACATGGTCTATGTGAACCACTACCTTGGTTCCCAACAAGTAAGCACAAAACTTCTCAAAACCAAAGGCAACAACGAGAAGTTCCTGCTCAATAATAGTGTAATTCTTTTGTACCCCATTTAATGCCTTGCTCGCATAGAAAATAGGGTGGAACAATTTTTATTTCTTCTGGCCAAGCACAGCACCTAGTGCTACTCCATTTGCATCCTACATGAGTTCAAAAGGCTTAGACCAGTCTGGAGCAACAATAATAGGGGCAGCAACATACTTCTCCATAAGGCATTCAAATGCCTTCTTGCACTTCTCATCAAATATAAACTTAGATTCCCTCTCTAATAATTTGAATAGTGGATTAGTGATTTTGGAGAAGTCCTTCATAAACCAGTGATAGAATCTAGCATGACCCAAGAAACTTGTAATGCCTTGATTTTTTGAATCGAAATACTACACGATGCTGATGACCCCGAGGGACCACAAGCTAACCCATGATTGATATTTGTACCTGTAAATTGCATATATAACGTAATAATGTAGAAAACATAAACACGTAGGCCATAAGGTTCAACTAAATAAAGAATCTACCAAAACATAATATCCATATGGGTCGAAGATACCAAAAACAACTGAAAACTGAATCAAATCTGAACATAAGTCTGAATACTAAATCTGAAAACCTCAAAGTACTGTCTGAATAAAGATTTTAAGAAACATGTCTCCAACTAAATTCGTCTAGCAAAACTGAGCAGAAATAATAAATGAAATAATATAATATCGCCCTCGAATAGATGAGGACTCACTGCAACTCTGCAGCTAGATGCTACTGCTAATCTGGAGCTCTTGTCTCTGAACCTATGGTGTAACATGAAAGAAAGCACCATAGCACAAATGTGTCAGTATAACTGGAGTACTGAGTATACGAGTGAGGCAGGCTAATGCAATAGGGTTTACATGTATGAACAATTCTAACTGACTCACTGATATAAACGTGAGAGCATAAATATACATACATAGTAACTAAGATCATAAGTACGTGATAGCTAGATCTGTATGCTAATACATGGTTTAATGATAACTGACATGGCAAAAACTATAGTTTTGATAACACGGGCGAGTATATCTGACAGTCTTAAATCTAATGAAACTATCTTAGTTCTGCACTATAACTAAATTTGACTGTATTTCAAAGTCCTAGTATACTGATATCTAAAGAACTATCTGTGTTCTTTTACTGAGATTGAGTCTAAAACTGTGGGAGGTAGTTGTTTAACCGACATACCCCATATATGCCATTATGGCTAAGATGGGGTCCAATCTCTACCCTGGCTGGAAGGGTGTTAATACTGCACCACTAGTAAGAACAACATGTGAGAAACCCTTATATAATAGTTAACTCTAGTGAGAACAGTGAGAACTCTCATATAACAGGTTAAGCCACCTCATCTACCCTAATATAATAGGCTAGGATATCTCAACCTATTCTGGCTATATAGTTCTGGAATGCAAGGATGACTGCTAAGAATCATACCCTCATATACAGGTGAGTTCCCATCCTTGGGTTCACTCAGTGCTAACTCCTACTCCCATATGAAGAGACTGAACATGATTTAACCAACTGTACATAAGTGGAACTTACTAAACTCCATTGAATGATGGAATACTACTGATATTTGATAACTGACTGAGACCATGAGGTTTCCTGAGTCACATGACTGACTGAATTCTACTGAATCATGGCTTGATTTTGTATATCATGAAACATGACATAGCTCTAGGCACACAGCTATAGTTTTTGGGTACGAATACCCCGAGGACTCGATGGAAGGAAACTGACACAACATGACTGACTTGATCATAAGATTGGAGTCCATAATTCACATTATCATAAATAGAGGATATTATACATCATGTAGTTCCTCAACAAATTAAGCATGGGAGGGAGTGCATAGCTATATTTTATGTGCATATTGTATATCTCCATTATCATAAATGCTTCATACCACAACAATAGCAACACATTAAAATCATGGAATTCATATTAAAGTATATAGCTAACATGGACTTGTCATTTAGACATCATGGAACTATATAAACATAAATTTATAGCATCCTAAGAATTTTATCGAACACCTTGCATGCATTCTTTAAAGTGTAGGTGTGTTTCATAACTTGTACCATTTTACACCATCTAAGGTTCATAGTTTTTAACTAACAAGCATTTATTTTCCATGAAAACACCTCTAGATATCATCTTGAAACTTAAACAACAATCATCAACATGTACATGCTCATATCACCACAAAAAGTTCACAAAATAGTATTTAAAATAGTCTACTGAGTATGTCAGCCACTATATTAGCCTTCCCAGGATGATAAAGGACACTCATGTCATAATCCTTCAAGAGCTATAACCACCTTCTCTAATGAAGATTGAGATCTTCCTGGGAAAAGACATACTGAAGGCTCTAATGATCTATGAAGACATCTACATAAAGACCGTATAGATAATACCTCTAAATCCTTAAGGCAAAGACAACTGCTGCTACGTCAAGGTCATGAGTAGGATAATTCTTCTCATGGGGCTTTAACTATCTGGAGGCGTAGGCTATGACTCTACCATGCTTCATGAGGAGAAAACCTAAACCTACTCTGGATGCATCAGAATATACTACAAACCCATCGGAACCGTCGAGAAGTGCTAAAACTAGAGCTAAGGTGACAAGTCTTCAACTCCTGAAAACTCTTCTTGCAAGGTTCTGACCAGTAAAACTTGACCTTCTTCTAAGTTAATCTGGACATAAGAGATGCAATAAAATAAAATTCCTCGATAAACCATCAGTAATAGACAGCCAAACCCAAGAAACTCTTGATATCTGATAGAGAGACAGGGCGAGGCTAGTTTCTTACTGCTTTGGTTTTATGAGGATCTATTCTAATGCCATCACCAGAAATAATGTGGCCAAGGAATTCTACTGATCTTATTCAAAATTCTCACTTACTAAACTTGGCGAGCAACTGGTGATCCCTGAGAGTTTGAAGAATAATTATGAGATAGTCTGAATGATCACGCTCTGTGCGAGAATTGACACGAATATCATCTATAAAGACTATGACTAATTTGTCCAAGTACTGCTTGAACACTCGGTTCATCAAGTCCATAAAAGATGCAGGGGAATTGGTAAGACCAAAGGACCTGACTAGAAATTCAAAGTGAACATACTGAGTATGAAAAGCTATTTTCAGAATGTCACATTCTGCAACTCTGAGCTGATGATAGCCTGATTTGAGGTCTATCTTGGAGAAATAACTGGCACCCTGAAATTGGTCAAACAAGTTGTCTATCCTAGGTAGCGGATACTTGTTTTTGATCATGACTTTGTTGAACTGACGATAATCAATACACATTCTAAGAGAGCCGTCTTTCTTGTGCATGAATAAGACTGGCGCACCCCATGGGGATAAACTGGTCCTGATGAATCCTTTATCTAAGAGATCCTTCAATTGATCTTTCAGTTTTTTGAGTTCTGCTGGTGCCATTTTGTATGGCGGAATAGAAATAGGCTGAGTATCTAAAAGAAGGTCTATGTAGAAGTCTATTTCCCTTTCAGGGGGAATGCTTGGAAGATCTTCGAGAAAGACGTCTGAATATTCATTAACCACTAGGACTGACTTGAGACTGGGATATTCAGAACTGGAATCCTTAACATGCACGAGATGATACATATACCCCTTAGCAATCATTTTCCTTGCCCGAAGGTAGGAAACAAGTTGACCCCTGAAGACGAAGTGTTACCCTCCCACTCTAGAATGGGTTTATTCGGGAACTTAAACTGAACTATCCTATTTCTATAGTCGACTATGGCATAGCAAGAATGAAGCCAATCTATGCCAAGAATGACATCAAAATTAGTCATCCCTAATTTGACTAAATCTGCTGACGTGGATTTTAAAAATATCATAACCGAGCAGTTCCTGTATACCTGCTGAGCTATGATGGTTTTACCCACTAGGGTAGAGACTGAAAAGGGCTCTGCTAAAATTTCCGGACTGATTCTAAAATCACTTGCTATGTATGGAGTGACAAAAGACAAGGATGTACCTGGGTCTAGCAAAGCGTAAACATGAACATGGAAAATCTATAATGTACCAGTAACGACATTAGGGGAATTTTTCTGATCCTGTCAGGTCTGAAAAGCATAGAGTCTATTTGGGCGTTGCCCTTTAGTAGAACTGGAAGTGGCACCCTGCAGGTTTGGGCGACCAGACTGAGCTGTGGAATGATTTTGCTGACCCTGAGGACTGGCTGAGGATAGTCCCTAACTCTGTCGCTTGGCTTGCCACAACCAAAACAATTGCCTTCACCCGCTCTGGACACACCCTGATGGTGCTTACCGCAGGTTTGACACTGAGGATAAATGCGGGCACTGCTAACACTGCTATGAGATTTAGAGCCCGGTGCCTTATCTCTATTGCTGTCCCTAAACTTTGGCACTGGGGCACTATTATAGGAAGTGGCTAGAACTACTGACTTAGGATAAAACTGCGAACGATTTCCTCTCTCTTATTTGGGCTGAGCAAAATAGAAACTACCTGCTCTTGCTCTCTTATTCTGCCTCTCCCTAGTCTTAACTTTCTACTTGTCTATCTGTTGAGCATGGGTCATGAGCCTAGCTAAAGCCATACCACTGTTCAGTATTGCAGACCTATACTCATTTACCATGCTATGATTCACCCCTGACATGAACTAGCTCATCTTAGCCCTATTGTATGCAACCACATGAGGGGCATATTAGGATAGATGAGTAAATCAAAGAGAATACTCTCTAACTATCATATTTCCCTGCCTGAGATTGATGAACTCAAGAAATTTGGCATCTCTCAGCTCTTGGGGGAAGAATCTATCTAAGAAAGTCGTGAAAAATTCTTTCCACTCAACAGGACCTGCATCCTCTAACCTTTTTGCTAACTATTGCTTGTACCAAGTGTGAGCAATATCCTACAATTGGTATGTGGATAACTCGGAACTCTAAGAAGAAGTGACTCCCATGATATCAATGACCTTCTGGACTTGGTCAATGAATTCTTGAGGATCCTCGTCTAGCTTAGACCCAAAGAAGGATGAAGGGTTCATTCGGGTGAAGTCTCGAATCATAGCTGCTACTGAATTAGACACTGGTTTGGATGGAACGACTGTTGGTCCTTAATTTTGGGCAGCTACAGACTGAGCAAGAGCGATAAATTCGATCCTAAACTTTGCATGAGAAACATGTTCACCCAAAGGATCTTCAGGCTGAGGAGCTGGCTGACTTCTTCTCTTTGGAGGCACCTTTATGAAATAAGAGAAGAGCAGATTAGACTGAGAGACTAACTTAAGATTATGCTTACTAGCACGACATGAATACTGAAGAAAGGGAACTATTCCTAAAAAATCTCATAGCCTCCTGTACATAAATGTGGCGCGCAACACACCTGTATACCAGACTCTACTAGATGCGACTTTCAGACTTCCTAGGACTCTATTGAACCTTAGGCTCTAATACCAAGTTTGTAACGCCCCAATTTTCTAAATCAGAATGCTACATGGTGCTCATGACCCTGAGGGACCACAAGCTAACCCATGACTGATATTTGTACCTGTACACTGCATATATAATGTAATAATATGGAAATTATGAACATGTAGGCCATAAGGTTTAACTGAATAAAGAATCTATCAAAACATAATATCCATATGGGTAGAAGATACCTAAAATAGCTGAAAACTGAATCAAATCTGAACATGAGTCTGAATATTAAATCTAAAAGCCTGTAAGTACTATCTGAATAAGGATTTGAAGGAACATGCCTTCAACTAACTCTGTCTAGCAAAATTGATTTGAAATAATAAATGAAATAAAATAATATCGCCCTCGAATGGATGAGGACTCACTGGAACTCTGCGGCTGGATGCTATTTCTAATCTGGAGCTCGTGTCTCTGAACCTATGGTGTAACATGAAATAAAGCACCATAGCACAAATGTGTTAGTACAACTGGAGTACTGAGTATACGAGTGAGGCAGGCTAATGCAAAATGGTTTACATGCATGAACAACACTAACTGGTTGACTGACATGAACATGAGAGAGTAAACATACATACATAGTAACTAAGATTATGAGTACATGATAGCTAGATCTGTATACTAATAAATAGTTTACTGATAACTGACATAGCTGAGATTGTAGTTCTGATAACTTGGGCGACTGTATCTGACAGTCTTAAATCTGATGGAACTATCTGAGTTCCGTACTATAACTGAATTTGACTGTATCTAACAATCCTGTTTTACTGATAGCTGAAGAACTATCTGAGTTCTTTTACTAAGACTTAGTATGAAACTGTGGGAGGTAGTTTTTTACTCGACATGACCCATATGTGCCATTATGGCTAAGATGGGGTCTAATATCTACCCTAACTGGAAGGGTGTCAATACCGCCCCACTAGTAAGGACAACATGTAAGCAACCCTCATATAACAGGTAACTCTAGTGAGAATGGTGGGAACCCTCATATAATAGGTTAAGCCACCTCATCTACCCTCATATAACAGGCTGCAATGTCTCAACCTATGCTGGCTACATAGTTCTGGAATGCAAGGATGAATGCTAAGAATCAGACCCTCATATACAGGTGAGTTCCCATCCTTGGGTTCACATGCTGCTAACTCCTACTCCCATCTGAAGATACTAAACATAATTTAACAGACTGTACTAAGTAGAAATTACTGAATTCCATTGACTGATAGAATACTACTGATATCTAATAACTAACTGAGACCATAAGGTTTCCTGAGTAACATGACTGACTGAATTCTACTGAATCATAGCTTGATTTTGTATATCGTGAAACATGACACGAATCTAGGCACACAACTATAGTTTTCATGTACGAATAACCCTAGGACTCGATGGAAGGAAATTGACACAATATGACTAACTTGATCAAAATATTGGAGTCCACAATTCACATCATCATAAATAGAGGATATTATACATCATGTAGTTCCTCAACATATTGAGCATGGGAGGGAGTGCATATATATTCCATGAAAAAACCTCTAGATATCATCTTGAAACTTAAACAACAATCATCAACATGTACATGCTCATATCACCACAAAAATTTCACTAAATAGTATTTAAAACATGGTTCTTGAGCTCTATGAATGGATTGGATCTATAAATGAACACTACACATACCTTAGTGATTGAATATTGAAAGAGATCTAATGTTTCTAAAGGTTCTTGAATAATTCCTTAGGCTTAATCTTGAGGAGATAATCTTGTGAGAAAAACCTAATCTTGTGGTTGAGAGTGTAAGAATGAGTTTTTAAGATGCTTAACTGAAGAAAAATGGGAAAAATTATGCCTCTTTAGGGTTAGAAGTCGTGGAAGGTAAAGGAAAAGACCAAAATACCCTTATAAAATAAATTCCCAGTTGCTGAAAATCATAGCTAACAACATTTGTGACAAGGAGTCAAAAATGTGGTAAGCCATCAATAATGTTGTCACACAGGAGCTGGAATTAATGGTTTCTGCCTAAGTCTAACGACATTTGTGACAAGGCGTCACAAATGTGGTAAGCTACCATAAATGTCGTCACATAGGAGCTGGTTTCTTCCTAAGGCTGACGACATCTATTAAAAGGTCACAAATGTGGTAAGCTACCACAAATGTCATCACTTAGGAGCTGGTTTCTTCTTGAAGATGACGACCTTCGTGATAGGGCGTCACAAATGTGGTAAGCTACCACGAATGTCATAACTTAGGAGCAGGTTTCTTCCTAAGGCTGACGACCTTTGTGATAAGGCTTTACAAATGTTGTAAGCCACCATGAATTTTGTCACTTAGGAGCTGGTTTCTGCCTAAGGTTGACGACCTTAGTTATAGGGCATCACAAATGTGGTAAGCTTCCACGAATGTCATCACACTATTTCTAGCCTGACATGCTTGAGTAAAATAAGAATAACTCTTTTCTCCTATATCAGATTTAGGAGAAATTTGTATCGTTGGAAAGCTATTTCAATTATATATCTGTTGATAGGTCATAAGATCAAAAATTCAAATTATAATGAGAGATATGATTGTTTGAAGTTGACTATACCAATATCCTTCTCAAGAATTCAATCGGTAAGGAATGTTTTGATTTGTCTGATAGCTCGGAGTTATTTGAAGCCTTAATATACATCTAACTTACTTATAAAACTATAAAAGAACCATGATGTATTATGCAAGAGCTTGGTACATGGCTCTAATATTGGTTTGGATTTTTTGGGGTATTATAAAACTACGCACTCCCTTCAGAGAGATGAGAGAGGATAATTCCTTTATCACATCTATTTTCACCCTGTCAACTTTAATCCCTTTTGCAGAAATTTTACGACCAAGAACAATGCCCTCCTTCACCATGAAATTGCATTTTTCCAAATTAAGCGCAAGATTAAATTCCTCACACCGCTGCAATGCTCTACTCAAATTCACCAAGCATAATTAAAAAGAATCACCCACTACTGAAAAGTCATCCATAAACACCTCTAAGGTGTCCTCCACCATTTAGGAGAGAATATACACATCATGCACCATTGGAATATGATGGGTTCATTACATAAACCAAATGGCATCTTCTTGAAAGCAAAAGTACCATACGGGCAAGTGAATGTCGTTTTCTTCTGATCCTCTGGGGTAATAGAAATCTGGTTATAGCTCGAATACCCATCCAAAAAATAATATCATTCTCTTCCCATTAATCGATCAAGTATATGAACCATAAAAGGCATTAGAAAATGGTCCTTCAAAGTCTATGAGTTGAGCTTACAATAGTTCATACAAATTCTCCACGTAGTTACAGGTCTTAGGGGAATTAACTCTTTTTTATCATTCATTACTAAAGTCATGCACCCTTTCTTGGGCATATAATGGACTGGTTTTACGTATTTATTATAAGAAATTGGGTAAACAACTCCTGTATCCATCCATTTAATGATCTCTTTCTTTAAAACCTCTTGCATTGGTGGATTAAGATAGAGTTGATGTTCAATGGCTATTGCACAATCTTTCTCAAGCTGAATCTTATGAGGGAAAATACATAGAGAAATACCAATGATATCAGCAATAGTCCATCCTATATCCCTTTTATATTATCTAAGCATAGAGATAAGTGCCTCAACCTAGTGCTCACCCAAATAAGCATCAATAATCACAGGGAAAGTGTTTCCACTTCCTAGAAACACGTACCATAAATGTCCTAGAAACTTCTATAACTCCAGCACTTGTGGCTCTTTGATAGATGGCTTAGCCGGAGGTGTGGGTTGATTTTTAAGAACTAAGTCCAGCTTCTTGGGGGCATATGAATAAGATCCCATTACTTTCAAAGAACAAACTATCTCTTTGTACTCCTCTATATCTTCACCATCAAAATTCATTAAGACTTCAACTAGAGGTTCCAAAGAAAATTTCTCTTTGATTGGAACCTGGAACCTCTCGCTCATCTTCATAATAGATATCAATAATGTAAAATACACTTATCTCCTTTGGTTGCTTTATAGATTAGCACATATCAAAGTGAACCACCTCATCATTAAGCCTGAACAATAACTTATTATCCCTCAAATCAATAGGACACTCCTGGTTGTGAGGAAAGGTCTACCTAAGATTATGGGTACCTCAAAATACACCTCGCAGTCCAAAATAACAAAGTCCACAGGAAATATGAAATTTGACACCATTACTAAAACATTATATAATATCCCCACTGGACGCTTCACAGACCAGTTGTATATTTGTGGGAGTAGGGTCCCCCAATCCCAATCTCTTATAAATAGCAAGTGACATCAAGTTAATACTCACTCCGAGGTCGCATAATTACTTAGCAAAATAAAGTGACCTAATAGTAAAAGGAGTGGTTAATTCTCCTAGGTCTACTTTTTTTTATACCAAGGATCATGTCAAGATGGTGCTACAATGTTGAAGATTATCCACCAGTTCGTAGCTAACTATTCTCTTATTTCTCATGAGATCCTTCATAAACTTGGCGTATCAGGTCATTTGCTCTAGTGCCTCTACCTCCTGCACTAGCAAAGTCATAAATTTGTTGAACTTTGTGTCATCAGTTTCCTTCTTCTGTCGATGAAGGAAGGGCAGTGGTGGTTTTAGAAGAGTAGTAACTTCTGTCTCCTTCTCCTTTCTCTTTTCTTTCTCTAACTTATTAACCTACTGATGGTTAGATGTACTCACATTACCATCAAGTTTCTTAGACTTCATTAGATGGGTTTTATTTTTTTCAACATCTTCTTCAATCAACTCCCCAATCACATCTTTGGCCATAGAAGGGGCCAGGTAATACTTTACCACTCTGAGTGGTGACTTCTATGCAAGAGATATTATTTTAAGGATTTTTCATGATATCACTCAGAAATGTACTGCTCTTTCTCTAATTAAATATTGTCAAGAGTTGGCTCATCTACTTCTCCTTCTGCTTGATAAAAGTTGACTGTAAATTCACTAGGTGACTCATGGAAAATAAATCACTCTTCATCATTATCACCCCAGTATTGGTCACCTAAACTCCCTTTAACATCTTTTCCATCATGTCCTCCATAGATATTTTGCCTGAACTTGTAGCAGCATTATCTCAATCTACAGGAGTTACATATAGTCTACTCCCATCACTCTTGTTCTTCTAACTTCCATTCTCTCTATCCTTGTAACCAACTTTCTTATAATAATTCCGACCTTGATTCCATTAATTATTGCCTCAGAAACCCCCCAGATTATTTAGATAGTAGGCCTCTTTCTCATAATTTGAATTAGCTCTGCTTTATGACCTAAGGACTTTCACCTTCTCAGAATTCGCAGATAATAAATGTTTGGTAAGCTGATCCATCTAGGTTTTTAAATATACCATGTCTTGGTCACATTCTTCCTCTCTCCTGCATTGTTCTACAGTTATTCTACTAGACATGGTAGAGCTTGCTACCTCAAAATCCCTAGTATGCCAAGCTCTACTCTTTTTGGTCATCCTATCAAGCATTTCAGAAGCTTCTAGAAAGGTGAGATCCATAAATGCTCCACTTGCAGCATTATCAACAACTGGTTTCATAAAATAATTAAAGGATCTATTAAGAGTCTTCATCAAACGCACGTCAGTTATTTTGTGATTAGGATGCTACACCAACTTCTTCTTAAACCTCTCCCAAGTCTCATGGAGAGCCTCAGTCGGGAGCTTCTTGAAATTACTAATCTCGTCCCTTAACTATAACATCCTAGATGGTGGAAAGAACCTTTCTCAGAACACTCCTTTCAGCTGCCTCCTGTTTATTATAGAATCAGGAGTCAACCCATTAAGACATTATGTTACCTTCCCAGACAGAGACAACGGAAATAGACATAGATGGATGGTATTCATCCTTACTCCTATAGTTACAAAATTCACTAAATGCATATTCAGATCATCACCCAAAATTACACCAAATAGCCCCTTCAAATGAAGTAGTTTGATCATAGTACTCGTGATGTTAAACTTAGCTCCGGGTACCAAAGGTCCAAGAATAATAGCTCTAGTTGTACCTGCTCCATCCATTTCCTTCTCATCCTCCTCAAGATCAAAATATACAGGTTGCCGATCTTGACTTGCTCTGAAAGAATGATTTCTATTCACATTACAGTTCACTGGTGCAGCCATATTCTCAAAACGCCTTTGATTAGCAGGATCTAATAAATTATCATCTCCCAAGTTTTCTTCATCTGGGTTAGGGTAAAGCACTGCTTGACCATAATTTTGTTGGTTAAGCTAAGCTCTAGCTAGAATGGCTAATTTGTCTGCTTCCCATTGATCTTCTATTCTACAAATCAATTGAGGCTCAAGATGTGCTGGTAATAATGGTTCACCTAAACTCCTTATATTTGGAATACAAAAAAATACCCTGCATGGAACAAAATCAATAAATAAAAGTAAAATTTAGGAAACTTGACCAAAAGTCAACTAATTATCACAAACTTAATTGGCAACCTATTCCTTGACAATAGTGCAAAAATTTGATACACCCAAATTATGACTCTCATTAGAAAGTGTAAGAGTTCACTATCAAATTTAGAACCCAACTAGGTTGGGGTCGAATCCCTCAGGGAATACTGTGTTCACTAAGTATTGTGGTTGTTACTAGATAGTTGATCAAAGGTTCCTGATTAAAGAGGGTTTTGAATTGGTAATAGTATTTAAATAGTTGTAACGATTAGTATGCCAACAAGCGAGTTTTATTAAAAGTACTAATTCAATAAGAACAAAAAACTATATTTATGTTCACCAAGTTATTCAAACAGATGGGGTTGTGAGTTATCTTAAATTCCCAATTTACAAGTTCAATTGTAAGATTTATTGAACTCTAAAGATTACCCATTTGTTTCTCAATCTAAATGGGTAGTTTACCCTTTGATTCTTAAAAAATCAAAGAATATATGAATTTATTCAACAAATCTCTCATGTGAGTCAATCCTTGTTACGACATCAACTCCTAATCCACAGGTTGAGGCATTTATACTTCATGTAAAGTCCTTCTTTTCCAAATATATACTTTTCTTCTCAGACAAGTAATGTTCTTAGGCTCACCCACCAAGAAAGGTCATTAAAGTGAAGAAGGGTTAAAACAATCTTAATTACATATGGAAATTAAGCATTATCACAACCCCAATCAGTTATTCACATCAAGTCTCCCGTAATCCTAGTTATGGGAGTTTAGCCACACCTCTCAAGAGAAGAAGAGGAAATCATTGTGTTCTTCATAAATGGATTGAAAGAATTACTTACAGAGGTTACAATAGTTGTTCTTGAATCTTCATTGATAATATGAATAAATATAACTAGATCAATAATTCTAGCTTGAATCATAAAGAATAATACGTACAATAAGGTTTATAGCTAGAAAATATGATAAAAGATACCTAAATAAAACCTAAACTGGGTATTAGATGTTCCCAGGTCCTGCTGATTTGAAATTTGAACTCATTAAGACCGTGTCATGGTTGATGGTCACTCTAACGGCCTGTCGGCAGGATGACGGTTCATAACGTGAACCGTCACTGATGGTCCCACAGTGTCTCATTCTGGTTAAGGGCTGATGGTCAATTTGGTGGACCATCAATATTTTAGAGGTTCGTAACATGGATCATCGCATGTTCCTCCTGAAACCCATTGTCTACTTTATCTTGATGACCAAGTTAGAGATCTGTCAGTGATGTGATGGTCTATCACTTGGATCAATGCAGGAATTACTCATTTGATCCTTTCTGCTTAACTCTGACCGTCACCCTAACGATCCATCGCATGGCTGACGGTCTGCCAGTTCAACTATTATTGGCCTTTTTCTACTACTTTTCCAAATTTCTTCTTCAGCTAACTCTTTGATTTGAAAATACTAAAACCCAGCATTATATACAACATCAGTTTCTTAAAAATGCACAATCATCCCTTAAAAAAGATGCAAAATATTCCATCAAAAGTCGAAACATCAGGCCTCAATGACTAAGTAATGTATATCTAATATTGGCCTATCTATGTTGATCTTTTGTCAAGGATTCTTACCTATAATTGATAGAGCCTTATAATTATTACGATTATATGTATAGTAATCCTAAGGCGTAAGTGGGTTCTCTAGAGCCTTTAGGGCATCGAATGCCTGTGTGTCTCAATGGGATAGGACACGTGATTGTGATATCATGCAAAAGCTTCTTAAAAGGGTGAAATTAATGATTTAGTGGATTTCATGAGGTTTTCTTTGGCATTTTGGTAAGCTAGGTTTACCTTTCTTATAGATCAGGCTAAATTGTGGAATATTTAAGATAATATGCAAGATATGGGTTGGAAATTAGTTATTCGAAGTATATTTAGTATACTTTGAATCTTTTAGTCGACAAGAAACCATAAATTAGGAGTAGTTGATTTAAATTATCCTTCATTAGGTAAAATTGATGTTTTAGGACTAAAATATGGCCTGACTAAGACTACTGGTGAAATTAGATATCTTATCCTAGCTCGGGATATAAATAACCTTAGAATGAATCTCGGGGGTGAGAATTGGGCCCCTCCAACCCACTTTAGGCCAAGACTACTATTAGTTCCTCGTAGACTTTATAGGCTTATTACATCTTCTAAATGTATATTCTATAGCTTGAGGAGCATAGATATATGATACTTTATTCTATATTGATACTTGGAAAATATATTAGTTCTAGTTCAAGTTTTGCGATTTATAATACTAAGATCGGCTAATTTTTGATATTATTCATGATATGAGTTTTGGTTCAAGTGTGGCAAATGATGATATGAGTTTTGGTTAAAGTCTGACAAATAATGATATATTTTCTAGTTTATTCTAGTATTTAGAGGTTATTTATGATATGTTTACTACATGGAAAGATTAATGATCATGATTTTGAGATACAAATACTTAGTATAATTAAAATTTTTACTTCTATTGATTGCATGCTCTGGGCTTATAGGATCCTGTGCTAGGTTATTTACTTTTCCGTACTTAATGGCTTGTAGGGTCCTATTTTTTAGTGATAGATATGTGTTCCTTAATTTTATTATTCTAGCTATTTATTTACAGTATTTGGAGCATTATTCTAGGTTTTTCCTCTTAGCTTGACTTAGCTTATTTTTCGTGGATCTTTATTATACTTATATTATGATTTAACATTGTCGGTTGATGATTCCTATGGAGTACCTGAGGCTTTGGTACCCATACTACACTTTCGTACCTTTTTTATGCAGATTAGAGTACTAGTTACCACCGTTGATGCTCCATTTTCTCATTCTTCTATTTTCTTCTTATTCTTTCTATATTTGAGGCTGACATATATTGACTATGATAGTAATCATATTTTATTCATTTAGTGGTTCTTGTACTAACATTACTAGGTCGTGAAACGTTATTTACTATCTTATTTATCTTCTGTCCCATTATTTTTCCTTGATTTATTATTGTAAGCCTTTATTGGCATATTTTTTGCATTCATACCATTTTGTTTACCAAAATACCCCATTGTTTTTACCTATTTACTATAGTTTGTCTTACCTACAAGTAGGATAAAATAGGTGCCAACATTACTCGTAAATCAAATCGTGACATATTTGAGCAGATTCAAAGTCATCAGTCTGAGTATGGTAGACTTCGCAACATTCATGATCAAGTACTGAGAGGTGAGTCAAGGATATCTATCTCAAATTCAAAGGATATTTTGAGATTCGATGGTCATTTTTGTCTTTCGAGGGTTGAAGACTTGATTCAGTTGATACTTTGTGATAAATATAGCTCCAGATATTCCGTTCACCCTCGGACTACTAAGATGTACAGATATTTGAGATGATATTTGTTATGGAGTGGTATGAAAAAGGATTTAGTAGACTTTATTGCTCAATGTATGTGTTGTCAATAGGTAAAGGGCGAGCTGCAATACCCCAAAAAATTTATCGTTGAAATTTTGTGCGTAAATATGTTGGGTTCTATCTTCTAGAATGAATTATAAATTTTTCGTGCGGAATGTCTTAGATTATGACCCACCATTGTGTAGAGTATTGAATAATATTTCCAACGATATATGGATCATACAAAATGAACACCCGAGCGACGAGTTATGAACATTCCGATTCAACCGTGAATAGTAATGAACAGTAAAATGTGCAGGAAAAAGTACTGAGGCCTGGCGTATTTTTTCTCCAACTTTAAATAATTATAACTCCTTGTACATAATGATCTGGGTGATCTACTATGTATCAACGGAAAGCTCTGCAAGTCCTCTTTCCAATGAAATTGGTTTCATCCAATTTGTCTATCGGTGCAAAAAGTTATGGTCGATCTACTTCAACCTATCAAAAGCAAATTTTGGGTCAACTTCAAACAATCACAACTTCTCGTACACAATGATCTGGGTGATATACTATATATAAATGGAAAGATATGAGAGTTCCCTTTCTAATGAAATTGGTTTTATCCAATTTGGATGTCGAAGTAAAACATTATAGTTGATCTACTTCAGACTATAAAAATAGTCCACCAAAGGACAGATTCGAGAATTATTTAATTTTTAGGATCGTTTTGGTCATTCCCCTTGACCCAAAATCGGTTCAAACCCTATATTAAAGCCTATTAGAAGAGTTATATGTTATATTTCATCAAATTCCCTCAAAGAGAAAACCCTAAGCTCCTACATCCAACTTCAAGAACTTCCAAAGTTCACCATTAGTTCTGCAAATTTATTCAAGATTCCAAGTTCCTAGTTCAAGAACTCCAAGAAACATAATTCAAAGGCACGATTAACATCTCAAAAATGAGTATCAATCTAAAGTTCATCATTCAAGGTATGTGGGGGTTTTCAACAAGAACTCTCTTTTGTTCTTGTGCCCAAAAGTAATTTTCTTTACAAAGGCATGATTTTTATTTGATTTTCACAAATTTGAAGCATGAACCCATATCTTATGATGATTGTTATGAAATCTTTATGTTTATGATTTTGAAAGATGAATTTATATGTGTGTAGATACAAAGCATGGATCTTGAATGATATTTATCATGATTTTGATATTTGGGTCGTGAATGAAATTGTGTTTTTTTGAGAAAGTGTGTCATAAGCACGTTGATGTTGAATATTTGAGATATTTTGAATGATTTGACCTTTTGATCTTAATTGATTTGTTTTGAACTCGAGTGTGAAAGAAATCCACAACGTGGTTGATTTTGATAGATGGGAAGCATGATGGCTCCCGATGTATATTTATATATTACTGAAAATATTTTGTTGTGGATTGTCTTTGAAATGATCTGAGCTAAGTTCGGGAGAAATCTCTAGCACCGAGTGGGAGGTATAAAGCGACCTTACTTTCTTAGAACTACGTGCCCCCGTAGGAGTGAGTCTGAGACTGATTTATATAGTGATCAATAGTTTGTATGGATTTAATATCGATAGTCCTACTCCAATGACAAGGATAGGGTGGCTCTCCCCAACGTGGGTTGTACGTTGGACTCCATGTAGCTCACATGGTTTATGTCGGTTATAGGATCTCCCAGTGTGTGTGTTTCCTTGTGTCTATGGTGAATGGTGAAGTGATTTGAAAGTGGAATTGTGAAATTTATTCTTTCGAAAGACTTAAATGATATTTATATTATGAAAATTGATATTTTTGATGAACTGAAGTTGATTGACAAATTATATGATGACTCACATGTGTTATTGTACTTATTTCATCCTCTCATGATTATGATGATTTTCTTCGAGCTATGTGAGTTTTTCATACATCCTGTATATTTTTTATAAATATTTATGATGATGATATTTATACAACTGCATACACCCCTATATACTCGATTCCTTTCCATGGTACTAACCCATATCTTTGGATGTGGGCTGTATTTTCTCGAAATATAGGTTTAGGTGCTTAGTTCCAGGTTTGACAGTGATTCTTTGGGCATGCTGTTTTACATCCTCTGTTGTGGTGAGTCCTCATGTTACGAGGATGTGATGTCTGATGTTGGTTTCATGGAATTGTTTACATTTGATAACTGAGTATGAGTCAGTTGAGGTATGTCTCAACGGCTCGCTACTTTTATTGATTTTCTTAGAGGCTTGTTGGACTAGTATAGATGTTGGGAGTTGACTAATAAGTTGTATTTTGTTATATTTCTGAAATACTTTTGTTCTTAGATGATGACTACTCTGTTGATATTTGAGGGTTATTTATGGAAACCCCGTTGATTTATGTTGAACTGAATGAAAATGGCTCAAAGGGTTGGCTGGGGACTACTCGTATCCTCAAGCACTGTGTGACGCTCCGAGATCTATTTTCTGGGGCATCACAAACTTAGTATCAGAGCCTAAGGTTTTAAGGTGTCCTAGGGAGTCTGACAAGCCACGTTAAGCAGTGTCTTGATCATCGGTATGTAGCGGGCCACATCTATGAGCAAGAGGCTACAAGACATTTTAGAAAACAGTGTGATTCTTTCTTTCAGAAGTCTATCATTCTTAAAGTGTCTTTTTCTGCTATTGATTCGTGCTTTCCTCTTTTAGAAATATGCCTCCACGTCGAGCGAGAAGAAATAATGATGGTCAGCAACTTCAGCTCGCTGACCCATTAAATGAAAATGTGTCTCATGCTAAATTTTTGGAAGCCTTTCAGGTGCTGGCCCAAGCTGTTATTGTAAATTTTCAGGCCAACTCGGCCCCAGCTCCACAGTAGCAGGGAGGTGATTCAGCTGCTGCCAGGATCTGTGACTTCATGCAGATGAATCTGCCAGAATTCTATGGGTCCAAGTCTGATGAGGATCCACGATTGTTTTTAGAGGAGGTGTGGAAGATTACTCAGGTGATGCATGTATCTGAGGAACATAGTGTGGAGTTGGCTACGTATTGGTTGAAAGACCTTGCTTATGACTGGGTTGTTGCTTGGAGGAAAGGTAGAGGTAAGGTTGTTATCCCTACAACTTGGTAAGAGTTCCAGGATACATTGTTGGATAAGTTTTTCCCTTTGGAGATGAGGGAGGCGAAGGTGGAAGAGTTTATGACCCTGCGATAGGGCTCTATGATTGTTAGGGAGTACTTTCTAAAGTTCAATCAGTCAGCGAAGTATGCTCCTAACTTAGTGGACGATAATTGGGTTAGTATGAGTAAGTTTGTGACTGGAGTATCTAGTTATGTGGTTAAGGAGTGTAGGTTTACTATGATGAATAGTGAGATGAATATTTCTAGGCTGATGATTCATGCCCAATAGATTAAGGTAGACAATATTAAGAAGAGAGATAGAATGAGAGGTAATAAGAGAGCTAGGTCCGAGTAGCACGGACAGGGTCAGACTAGATCGCAGGAAGGGTGTCGCCCTCAGTATTAGGATCATTCTTCTATGCCAGCACCATCATTTTCTAGTGCTCCTGTGCCTAGAGGTAGGCAGGATCAAGGTAGCAAGTCATATGTATCCAGGTCCCAGTACAGTGCTGGAAGTAAGCCAAATCATCCTCTGTGTCCTAAGTGTGGTAGGGCTCATTTGGGTGAGTGTTAGGGTGAGAAGAGGGGTTATTTTCGGTGTGGGGACATGGGTCATAGAGTTAGAGATTGTCCACAGGATGGACAAGGGCGTCGTGACTATCGCCCTCTAACCCAGACTCAGACTGTTAGTACTCAGTTCTAGCGACTTACCCAGCCCTAGCTTAGGGTGCCTCTTCTAGCAATGATGGAGGGCAGTGCCAGAATAGATTCTATACTTTACTATCCTGCCAGGAATAGGAGAACTCTCCTGATGTTATTACTGGTATGCTTCGTATATTTCAGTTCGATGTGTATGCTTTGTTAGATTTTGTATCCAGTTTCTCGTATGTTACACTTTTGGTTGCTGTGAATTTTGAAATAAGTCCTGAGATTATTCTTGAGCCTATCCTACTTTCTAACCCAGTGGGTGATTCGATTGTTGCCCCGAAAGTGTATAAAAAGTTTCCTATTACCGTTCTTCATAGAGTCTTGTTGGTTGATCTGATTGAGTTAGACATGGTAGATTTTGATGTAATTCTGGGTATGGACTGGCTGTATTATTCTTATGCCTCTATTGATTGTCGGACCCGAGTGGTCAAGTTTCAGTTTTCTGGTGCATCCGTGTTTGAGTGGTCTGGGAATTCTGTGTCACCCAAGAGTCATTTTATCTCTTACCTCAAAGCTAGAAAGCTTATTTTCAAGGGGTGTATTTACCAGTTGGTTAGATTCAAAGACACTAAGTCTGAGACTCCAACTCTCCAGTCTATTAACATCGTTAATGAGTTTTCTGATGTCTTTCTGGATGATCTCCCAGGGATACTCCTGATAGAGAGATAGAATTTGGGATTGATCTTTTTCCCGATACTCAGCCCATTTCTATTTCTCCTTACCATATGGCCCCTGCAGAACTTAAGGAGTTGAAAGAGCAACTCAAAGATCTACTAGATAAGGGTTTCATAAGGCCCAGTGTTTCTCCTTGGGGTGCTCCTGTGTTGTTTGTGAGAAAGAAAGATGGCTCTTTGTGTATGTGCATTCATTACAACCAACTGAATAAAGTCACCGTAAAAAATAGGTACCTACTTCTGAGAATAGATGATTTGTTTGACCAATTGCAAGGTGCAAGTTATTTTTCAAAGATAGACCTTCATTCCAGCTATCATCAACTCAAAGTTAGGGAGTGTGACATCCCAAAAACCGCTTTTCGAACTCGTTATGGCCAGTTTGAGTTTCTTGTTATGTCTTTTGGGTTAACTAATGCCCCAACAGCTTTCATGGACCTCATGAATCGAGTGTTCAGACCATATCTGGATATGTTTGTCGTAGTGTTTATCAATGATATACTGGTGTACTCCCGTAGTGAGAATGAACATTCTAATTATCTCCGAACTATCTTGCAAACCCTTAGAGATCACAAGTTGTTTGCCAAGTTCAGTAAGTATGAGTTTTTGCTAAGGTCAGTTGCTTTTCAGGGTCATATCATTTCTTTTAAGGGTATTAGAGTTGATCCCTAAAAGACCAAAGCTGTAAGAAATTGGCCTAGACTTATTTCTCCGACTGATATCCAAAGCTTCTTAGGTTTAGCTGGCTATTACTACCGTTTTGTTGAGGATTTCTCCTCTATAGCGTCTTCTATGACTTGGTTGACCCAAAAAAAAGTGAATTTCTTGTGGTCCGAATCTTGTGAGAAGAGTTTTTAGGAGTTGAAGACTCGACTCACTTCAGCCCCTATTTTGACATTGCCTGATGGTGGTGATGGTTTTGTGGTGTACTGTGATGCTTTGAGAGTTAGGTTGGGTTGTGTATTGATGCAGAAGGTTAAGGTGATAGCTTATGCTTCTAGACAGTTGAAACCCCATCAGAAAAATTACCCCACCCATGACCTTGAGTGGCTGTTGTTGTGTTTGCTTTGAAAATCTGGAGACACTATTTGTATGGTGTCCATGTTGATATTTTCATTGATCATAAGAGTCTGAAGTATGTGTTTACCCAGAGAGAATTGAATCTTAGGAAGAGATGATGGTTAGAATTGTTAAAGGACTATGATATGAGTGTGTTATACCATCCGAGCAAGGCCATTGTTATGGCAGATGCCCTAAGTAGAGTGTCCATGGGTAGTGTTTCGTATGTGGTAGAAGTTAAGAAAGAGTTGGCTCGTGATGTACACATTTGGATAGATTGGGGTTTAGGTTATTTAACTCTGTTGAAGGTAGTATAGGGGTTCAGAGTAGTTCCGAATCCTCCTTGGTTTCATAAGTGAAGGAAAAACAATACTTAGATGCTAGTTTGGTCAGACTAAAGGAGTCAGTCAAGGACAAAAAAGTAGAGGTTTTCTCCCAAGGAGGAGATGGTGTGTTGAGATTCTAGGGTAGATTGTGTGTCCCGGATGTTGATAATCTGAGACAGAGGATTATGGCTGAAGCACATAGGGCGCGATATTCTATTCATCCTAGTGCCACTAAGATGTACTGAGACTTACGAGAAATCTATTGGTGGAGTGGCATGAAGAAAGATATAGCAGTATTTGTAAATAAGTTTGCAACATGCCAACAGGTTAAGGTTGAACACCAAAGACCTGGTAGTATGATGCAAGAGTTTAGTATTCCCATCTAGAAGTGGGAAGAGATAAATATGAACTTCGTAATTGGTTTACCTCCTCCCCGACGCCATCATGATTCCATTTGGGTTGTGGTTGATAGGTTAACTAAGTCTGCTCATTTCTTGCCTGTTCATACTTCATATACTGCTGAGAATTATGCTAGATTGTATATCCGAGAGCTAATCAGACTGCATAGAGTTCCCTTGTCTATTATTTCAGATAGGGGTACTCAGTTCACTTCGCAATTTTGGAAAGCTTTTCAGCAGGGTCTTGGTACCCAAGATTTTTTGAGTTTTGCCTTTCATCCGCAAACCGATGGTTAGGCTGAGCGGACCATCCAGACCTTAGAGGATATGTTGAGAGTTTGTGCACTTGACTTTAAGGGAAGTTTTGATGATCACTTACCGTTGATAGAGTTTACTTACAATAATAGTTTCAACTCTAGTATTGGCATGGCTCCGTTTGAAGCCATATTTGGGAGGAAGTATAGATCACCCATAGGTTGGTTTGAAATGGGAGAAACGGCTGTGAGTGGTCCTAATTTGGTATTTGAGGCTATGGAAAAAGTTAAGTTGATTAGGGAAAGGTTGAAAACTGCACAGAGTCGTCAAAAGTCATATGCGGATGTTAAAAGAAGAGACCTTGAGTTTGAAGATGGTGACCTAGTGTATCTAAAAATTTCACCCATGAGGGGGATGAAGAGATTTGGAAAGAAGGGGAAGCTTAGTCCCCGTTATGTTGGTCTTTACAAAATTCTTAGCCGTGTTGGTAAGGTAGCTTCTGAGGTCGAGTTGCCTTCTGAGTTGTCCTCTGTTCATCCAATATTCCATGTATTCATCCTTAGAAAGCATATTAGCGATGCTGTGGTAGTGGATTCCTCTGTAAGTGCTGACATTCAAGAAAATCTTTCTTTTGATGAGATTCCTGTTGAGATTCTTAATTTTAGTGTCCGAAGACTAAGGAACAAAGAAGTTCCCTTGGTCAAGGTGTTGTGGCAAAACCAATCTGTTGAGGGTACAACTTGGGAAACTGAGGTGGATATGTGACCAAAGTACCCGCACCTATTTTTCGCGAACTTCGATCAAGCCGAAGGTACCGTTCGTTCCTAAATCATGCACTTTTGATAAAAGTTGCAGCAGTTTAGCTGTCATTTATTATGTGTTCAGCTGTAGTTTCTTGAATTTATGCATTCTATATTGCATTTGTAGTGACAAACAAAGGGGAGATGAGTCTAATGAATGGTTTCAGCTGTATGATCTATTCCCTATCTAATCTTGGCATGCATAGTATCATTCGAGGATGAATGTTTCCAAGGGGTGGATGATGTAATACCTCAGGAAATGTTTCGTTGAAATTTTGTGCGTAAACGTTTTGGGTTCTATCTTCTAGAATGAATTGTAAATTTTTTGTGTAGAATGTCTTAGATTATGACACACAATTGCATAGAGTATCGAATAAGCTTTCCAAGATATGTGGATCATAAAAAACGGACACCCGAGTGATGAGTTATGAACATTTCGATCGAACCATGAATAGTAGGGAATAGTAAAACGTGCAGGAAAAATTATTGAGGCCTGGCGTATTTTTGCTCAACATTTAAATGATCATAACTACTTGGACATAATGATCTGGGTGATCTACTATATATCAACGGAAATCTCTGCGAGTCCTCTTTCCAATAAAATTGGTTTCATCCAATTTGTTTATCGGAGCAAAAAGTTATGGTCCATCTACTTCAGCCTATCAAAAGTGAATTTTAGGTCAATTTCAAATGATCATCACTCCTCGTACACTATGCTCTGGGTGAGATACTATACATCAAAGGAGAGTTATAAGAGTCCTCTTGCTAATGAAATTTGTTTCATCCAGTTTGGATATCGAAGTAAAACGTTATGGTTGATCTACTTTAGACTATCAAAACAGTCCACCAAAGGACAGATTTGAGAATTATTTGATTTTTAGGGGCGTTTTGGTCATTCCCCCTCATCCAAAATCCATCCAAACCCTATATTAAAGCCTATTAGAAGTATTATATGTTATATTTCGTCAAATTGCCTCAAAAAGAAAACACTAAGCACCTACATCCAACTTCAAGAACCTCCAAAGTTCACCATTAATTTTGTAAATTTATTCAAGATTCCAAGTTCCTAGTTCTAGAACTCCAAGAACCATCATTCAAAGGCACGATTAATATCTCAAAAACGAGTATCGATCTAATGTTCATCATTCAAGGTATGTGGGGTTTTTCAATAAGAACTCTCTTTTGTTCTTGTACCCAAAAGTAATTTTCTTTACAAAGGCATGATTTTTATTTGATTTTAACAAATTTGAAGCATGAACTCATATCTTATGATGATTATTATGGAATCTTTATGTTTATGATTTTGAAAGATGAATTTACATGTGTGGATATATAAAACATGAATCTTGAACGATATTTATCATGATTTTGTTATTTCGGTCGTGAATCCCCATTGGAAATTGTGTTTTTTGAGAAAGTGTGTGTTATAAGCACGTTGATGTTGAATATTTGAGATATTTTGAATGATTTGAACTTTTGGTCTTAATGGAGTTGTTTTGAACTTGAGTGTGAAAGAAATCCACAACGTGGTTGATTTTGATAGGTGGGAAACATGATGGCTCCCAATGTATATTTATATATTACTGAAATTGTTTTATTGTGGATTGTCTTTGAAATGATCTAAGCTAAGTCTGGAAGAACTCTTTAGCACCAAGTAGGAGGTATAAAGCGACCTTACTTCCCTAGAACTACGTGCCCCCGTAGGAGTGAGCCTGAGGCTAATTTATATAGTGATCACTAGTTTGTGTGGATTTTATATTAATAGTCCTACTCCAATGGCAAGGATAGGATGGCTCTCCCCAATGTGGGTTGTACGTTGGACTCCATATAGCTCACATGGTTTATGTCGGTTATAGGATCTCCCAGTGTGTGTGTGTTTCTTTGTGTCTATGGTGAATAGTGAAGTGATTTGAAAGTGGAATTATGAAAGTTATCCTTTCGAAAGATTTAAATAATATTTAATTATGAGAATTGATATTCTTGATGAACTGAAAGTGATTGACAAATTATATGATGACTCATATGTGTTATTGTACTTATTTCATCCTCTCATGATTATGATGATTTTCTTCGGGCTATGTGAGTCTTTCATACATCCTGCATATTTCTTATAAATATTTATGATGATGATGTTTATACAACTGCATACACCCCTATATACTCGGTTCCCTTCCATGGTACTGACCCACATCTTCGGATATGGGCTGCATTTTCTCGAAATATAGGTTCAGGTGCTCAGTTCTAGGTTCGACAGTGATTCTTTAGGCACACTGTTCTACATCCTCTATTGTGGTGAGTCCTCATGTTTCGAGGACGTGATGTCTGGTGTTGGTTTCACGGAATTATTTACATTTGGTAACTGAGTATGAGTCAGTTGAGGCATGTCTCAATGGCTCGCTATTTTTATTGATTTTCTTAGAGGCTTGTCAGACTAGTATAGATGTTGGGAGTTGTCTAATAAATCGTATTTCGTTATCTTTCTGAAATTCTTTTATTCTTGGATGATGATTACTCTGTTGATATTTAAGGGTTATTTATGGAAACACCATTTATTTGTGTTGAACTAAATAAAAATAGCTCAAAGGGTTAGCTTGGGGCTACTCGTAGCCTCAAGCACCGTGTGATGCTCCAGGACCTATTTTCTAGGGGGTTACACGAGCATCCTAGACTTTTTGGATAACTTTAGAGGCTGCCCATTCATAAGTGGAAATAGGAGTGGATTACTCTAGATTACATGAGTAGTTTTCCTCGTACTTCTCATGGTTCCAACAACATTTGGGTCATCATTCTTTAATTGACCAAATCAGCTAGTTTTATCCTTATTCAGATTTCCTTAAAAGTTTAGCACTTATCTATGTTTAGGAGATAGTCTGACTTTATGAAATACCCATATCCATTAATTTATGTAGAAGTTCACTGTTCACTTTTAGATTTTGGAAGAATTTTTAGGAAAATTTGGGTACTCATATTGAAATTAGCACTATTTTTCACCTCAGCTAATGTATAGTCGAGGTAGACTATTAGGTTCTAGATGACATGCTTTGCATATGTGTTATAGACTTTGGAGGTCAAGTGGAAAACCTATTTAGCCTTGGCCGAGTTTTGTTATAATAATAAATACCATTTGACTATTGAGATAGCAACCTTTGAGGCACTATATAGTAGGCATTGTTGATCTCTGATTGGTTAGTTTGAGACTTCTAAGGTTAATCCCTGTGGTACTGACTTACTTTTAGAGTATTTAGATAGAGTTAAGGTGATTTTAGATAGGCTACATGAAGCTTAGAATAGGAAGAAATATTATGCTGACCGTAGGATTTCTGCTTTGATGTTTTGAGTTGGTGATCAGGTTTCCCTTTGATTATCGCTCATAAAGGGCGTAGTGACGTTCAAAAGGAGGGGAAAGAAGAGCCCTAGGTATATCAGCCCATTTTAGATACTTCAAATAATTAGGGAGGTATCTTATGAGATAGACTTCCCCCTAGAATTTTTACCTGACCATCTAGTCTTTTAATTATCTATGTTGCGGTGCTATATTTAGGATGAGTCTAACATTCTTTATTGGGACTCAATTTAGCTGGATGTGTGATTAAGCTTTTCAAAGTATCCAATTTCTATTTTAGCCAGAGATGTCTAGCGGTTGTGGTACAGTGAGATTGTAGTGGTTAAGGTTCACTAGAGAAAGCCTCTAGTTGAAGGGACTAGGAGATTTAAATTAAGATTGGGCCTAGTATCACACATGTTCGATCCCTAAGGTACATCTTTTTCCTTTACTTTCAGAAATGAAAGTCCTTTTAGGAATAGATATTGTAATGATCCTTCAGGTCACTTCTTGTATTTTGTGTTTTTTTCATGTTTAGTGTTTTTCGATCATCGGGACGTTCATTTGGTTTTCAGATCCAATTCCCTATTTTGGAGCTTTATTGTTAAGAAATAGGTATTACTCATATACTTTAGTATAATGGTCCCAAATGCCAATTCTAATAGTTCTGCTATCTCTAGAATGTTGACTTTGGGCTAAGGGGATCATGTTTTAGTGTCGAGGCTTTTGGATTTGTGTCGAGCTATTGGGTGGAATTTTTTTAAAATGAACCTTTAGGTGGGGGAAAAATATTCAATAAAAATAACCTAAAATGGAAACTTCAATCATGTTGTTGATTACAGAATGTAAAATTTTGTATGCTAGCATTCATAGGATTCCAAATGAGTCCTAATGTGTCGATCAGGGATTTCGCATCTTGGCTAATTGTTGATGCTTTTTGTTTCTTGTTCCATTGCCTTAGAAATGTTCAGTCCGCCTATGAAATATCGTCTTAATATGTATAATTTCACCTAGACGAGGAGGCTGCTTTTATATGGCTGCATTGGAAATACTTGTGTTGCCTTGGTGCTGAGGTTGCCTTGGCATCTCGTCTCCAAAGAGAGACCTAGGCCACTTAGGCGTTGCTGCCTTGGGGATGAATAGTGCCACCTAGGTGATGGGGATGCATTATTATAAGCATATGACCCGCGATTTTTGGTTATTTCTATGCTTTTGGAAGTATGCTCCCATTGTAGACTCAAAAGGCTCCAGCAGTGATAGTGTCTACTACAACCTTGATATTTGCATTTAAGTCTCTATAGATGATCTTGAGAAAGTTTATACTAGTAATATTATGATTTAGCATATTTTATACTTTTTTAAAACCTCAACCATGTTTCGTATCGTCCCTCTAAATATAAATATCAAAAGTTATATATCTTAACTTTCAATTGCTTTATTCTTGAGGGCGGGAAAAATCTATCCATGAACTAAGTCCTCAACTTGTTCTAAGTAGTAATAAGTCTATGATGTAATTATCCTAACCAAAGCATAGCTTCTTCCGTCAGAGAGAATAGAATTAACCTCAGTCAAATAATCTCCTAACTTACTCCACATAAATTATGAGAAGCACAAATTCAAACAAATTTCATGATATACATTTTTGGAGTTGCAAATTTCATGTAAGCAAGCTAGTAAATACCCCCTTCAAATTCATTATCTAGATCACCGCACTCGTAATTTCAACATTAGTACCTTTAAGAAGTTTTCATATAATGATGACACTAGTTTCAATTAGCTCGACATAACCTAAATGTTCATCTCGATCATAAATACAGGTAAAAATTATTGTTGAGGTTTTTTGCCATTATTTCCTCTTAATTTGTCTTTTGCATTAAGCGCATCCAGACGACGTTCCTCTTTTTTATAGCCCTATATTCTGAAGATGCCTTTAGTCAACTACTTTCGAAGAATTTCCTTAGCCATTAACCTAGTAGTAACCTATTTTGTAGTATTCTAAACATCATGCTGATGTGGTGGCTGTTTTACCATTAATAGGTCATTATGAACCCCTACAGGTAGGGCTTCTTAGTCATGAACTCCTTCTCTATCCATTATTTCATTTTGTCTCTAAGTTTTCTCATGTTTTGGACTAAACAAAATTAGGGGATTTTCTTTCCTTCGATTAATGGGCATACATCAACGAGTGCCCTAAAAACAAAAAAAAGTATAATCAGCTAATGTATCAACAACCCAACAAATAAAATCAATCAATTCCATAATCGTATTCCTAGAAATAGTGCTAAAACATGAAGTTTAACAAATTACACCTCCCAAAAATTATAAAGCACTTTTTGAATTAAATATAGAACCAAACTAGGTTGAGGTCAAACCCTGGGGAATAGAAAAAAATTATATCAAGTGTTTATCTGAGTAACTGTCCAATAAGTAAAAGAGGAGAAATTTTGTGAAACAAAATAACAGTAACAACAAATGTAGATTTCTTGATATTTATTCAATATGAGAAAGAACTAGGCTCATCTAAATGTCTCTCAAACTTGGTTATATGAATTTCACTCTTCTTCTCTCGGTATCCGAGTATCACACTACTAACCATCTTTTTTGACCTCAAATTAACTATTATTTTTATGGCTCATGTTATTAGATTATGGTTGATAGCTTAAACCTCTATTGTTATTTTATTTTTTCTAATATCTAGCTCTCTCTCTCAAGAAAGTTATGAATACAGGAGAGTTCACAATGTTTCAATAAAATGAAAAGAATCACAATGAAGGATATACCAATACATGCAAGCACACTGGTCTAGAATTGCTTCGTACTTAACCTATTTTTGTGATTTGACATGGTTCCCAGAACACATATTGTTGTGTTTGATACTCATTTTTCAAGAGCAGAAGAAGAATTCATAGATAAAAACATGATTACCAACTTACAATGAATAAACTTTAAAATCTTAACTTAAAATTAAACCCTAGAAATGATGTTTGAAGAATTCCAATAATAAGCCATATAATCTCACACTATAATGCTTTAAAGTATTGAATAATGTAAACTCATACAAAATAAACCTATAATAGTATTTATAGACAAAATAAAACCTATCCGATTATAAATAGGAAATCTAGGTTGATGGCCATAGATTATAGAAAATTACAATCGTTCGTAGAACCCAAAATCTTTATTTAGTGCTTGTGTTTTTCATGGGACTTTTACCTTTCAGGTCTTTGATTTGATGATGCTCATTATGGGTCCATGGAATTATCCTATGACTATAACATGAGGTCGTTGAGCATTCTACACTTTAATTTCTGCAACTTACAAATTTGAACCTTCTAGCCATGATCTAAATATACAATCATGGCTTCAAAGTATAGTCGTGGGATTCTTTCATTCGAGTCTCTTTGCACTTAGTTTCTACAAGAATATTTCTAGGACACCTTTACCCCATTCAGATGGTACGATCTTATGATCAATGTATGATCATGGTAGCTTCTATTCTGAGAAAACACTAAGCACCCTTTTTCTTATTCATACCACGATAGCCTTAGATACCATGATTATGGTTTTACTTATTTGATCCTCTAAAGGTCCACCTTTTAGTAATTTTCTTCTCTAAGCCTATTTGTCCTGCAATCAACTAAAAACTCATCACATCTATAGAAACATACCCTTGTACTAGAAAATATTCAATGTTTTAAGCATCTCAAGTGCCATAAATTTTTGACATGTCATGTAGGTCCTACCTATTCAAGATATTAAGATTAAGGAGGTGTATACACTTAATATGTTATTGAACTCAGATTGGATATGGCATTATTGGTTCATCTTGCATTCATTCATTCATGTGCATCACCTATTACCAGTATAATTGCTTAGCACCTGTTATGTATGAAATATAGGTACAAATTATGGTTTTTATTTGTTGAGCGTGTGATTACACCTTCTAGGATAATAGGGGCCCAATTAAGTTATTATTTGTCCGGGCTAGCTGATTAGACTATTGTTTCCTTGGTATTATTATATGATTTATGATGGGATGGTTATGGACTGGCATTAAAGGTTGTCCATACATTTATAATCCGTTACTCTTCTTGGGTATTTAGTATTTCTAGGTTACTTTATGATTGTTGACTTTGGTCAAAGACTTTAGTATGATAGTATTAACTCCCTTACTTATCTTTGATCTTCGAGATATTATGATGGCTACCTCGGGTTATTACCTTTGAGTTTAGTCCTATATATGTATGTATATATTTAGCATTACCATATATCCCTTTCTTTACTTATCTATTCATATCATATAAGTATTTTTTGGCCTTGTTATACTACCATATATTCCTCTTTTACTCTTAATTTGTATGTTGGCTATTGATATATAGTAGTTCACTTTAGTTCCTAAATACTATTAGAATAGGATATTTTACCCTTATTTCTCCATTAGCATTACCATGTTTAGTTTTTTTGATAGTTTCATAAAGGTTATATTCACTCTTTACACGTTATTTATCCTTTCATTATCTTTCGAGCATAAAAAGTCAATGCATATTGAGTTGTAATGACCATATCTTTGGTGATTTTTGTAAATTAATCATTTCTATGTGATTTGGCCATTTTACCCCCCCTTGTGGGTGTTTTGTAGTATTTTTGGGGTGTGGAGATGCTTTTGCACAGTTCCCAAAGCCTTTCTATTTTATATGTGCAATTTTATGATTTTTGGTTGTTAAAAAGGCTTTTTAGTTGACTTTGGTCATATCTATTTTTTTGTGTATTAGATGAAAGAACACATAGCCCCAACAGATTCTAAACATTGATTTTAGGTTGGTAACATATTTGGTTTGATTTTATAACTTTTATAACTCATTTTGACACTTGGTTTAAAACGTTGTGAAATTTTGTTTCAGTTGTCAACCTTGTGAAAATTATGCTTTTCTTAAAATCTAATATCACCATTGAGTCTAGAGCGCAAGATTTAGTCTAGAGAATAGTTCTTTTGTGTTCTCTAGGTTATGGATGAATCCCTAGCATTCCAAGTCTCCAGCTAGTGCACCCACTTAGGTTACCTTGTGGTCATTTAAGCTACCTAACAGCCAACTATGGGTATCACTTAAGTTACTCCCCTATTGCAAAGGCACTTGTTGCTTAGAGATAGCCAAGTTGCTTACACAACAAGTTAGGTATTACGTAAGAAACCCCTGGTAGCTTAACCGATGACTGCTTAAGCAATGCCGGGGTGGGTTATATCCCTATTATCATGCTTTTTCTCCATTTTTTGGACTTGGAGCTTGGGATTTTAAGTTTTTAGGTGATTTCTTCCATTTATAAGCTTGGGTAAGCTCCAAATTTCTATTTTAATTATTTTTCCTTGATTCATATCATTTAAATCTTGTTAAAACATGGATTTAAAAGTGAATTGGTGATTTTGACCTAGAAGGCTAAATTTGTAATTTCATTATTAAAACTACGATTTCAAATCATTTTCACCTGGGCTTTTTTCTGCCAGTTCCTTTAATCATGAGAAATAAATGGTTGGGCTAAATTCTGGTTTCACGCTTCTTTTTAGAAAAACCCATTTCAGGGGTCCATTTTGATCCCAACTCAAAATTTGTAATATGGGTACCGTAGGTACCCTTTTTAACTCATGCATTCCATATCTATGTGTTTTAGTTAATTCAGGGTCTATTTTTAAGGAGAAAGTTTTGTGGTAAATGTTTTTTAGATTAATTTTTGGCATTCTAGGTAGGTTATGGCTTAACTTTATTCACACTTGGTTGGGAAGCTAATATTGGTATAAAAATCATGTTATGGGTGTAGGAAATAATCATAGAAATAACATTATTATTTTGTTATGTCATTGTAGTGGCATATGCTATTGCAATTTGGAGGTTTTTAGACATTATCTATTATGTGTGACCATAGGGGTCTTGTATTATGTTGTTGGCCTTATGTATGTGTATTTGGTGGTATCTTTTCTGGTGAAATGACTTAATTTTTAAATTATGTGGTATCAATGTCTTATTATTGTGTATTTTACACTTTTGGCATATGGATTACAATGGATTCACAGATAGTTTGATATGGAGTGGATTATGATTGGTATATTAAATGGATTTGGAAATTTTCATGATGGTTAGTTGTGAACTTTACATCCTTTTATCATATACATTCACAAAATCTTCGTACTATTATGGAAATATAGGAAACACTAGAATTGTGATATATTTTGAAACCATCTGTAGATATATGTGCTGAAAAGAAGTTATGTATATTAGTATTAGCTATCGAATTGAATGTAGGTTGACAAAATTCCCTTGGATATTACCTCAAAGCCCAACTCGGTAGATGTATGTAGAGGTTGTATGACAACCTCGGACCTATTATCATCATTCTTATTGCATGTCAGACTTTACAAACCTTCTATTATTGTATGTTGTTCTTAATTGTTGCCTTATTTCTCATCTATATTTATGAAACATTGGTACCACAGTGAAAATACTGGAAACACAAGGTATGGATATTGGATTGAATAGGGTTGATGAACCCCTAATGGGTCCCACTTCTTGACAACAACTTGATAGGTGTATGGGGAGGTTGTCACACATCACATCATCATCACCATCTTCATTGAATGTGATACTTTTTTTACATTTTATGATGTAGTTTGTTCTTGATGTGATATTGGTACATTGTTGATGTGTTTCATTTGATGTCTATCCGTTGTGTTCCGATAATGACCCTTCAGGTCATCTTCCATATTTATGCTTATCTTCATCGTTTGAGCTTCTCCATAGCATTCCTAAGTTATTTGTGACTTGCTGGGACTAACGATTTGGTTATCGGCTAGTGTATTTATTTTTAGAGCCAATTCCCAATTTTGAAGTCTTCGCTAGTTCCAAATGGCCATCAGGCAAAAACTTCAGTGAAATGATCTCAGAAGAAAATTCTTACTTCTCCAGTAGATCTAGAATATCAATTTTCATCTTTGTAGACCTTTGGTTTGGCACCTAATGCACCTGAGCTCATTTTGACCTATTGGTTGGAAAGTTAAAAATTGTAATGAATAGGTATGGGACCCACATTTGGTCGAAACAACCGCTGATTAAGAATCCAACTTTGCCATCACTTCTGAAACATCAATTTTAGGTTAGGGAGACCCTTGGTTCATGTCCCAAGGCTCCCAAACTTATTTTGGACTATTGAGCGGATTTTATGAAAAGCAATGAAACTATAGTTGTGTGCCCCTCTTTTTGCCTAAACGATCTTTGATGAAAGATTTGATGATTGGCCTATAGAGATGCTATTCCCTCTTAGACTTGATGATTTTCCTATAGAGATGCTATTTCATCTTAGACTTGATGATTGGCCTATAGATTTGCTATTTCCTTTAGTCATGATTGGTTGACCTATAAATATGATGTTCCTATTTGCTATGTAAATTGGCCTACAGAAGTGATATTCATCGTAGTCATGATTTATGACCTATTGATATATTATACTTATAGAAGATTACATAGCTATATATAAATATATAAGTCCTCCTTGATGTGATATGGCTCTTATGTGAGAGATAATTATGTGCCTATATATATTATACCTCCTAGATATTAGATGTCTCTTGTGTGATAGATGATTATATGCTTATTGATATTATTCCTCCTATATGTGAGATGATTAGAGATATGGTTTGACTTTTAAATATGAATATTTATATGAGTTCCAGATATGTGCATGGGCCTAAGAACGTGATTATGATGTTGTAATTATTTTAGATAAATTAATGGGCCAGGGTCATTTTATGATATCGATTGTATAGTCGAGAAGTGTTTATCATTATAAATGTTTTGATTACAGTTTATGAATATGAATATGTATATGTTTGTATACACATCTCTCCGGTATGGCATGGAGAAAGATATGGCATGATGCTTATTATTTAACTGATTGAATACTGGTGTTGGCATGCATAGATTTGCTACGTTGAGGATTATTTACAATTATAAATGATATGATTATAGCTTAAATGTAAACTTATGTCTGGTCTTCTTGTTATATGGTTAAGCTATGTGGTAACTACTTGTCTTTTAGGGGACTATAGCACTTGATGGCTAGGAATCTAATGTATTAGTTAATGAATCTTGCTTAATTAAAACATGGTAACTAACCATGGTTGGTTGATGAATAGTGTTAGTTAATAAATAATGGTTTAGTAACAAGAAGTAATGTGTTGTCTAGTAATTATTAATGGATATAGGATGATTAGTTTATCATAATGAATGGTGGTTAAATGGCGGATTTGGTCTAGTTTTGAACCTTGACTATATTGTAGTTGTTGGCATTTAATAACTAGTTGTTACTTTCTATCCCATGAGTAAGCATTATCTGAAAGATAATGTTTAGGCTAATAACTGGAGGTTATGTGATGACTAGTGAACTAGTCATTCTATTATAATGAGTATTGGTTAACTAATAACGAGCAGATTAGAAGTATTGACTAGATACATATTCTATGGTTATATGTCTATATTTATGAGTATTTCAATATATCTTATTTGGAAATGGTAATTATAATGATATTGATACCTAGCAAGGGCGGAGGATACTATTATGATGATATCGATGCCTGGCAAAGTCGGAGGATACTATTGTAATGATATTGATACCCGATAAGGCCGGAGGATATAATTATGATTATGCTGATACCCAAAAAATACTGGAGGATATTATTATAATAATACTAATACTCGACAGGACCAGAGAATACAGTCATGATGATATTGATACCCAACAAGGTCGGAGGATATATTGATGATATGTTGATACCCGATAAGTCCAAAGGTTGATTAGGATGATGATGATCCTGATAAAGACATTTTTCATGATTTATGACATTGATTATGTACTTTGCATTCATTTCTTCATGTGCATTGCCTATCATCAGTATGCACCTGTGTCTATTAATCGATATAGGATGGTTGTATTAATATGGGTAAAGAAGATGTCTTGTGTTGTTGTATGTTGATTGAACCTTCCAAGCCTGGGGCAGTAATGGAATGCATAGGCTCAGCTAGGTATTTAGTTGTCTGAAGTAGCCTGTTATTTACGTTGCTATTGATATTGTTATTATCATTGTTATGATCATTATTATGGGTAACTTTTGATAAATTGGTCTTTGATCTGGTATCGAGATTTGAGGTACAGTTTCAGTCTCTCCTATCTTATGAAATCATTATAATGCACGATTATTTCATGTCTAGCCATGTGGAATAGAAACCCCAAATATGATAGTATTTAAATCCCAATTATGTTATAATAAGGTCTCAAAATAAGAATATCATGATATAGGTTATGCCTTGAGATGTCCTCGTGTTTATATGTATATATATCAATCTATATGAAGCTATGATACTATCGTATATCCCTTCCTGGATTGTTCATATTGTAGTTATTTCTTTGCCTTGTATGTTACTATATATATTTTTCTTTCGCTCTTTGTTCATAGATTGACCTAGGCTATACAGTATAGCATTGACTTATATTGAATATAGCTGGAATAAGATAGATCACGATGATAGTTCCTTATGTTTATCCTGTTAGACTCTTGGACATGAATAGGATAATTGTTCTTTATTATCTCATTGACTTTTCATATGAATTCTAGCCTAATGGGTGTAGTTTCCATTATGTTAATATGTTGTATATATCTTCTTTATATTTGAAGCTCAGTTCAAAGTAGCCTACTTAGTACTATTTATTTGGTACTCATACTACTCTTCTGTAGCCTGCAAACCATATTAAGGGTTATTACTATTGATGTGTGCATCATATAGAGCAACCCTACTTTAGAGACTTAGAGTGAGCTTCAGATATTCAAATTATTACTTATATCTCTCCTATGTATTAGACTAGTCCTTATGTTTTATTTGAAGATAAGTTGTGCCATTGTATATCTCTTGATATTTGACTTTTGTACTCTTTTTATATTAGAAGCTCTTGTACTGATACCACCAGTTTTGGGATTTTTCTATGTATTGATCTTTATTTCATATATTATGCATTTTTCCTTGTCTTACTAACTGGTCCATTACTAGTCATTCTAGACTATGGGTTAGCTTACTTACTAGTAGGTTATGGTAAAGCCATCATGACCAGAGAAAATTGAGTCATGACTAATTACGATCAAAGCCTAGTTTTTATGGTGTATTAGTACAAGAGCTAAGTGTTAGTAGAGTCCTATGGATTGGTGTGGAGAGGTCTATATCCTATCTTTGGAAGGCTATAGTAACATTTTAGTAAATTCACTTCATGACTCCTTATCATGTGTTCACATTCCTATGAACCTTGAATATATTCTTTGACTCTATTTTATCTATAAAGGCTGATGCAAAATTATTGATAGATGCGGATGAGACTACAAAACATATTTCTAGAATTTTAGTGCAATATCAAACTAGAGGGTCAAAGATAGATATGGAAGATCCTCAGAGACAGCCAAAAAGCATTTGGAATGAGTCCTTATCAGACTTGCGGAGTGTGGTATGGTTCTTTTGGACATGGCAACCATTCTAGATTATGAGGGGCAATATCTCTATGTATTCTAGGATGTTGGTTTGGTTGTGTTGTGATAAGACACTTGTTTAGAGATTGCCCCTAGTATGATATAGGTGATAGCTAGATTTATTTTGTATTCCACGCTAGCCTAGAGTTCCAAAGGCAGGCTATCATTTTTAATATTTGGACATAATTTTGTCAATTTCCCTCAGTGTTAGTTGGCCAACCATTTGGGCTTAGTTTGTCTTCTCTTCATATTGATTCTTCAGGTATTGCTACGACTACAGAGAGACCAATTATTAGTCTAGGGTGTGTCCATGGCATAAGATTCAAGTCATTTAGCTTCTTTAGACTAGCTTATGATATTGTGGAATATTCAGTTAAAGATGGTGCGCTAGGTGCCTAAGTTGATGATTCAATCGGTCGGTTTGAGTTGGATCCATTTAGATTTATTTTCCTATGCCTATCAGGTATGTGACTATGAATTTCACCATGATTGTTGTGCTTTTATTTCCCGCATTTATCTTTTATTATGTGTATAGGGTTTTTCATACACATTGATGAATTTACAAATATTATTATATGCCTTATTGTTGAATTCATGATTAGGTTACTACTCTGTGGTTTATTTTTTTTAGTAGTGGATGGAGTTGATCTATTTTGATGTTTTTCCCCTATGGGTGTGTTTTGGATTTGAGTCCCATTTATCTTGGCAGATTTGCCCTATTGTGGCCATTGAATGGTACATGATATTGATATTTATTATGTTACCGCCTCTTTAGTATGTTGATATTGATATTTTTGTTGCTATTGCTACCACTGTGTGAGGTTAATCATATTACTTAATGTTATTACTAGATGTTGTTACATGATGAATTTCATTCTCGCTGGGTAGCTATATAGACTAGTGTTATCTAGTTAGGCTTTTATTTTTGTATGATACTATTTGGTGGCTTTAGTAGATATAGCCTAATTTAATAATTTCTTTCCCCTATCGCGACGAGGTTGACTGTGTTCCCTCTTGGTTAGCTATATTATATTGATTTTGAGGATATGTTGTGGTGTTAAAGGCAAGTGACCTTCCATGATTTTTGTTGATTTTGAGTCGGCAATTTAGTTATGTTGCCTGTTTTTATATTTGAGATCCTTAGAATTGCCTCCTGGGTTATGAAGAATTTAGTTTTGGCTATCCCTTCCAGTATAACCCATTTGTAAGATGAATTATTTTGAGCTTCGTTCTTCATTTATGGTTGTTTCTTCATCTAATAGCAATTTTGATGTTGAGATATCATGGATTCATCTTATAGGTATGTTGGGTTTGTTCCCTCATGATGGATTTCCACGTTGTTAGTGTGGAGATTGGATACTCATTTATTGTTGTGATCTTGTTTTGCCTAGAGGAGTTGAAAGGTTAGAGAAAGGTCGTATTTCTTGTGATTGCTTCTTTAATTGGCAAAATAAAAAATCTTTATCTCAAGTTATTGGTACACTGTTAGTAATCTCGACTCTGACCTTGGTTTTGAGATGAGTATTTGTTCTTTGAAGATGTTGTTCTTGGGTGGATTCATGAAATCCCAATTTTACCATTTATTAAGCCTAGTGAAGCTTGGTGGAGTAATTCTTCTTGATGATATGAGCCTATGGCTATTTCTGTGCCTAGATGGAGTATTGCATTGGTTAGATCCTAGCTTAAGTTGCATATCTCTGAGTTGCTAAAGTTTTTGCCTTCACTAGTGTGGTTTTTAGACTTGAGAAGTTTTGAGTACATTCTGATAGTTCATGCACTCCAGGGGATATGGAGTGGGTTATATGCATTTTCAGCTAGTGATTTTTCCTTTGGCTTGACTCCTATTTTGTGGCTATGTTTTGTTACCGCCAACTGATATAGAGTTGGTTGCTTATGTTATCAATTAGTGGTTATCCCTATAGTGATTTTGTTCTCTATATAATCTCGACTGTGGCTTGGTGTGATTTATCTCCAATATGTCAGATGTAGATATTAAGTCGATTTTAGATAGTTGACATTGATATAGCCTTATTGGCCAAGTTTTGCATTTTGACTTCTTGGAATCGCGATTTGAAAGTATTACTGATTCAGAGAATTAATGCCTAAACATTTTTCATTTTTATTTAGATAGTTGAGATTGGACGGTTCAAACATGGTATTGAGATTCTATCTTGGTGTTGTATATCAAACGTGTAACCTTCATTTTGGACTTGTTTCGGTTCGGATTTCCTTTATAGGTTAGTTGAGCCTACACTGTGGCTGCCTATTAAGTTTTCTAGACTTTAGTTAGATTATAGTAGATAACTTTTCAGATGATAGCCCATGGGCCTCATATTGGTTATTTCAGTTTTGATCTCAACTTTCAACATTCTTTGGGAATTTTTGATGATTTACTCAGCAGGAGTAATACTCTCAAGTTGCATTCAATATGTCTTCATTCTCGGTGAATGAGACATCCTGGAGTGCAATATTCTATGATAAGTAGTTGTGCCTTCGACTTTAAGAATTTATTTTGATTTTTATCCAAATTGGTTACATCATTGGCATAGATTGCATTCAGTGATTATCTCTATTTGTATGCCTAGATAATGCTTTACGAGCTTATTCTCATGTTTTCCATATAGACTTTCAGCAGATCAATTTTAGTTTTTTGTGTTCTATGTGATAAGACTTTGTAGATGAGACTTAAGTAATTTTCCTCCTGGGTTAAAGTAGATAGTAGGTGCAAAAGTGTAAAGGAAGGTTATTTTTAGATTTGGAGTCAGTTTTATGATTCATGTATTGGTTTTCTTTTTTCCTTGGATGAGTTTTTATGGATTTATGTGGATATAGAGATGGTAGAAGCATGATGTGATTCATATGTGTACACAATTGCCTTTTCAGTTCAGTCGGATGCCGGTTAGCCATTAAATTGAGTTGGCTATTTACGAAATAGAATGAGAGTGTTGGTTGAAAAAGGGATAGCTGTGGTAAAATCTCTTGTATGTTAGGAAGCCATTCTTTGAGAAAACGGTCCCAGTACCATATTCTTTTGAGCTTTTGAGATTCTTTTTATCCATTAACTTTCTAGGAAGAAATTCTTTTTAGTAGTGGATATTGTAATGACCCTTGAGGTCATTTTATTTATTTATGCTTTATCTTCACTGTTTGAACTTCTCCATAGGTTCCCTAAGTCACTTATGACTTGCTGGGACCGACGGTTTGGTTACTGGGTAGTTCATTTGGTTTTAGAGCCAATTCCCTGTTTGGAAGTCTTTGCTGGTTCCAAATGGCCATTAAGTGAAAACTTCAGTGAAATAATCTTGGATAAAAATTTTGACTACACCAACAAATCCTTAATATCGATTTTAGTCTAGGTCAACCTTTGGTTTGGGTCCCAATGCACTTGAGCTTATTTTGACCTATTGGTCGAAAAGTTGAAAATTGGAAAGAATGGGTATTAGACCTACATTTGGTTGAAACAACCTCATATTAAAAATTCAACTTCGCAATCTCATTCGTAACGTCGTTTTTAAGCTTAGGATACCATTCGTTCAGGTCCCAAGGCTCCCTGATGTATTTTTGGCTATTGAGTGAATTTTATAAAAAGTCATGAAACTATATATGTAGGCCCTACTTTTTGCATAAACGATCTCCGATGAAAGGTTTAATTATTCCAATGGATTTAAAATGTGGTTATCACTAAAAATTCACTATTGGACCATGTTCTTTGGATTCTGGATGAGATTCGAGCGTCAAAAACTTTATTTTTAGTTTTTTGTCATCTGGTGCAACCACGATCGTGGCCAAGATTGTGCGATTACGTGTAGCACGATCACAGCCCATAGAACCGTCATTGCGATATTTGAGTACCTATAAGGGCTATATAAAGGACTAAAGATGCGTTTAGGGCATTTCACCTTCACCATTTAGGCGTAGAAACCCCAAAATAAGTGTCATAACTCAAATTTTATCATAGGGTTGACTTAGGAGCTTAATTATCATCTTGTATCGTGATTATCTTCTAAATTAAGGTATGAATTTCTTGAATTCATGCTTGAATTTCTTAGCTTGGACCCAAAACCCCAATTTAACTTAGGGCTTGGTTTTAGCCCAAAGTATGCTTAGTTTTCACCCATTCTTTGAGAGTTATGATTCTTTATTCATGTGTAAATATGGGGTTAGTCTCAAAAACTTATTTTTTGTATGTAGGACCCATTTATGGTTTTAGTGTTGTTATTGGACCCAAAGCACAATAATGTAATATGAGTATATTAGATCGTATTGATTAGTAGATTTTTGTTTTGATAGTGTGATGGCATTTTGAGGATTATAAAGTGAAGACGAGCATAAGGTGCATGAAGTCAGGTTCTGCGGTTTGGCCTTGAGGAAGGCTCCTGTCTATTTTTCATCATATATGATGGGTGATATATGTTGTGTCTGAATAAGGATGTTAGGCCTTGTTATGAGTAGGATAACTTGGCCATTATATATAGATGTTTGGGGATTAGATGAGGGTTTTGGACATGTAAGATAACATGTTTATAACCATTTCATAACTTATTAGATTCTCTCTTTAGTTTATATTAGTTATAGTATGTCTATAATATAATACTATGTTTGGAATATGGTTTTAACATTTGAAGCATGATTTGTATGTTTAGCCTTATTGGGATAGTGTGGTAGTCTTGAAATCGTAAGTTGGGTAGAGTTGACTTGAGTACCCTTATTTCTAGTTAAAGTTTCTATCTTAGACATAAATATGACTTATTTAACATCTAGATGATGAACTAGATACCTTACCCTAGTTTGGGACATAGTATGGCTAATTATGGAAATTATGGATTAGAAGTTGGATTGTTTGGCCTACTTAGGCCTAAGCTTGTGCTAAGTATTGTGGAATTAGCGCAGATGTTAGACATAGATGAGCTAGTGAACCTTAGTATAAGGTTATTTTAGAACTTGGTAACTTGAATTGATATTCCTGGATTGTGGATTTTGAGTAATGGTTATGATACTCCTTGTGGAATTAATATTGGACATTGAGAGATTATGTTCCTCCTAGATGCATTATGTGACCTATAAAGATTCTATTTTCTCTTATACTTGATGATTGGCCTATAGAGATGCTATTTCTTCTTATACTTGATGATTGGCCTTTAGAGATTCTATTTTCTCTTATACTTTATGATTGGCCTATAGAGTTGCTATTTCTTTTAGTCATAATTGTTGGACCTGTAGAGATTATGTTCCTATTGGATATGTAAACTGGCCTAAAGACGTGATATTCCTCATAGCCATGATGTATTATCTATTGATATAAGATATCCTATAGACGATTATATGTCTGTCTATATTATGCCTCCTAGATATAAGATACCTCTTGTATGAGTGATGATTACATGCCTACATATATTTTGCCTCCTAGATATGAGATGCCTCTTGTGTGATAGATGATTACATTTTTATTGATATTATGACTCCTATATGTGAGATGTCTTCTACATGTGCAATGATTAGAGATATGCTACGACTTATATATATGGCTATTGATATGTGTCTCGAATATGTGTATGGGCCTAAGGCCATGATTTTGATGTTGTGATTATTCTGGATAAATTAATAGGTCAAGGGTTGTGTTATGATATTGATTGAATAACCGAGAAGTGGTAATCATTACTAATGATGTGGTATAGCTTATGAATATGAATATGTATATGTTTGTATTTACATCTGTCTGATATAAGACAGACAAAGATTTGTTATGATGCTGATTATTCAACTAATTGAATACTGGTGATGGTATGCATAGACTTGGTATCTTCATGATTATTTACCATTATAAATACTATAATTATAGCAAAAATGTGATCTTATTACAGTTCTTCTTGATATACGGTTAAGCTATGTGGTAACTACTTATGTATTATGGGACTATTATTTATTATGGGACTAGAGCACTTGATTGGTAGGAATCTAATGTATCTGTTAATGAATCTTTCTTAGTAGAACCATGATAGATAACGATGGTTAGTTAATGAATGGTCTTAGTTAATAAAGGATGATTAGGTAACAAGTAGTAATGTGTTATCTAGTAATGATTAATGGATATAGAATGATTTGTTCATAATAATGAATGGTGCATAAAAGGCAGTTTTTGTCTAGTGATGAAGCTTGACTTGATGATTGATGTAGGATATGCAATAAATAATGGTTTGTTGCTATCCCGTGAGGATTGTGTGAAGGATAACATTTAGGCTAATAACTAGAGGTTATGTGATGAATAGTGAACTAATGAGTCTATTATAATGAGTGTTGGTTAACTAATAATGACCAGTTAGGAAGTATTGATTCGATAGATAGTCTATGGCGATATGTCTATGTTTATGAGTTTTTTAGTGTATCTTATTTGGTAGTGGTTATTGTGTTAATTTTGAAATCCAGCAATCCCAGAGGTAACTATTGTGATGATATTGATACACGGCAAGGCCGGAGAATACTATTGTGATGATATATTGATACCTGACATGGCCGGAGGATACTATTGTGATGATATTCATACCCAACATGGCTGGAGGATACAATTATGATGATGTTGATACCCAAAAAGGCTGGAGGATACTATTATGATAATGTTAATACCCAACAAGGTCGGAGGATATATTGATGATATATTTATACCTATAAAGGACGGAGGTTGATTACGATGATAATGGTCTTGATGAGGACACTTCTAATGATTTGTGACATTGATTTTGTACTTTGCATTCATTACTTCATGTGCATTTCTTATCACCAGTATGCAACTATGTCTATCAGCCGATATCGGATGGATGTGTAGATATAGGTGAAGAATATGCCTTGTGTTGTTGTATGTTGTTTGATCCTTCTGAGCCTGGGGTGATGGGGGTACGCATAGGCTTGACTAGGTATTTGATTGTTAAGAGTAGCCAGTTATTTACGTTGTTATTGATATTGTTTTTTTATTGTTATGAACATTATTATGGCTATCTTATGATAGATTGGTCTTTGATCTGGTATATGGATTTGAGGTATGTCTTCGACCTCTCCTATCTTATAAAAGCATTATTATGCACGATTATTTCATATCTAGCCATGTGGATTAGAAACTTGAAGTATTTAAATCCCAATTCTATTATAATGAGGTCTCTAAATGAGAATATGATGATATAGGTTATGCTTATAGATGACCTCATGTTTATATGAATATATACCTATATATATCAAACTATTTGAAGCTATGATTCTAACGTATATTCCTTCCTTCATTGTTCATGTATTACAGTTATTTGTTCGCCTTGTATATTACTATATATATATTTTTTCACTCGTTATTTATATAGTGACCTAGGATATATGGTATAGCATTGATGTATATTGAATGTAGCTGGAACAGGATAGTTCACCCTAATACTTCCTTAGTTTTACTATGTTAGACTCTTGGACATTAACAGGATAGTTGTTCTTTACTATCTCATTGACTTGTCATATGATTTTTGGACTCTTGGGTATAGTTTCCATTCTGTTTATATGATGTATATATCTACTTTATCGTTACATTTTAGTTGGCAGTAGCTAACTGAGTACCTTTCATTTGGTACTCATACTACACTTTTGCAGCGTGCAGACCATAGTATGGGTTTTCATTGTTCATGTGTGCATCATGCGGAGCAGTGTTGGTTCAGAGACTTAGAGTGAGCACCTGACGTTCAAAGTATTACTTATCTCTCTCTTATGTATTAGACTAGTCTGTATGTTGTATTCAAGAGATAAGTTGTATTAGTGTATATCTCCGGATATTTAACTTTTGTACTCTTTTTAGATTATAAGCTCTTGTACTAATACCTCCTGGTTTTTGGATTCTTCAATGTATTGATCTTTATTTCATGTATTCCACATTCTTTTCCTTATATTATTGAGTAGTCCATTACTAGCCATTTTTGGACTATGGGTTGGCTTGCCTACTAGTGGTTTGTGGTAGGTTCCATCATGACATGAGGAAAGCGGGTCATGATAGTTCCTTTCTCATACTTATATTTGGTATATGCGTATATTTTAGAACTGTTAGTAGAGATAATGTGGGATACAATTTGGGACATTGTCTAATTGAAGGGGACGCGCCCATAGTGTGTATTTTATAAGCTTTATTTTCTACTTTGCTTAGTCTTTATATGATACTTATCGAGAACAAGTGGACCTTACTCATCCCTACTACGCCCTATCAGTGCAAATCCAGGTACAAGTGCATCGCGTGATAGCTGATTCTATTGGTTTCTTGAGTATATTTAAGGTAGCAGTCGATCTATGCTTTGGGGGTTAATCTAATACCTCGTCTTATATATTTCATGTCTTGCTTGTACTCAAAGATATAATATGATCCATTTGGTATATTATTGTATCTTTTGACCTTCGAGGTGTATTTAATAATTCTTACATTATGACACAAGGTTTTGGGATATTATATGGTATATTTTGTTATGTATTTCTTGATATTACTATATATGTGTGGTTTCAACTCCATTGTAGGAGTATTGCCTTGGATTTTAGTATTGATACCTTATTTAATATCAGCTTTGGTGATAGGACAACTTGTCAAGGTTTGCTGCAACAAGTTACATAATGGCCTTTGATTTTTTGGTTGTTATATGAGTACCACAATTTTGGTATCATATTATATTTTTGTTGTCTACAGATCATAGTATGAGTTCTCTCCATTGATGTGTGTACAATGTGGAGCAGCTATGCACTGGATATTTAGGGTAAGCTCTTGAGGTTCATAGTGTTCCTGCTCTTCTTGTTATTGTTAGATTGACTTTTATTTCGAATTCAGACACATCTTTGTATACGTATTTATTCATTTTGTATTTCACTTGTACTTATGTTGTACTAGAATCTCTCGAACTAACTATACAGTTTTGGATATATATTTACTTTTCTCTTACTTTCTTTCTCCTTGTTATTTAGTTTTACTTTCACTTCTCTTATTAGTTCGGTACTAGTTGTTCTGGACAATGGGTTGGCTTGCCTACTTTTGAGTTATAGTAGGTTCCATTATTACATTAAAAATCGGGTCGTGACAAGTACAATTATATAAAAGATTATAGATCTTAATCTAGAAATTACCAGAATCTCTATCAAGTGCTCCATAACACAACTATTTACATTTTGGCTTGAATTTAAATTCATTCCTCACTCCATGAGCTTCATTAGGTTCTAAAAAAATCTAAACATTGTTTACTACTACATACCATCCCAAAGCTTTTCTAAATTTCTTAGAACTAATAAATTCATAGCAAATTTATATATAGCTACACTGCATTAATCATCATACCTGATTTAACTTATACTTCTTTTTCTTTGTAAATCAACACCAACAATAATATCCTTATCTGAAAAATCAGTGTTATCAACACTGTCACAGTCTAAACTATCAATGTCTCTTTATCACTTCATAATATACCCATATATCTATCTTTTTTATTTCTACCAATTTCTTGAAAACCTTTGTCAGTACTAGATTGACCAATACTTTTTTAGGTTCTTTTAATTTTATTTGAGGATTTCTTTTGCTTCTACATTTAGTCCTAAGGGATTTTAACTCTTCAACAATGTATGAACCATCCTTATCAGGTATTTAACCCTCATTTGATTCACTACTAAGCGGATATATATCATTAACATTTGGATCTTGATTAATCCCCCTATCCTTATTACCATAACTACCTATACCACCATCATCAAAAGAGTCATTACGCTCTATCCCTTCTAAAAACGAAGAAGATTTGTCAGAACCTCAAGCTCTATAATGACTATCAAAGTCATTTTTGTATTCCTGCTCATTTTCATCATTCAGAGCTTTCCTGTTGCTTCCCCATGCCATCTATGACTTATTGGAACAGACTCTTCAGTAATTGGGTAGCTCATTTGGTTTTTAGATCCAATTCCATATTTTGTAGCCATTTTTGGTACCAATTGGCTACCAAATGAAAATTTTAGTCAAATGACGTAGTATGCCAATTATAACTATTCTAATAGAAAGTACATCTATTTTAGGCTAAATGGAGCCTTGGTCCACCTCTCTAGGCTCCTTGTCTCATTTTGGGCAATTGGCTGAAAGTTTAGAAAGTAGTCGAGGTGAGAGTAGTTCGGAAAACCAGTTCGGATTTATGCCCGACCGCTCGACGACGGAGGCAATCCACCTGGTGCGGAGGTTGGTGGAGCAGTATAGGGAGAGAAAGAAGGATCTACACATGGTGTTTATCGACCTGGAGAAGGCATACGACAAAGTCCCCAGGGAGGTGCTTTGGAGATGCTTGGAGGTGAGTGGAGTACCGCTGGCATTTACCAGAGTAATTAAGGATATGTATGATGGAGTGAAAACCCAGGTGAGGACGGCGGGAGGGGACTCAGAGCATTTCACTGTCCTGACAGGATTGCATCAGGGATCTACTCTTAGTCCCTTTTTATTTGCGTTAGTGATGGATGTGTTGATGTGGCGCATTCAAGGGGAGGTGCCGTGGTGTAGGCTTTTTACAGACGATGTAGTTCTGATTGATGAGACTCGAGGGGGTATGAATGAAAAATTAGAGGTGTGGAGGCAAACTCTTGAGTCTAAAGGGTTCAGGGTGAGCAGAAGCAAGACAGAGTATGTGGAATGCAAGTTTAATGACGTGAGGCGGGAGAATGAGGTAGTAGTGAAGCTGGAAGCACAAGAGGTATGTAAGAGGGATAAGTTCAAGTATCTTGTGTCCATGATCTAGAGTAACGGTGAGATTGATGAGGATGTCTCGCACCGTATTGGGGCAGGATGGATGAAGTGGAAACTCGCGTCGGGGGTGCTGTGTGATAAGAAGGTGCCGCCCAAGCTTAAAGGCAAATTCTACAGGGTGGTAGTCCGTCCGACCTTGTTGTATGGAGCGGAGTGTTGGCCAGTTAAAAACTCCCACATCCAAAAAATGAAGGTGGCAGAAATGCGGATGTTGCGCTGGATGTGTGGACTGACTAGAGAGGATAGAGTTCGGAATGAGACTATTGGGAAGAAGTTTGGTGTGACTTCAGTGGAGTGCAAGATGCGGGAAGCACGATTGAGATGGTTCGGACACGTGAAGAGGAGGGGCATGGATGCCCCGGTCCGTAGGTGTGAGAGGCTAGTGTTGGATAGTTTTAGGTGGGGTAGGGGTAGGCCGAAGAAGTACTGGGGTGAGGTAATTAGGCGGGACATAGAATAGTTACAGCTCACCGAGGACATGACCCTAGATAGGAAGGTCTGGAGGGCGCGAATTTCGGCAGAGGATTAGGGCCAGTTTGGGTCGCTAGTGTTGGGAATTACTTGGTGGGAGTTTTATTCCTATTATGATTCCGTGTTCCATGTTCCATGTTTTATTATGAATCTGTGTGCTTTCCTCTGATTTCCTCAGTTTTATATTACTTATGGGTGCCGTATTTATGTTATGTAATCTGCTTTTGTGCTTTACTATGTGTTTGTGTGGTATCTCGTGCCTTGAGCCGGGGGTCTATCGGAAACAGCCTTTCTACTTCATCAGAGGTAGAGGTATGGACTGCGTACATCTTACCCCCCCCAGACCCCACTAGGTGGGAATACACTGGGTTTGTTGTTGTTGTTGTTGTTGTTGTTG
>NC_061116.1:141527221-141569698 GCF_002878395.1 Capsicum annuum | reverse complement strand
TTGTTGTTGTTGTTGTTGTTGTTGTTGGCTGAAAGTTTAGAAAGATGGCAAGTGGGTGTGGATCCACTTTACATGGAAACAAACTCTGATATAAATTTTAACTACATCATTAAGTCATAAATATTGAATTTAATAGGGTAGAATAATTTGCTTGAATAAACATAATTGTAATACCCGTGTTTTTTCTTAGCTCAAAAATCATCTCAAAGATGTTAGAACTTGCTTTGAAATAAGAATTTATTCTTATACACGTGTTATTTATATAATTTTTACTTCCTATCACGGGAAAAATTTAATGACCTTTCCATCGATATATAATTCGCCCAAATCCGACACCCGAGCAAAGAGTTAGAGCCTTTTTAGTGAGACAGTGTTTGACCTGAGCCTTCAACGCATCGTGGAGATAGATCGAATGGTAATTGTCAATTTCCTGTGCTGCTCTGCGATAATGGCACGTTGCGCCAAACTTCCAATTTGTAGACAAGGTGGAAACGCGATAGCCCCGAGTCGCGCCACCGTGCAGTTTCCCAATTGTCAATTTCCAGTGACACGGCGTGATAATGCCGTGTCGCGCCAAGGGCCCAATCCAGGAAATTTTACTGAAAATTAAATTACATGTCCAGGGTTAAAAGGGTCAGTTTTCCCCCCTTATATAAGCTTCCAAACATGCGATTTAGCCCTTATTCATCCAAAATATTGATGTTTTTCTCAAACACTCTCAAGAACTCAAGCTAGGGTTTTCATAAAAGGTCTAATTTCAATAAGGTTTCACTATCAATCTTCATGAAATCACGATCTAAGATTTGCATAGTGTTTATTCATGGGCTCCTTTCATCCATGAAGTCCAAGAATCCTTTTTCAACTACAAGTTATGGATTTTCTTTATGTGTTCATGCTTTGTATGTTCTCTTTCATGTTGATAAATGAGGAATTGATTTCTATTCCATGATTCGATGAAAAATTCCTAGTGGGTTGATTAATATAGATAAAGATTTATGAAATCTCTTGACTAAAACCTTGTATGATGAAATTGGAATTGAACCATGATGTTTTATTGGTATACCATGATGTTTACATGTATTATGTCTACCACATGTTTGATAAAATGCCTAGATGAAGGAAATTTGCTTAACTAGAATGATTTCATGAAAATCTCCATAAATTTACAAGCTTATGTTTATTTGACGTTTGATGAAATGCTTCAATAAACGTATTGTGGTGATTATCATGTATTCTATAATATCAAGTCATGTCAGTTTCCTTCCAATGATTCCTGGGGGTACTTGTACCCGAAATATTAGTTGTGTACCTAGATCCATGTCATGTTTTCACGATACTCTCAGTCAAGCGATAAACTCTTAGACTTCAGATAGTCTTATGACTCAGGAAAAGTCTTCATGATCTCATGACTCAGTCAGTTGTTAGATATATGTAGTATTCTGTCAGCCATGAAAATTCAGTAACTTAGTCAATGCTCAGTTCAATTCAGTAAATCATGTTCAGGGTCCATTCAGATGGGAGTAGGAATTAGCACTGAGTGAACCCAAGGATGGGGACTTGCCTGTTATACGAGGGTGTAATTCCTAGAAGCAATCCTTGCATTCCAAAATTATGTAGACAACATAGGTTGAGACATCGTAGCCTTCTATATGAGGGTAGATGAGGTGGCTTAACCTGCTATGTGAGGGTTCCCACCATTCTCTCTAGAGTTACATGTTATATGAGGGTTACTCACATGTTATCCTTACCAGTGGCACAGTATTAACACCCTTCCAATCAGGGCATAGATTGGACCACAGCTCAGCTATTATAGCACATTTAGGGGATGTCGGCTAGATTCTACTTCCTATAGTTTCATGTTACAAAATCAGGACTGTCAAATACAGTCAATCAGTCTCAATAATAGAACTCAGATAGTTCTTCAGATTTTAGGACTGTCAGATATAGTACGAAACTCAGATAGTACCATCAGATTTAGCACTGTCAGCTACAGTCTCCCATGTTATCAGGTATAGTCAGATACAGTCATTCATATTATCAGTTATATCATGTTATCAGTATCCAGACTAAGTAGTCATGCTACCATAGTATCAGTATTATGTTATCACGTTGTCAGTTACAGTTGTGTATTTATGTATGCATTCTCACATTCATGTTAGACAGTCAGTTAGTATTGATCATGCATGCAAACCCTTGCATATAGCCTACCTCATATGCATACTCGATACTTATGTGTTGATGCATTCATGCTATGGTTCTTTATTTTTATGTTACACCATAGGTTCAGAGATACGAGTTCCAGATCGGTAGTCGATTCCAGACTCAGTAGTCAAAGTAGAAGTTAGTCCTCATCCTTCGAGGAGATAATGATTTTATAGTATCTCATTGATTAGCTTGTTAGTTTGAGTTAGTTGGGGACATGTCCCATCAACTCCTTATTCAGATTCTTCCGACTGTAGAGTCTTTCAGACTAGATGCCGACTAGGTACAGACTATCATGTTCATACTTTAATATTTTCATTTTTGTTTTGGGTATTCTATTTCCCCACACAGATGTTATATCATTCAGTTATGTTCAGTATTGAATCTTATGGCCTTTCAGTACATGTTTCCACATTATTAAGTTATCTTTTGGAGTATACAGTAACGGATATCAGTATGGGTTAACTTGTGGTCCCTCAGGGTCAAGAGCACCGTGTAGCATTCTGATTCAGCAAATCATTTCATTACAAACTTGGTAACATAACCTAAGGTTCAATAGAGTCCTAGGAAGTCTGAAAGCCGCATCTAGTAGAGTCTTGTACATGGGTGTATTGCACGCCATATTTATGTGCAAGAGGCTATGAGATATTTTTAGAATAGTTTCCCCTCTTTCAGTATTCATGTCGTGCCTCTGAGCATAATCACAAGTTAGTCTCTCAGTCTAATCCGTTTCTCCCTTTCTTCTACAAAACATGCCTCCTAAAAGAAGACGTGGAAATTAATCAACCCCTCAGCCCAAAGAACCTTTGGGCGATCATGTTTCTCATGCAGAGTTCAGGACGACATTTACTACTCTTGCTTAATTAGTCACTGCTCATAATGAATGGCCAATAGTCATTTCGGCCAGCCCAGTGGCCAACTCAGCTGCAGCTAGAATTTTGGACTTCACCTGAATAAATCCTCCAACCTTCCTTGGGTCAAAGGTAGATGAAGACCCTCAGGAATTCATAGACCAAGTTTAGAAAGTGACAGACACCATAGGTGTGACTACTGCTGAGAGTGCTGAGCTAGTTGTATACATGTTGTAGGATGTGGCTCATGCTTGGTTCAAATAGTAGAAGTCAAAAAGATTAGATGATGCAGGTCCTATAGAGTGGGACGAGTTTGTAACTGCTTTCTTAGACAAATTCTTTCCCTAAGAGTTTAGAGAAGCCAAGGTGCTAGAGTTCATCAACCTCAGGTAGGGAAATATGACAGTGAAAGAGTATTCTTTTAAGTTTACTCAATTAGACAATTATACCCCTCATGTGGTTGCAGACAGTAGATCCAAGATGAGTAAATTCACTTCAGGGGTGAATGACAACGTGGTTAATAAGTGCAGATCCGCCATGCTGAACAGTGACATGACCTTGGCTAAACCTATAACCCATGCTCAGCAGATAGAAGAGCAGAAAATTAAGCAGAGGGAAAAGAAGAATAAGAAAGCTAGGATAGGTATCTTAAATTTTAGTCAACCTAAATCAGAAGGAGGAAACCATTCTCAATTTTATCCTAGGTCAATAGTTCTAGCTCTCTCTACAGCCAGTGCTCCAATTCCTAAGTTCAGAGAGGGTAACAAAGATAGAGCTCCAGGCTCTAATACCTAGGGCATAATTAGTAGTGCTCGCACCTATCCTCTTTTCCAGACTTGCGGTAAGCACCATCAGGGTGTATGTAGAGCAGGTATTAGAATTTTTTGTAGTTGTGGCAAGCCAAGCCATAGAGTTAGAGATTTTCTGTAGCCAGGTCCTCAGGGTCAACAAAACAGCTCTTTAGCTTAGTCCGATCGCCCAAGTCAGTAGGGTGCCACTTCCAGTGCTATTAGCGGGCAACACCCGAATCGTCTTTATGCTCTTCAAACTCGACACGATCAGTAAAGTTCTCCTGATATAGTTACAAGTACATTACAGATATTTCAAGTGCATGTTTACGCTTTGCTAGATCTAGAAGCTTCCTTGTCTTTTGTTACTCCTTATATAGTAGTTTATTTTGGAATCAGTCCCAAAATTCTAGCAGAGCCCTTCTCAGTTTCTACCTAGTGGGTAAAACCATCATAGCCTGACGAGTATATAGAAACCTCTCGGTTATGATATTTTAGAAAGTCACATCAACAGATTTAGTCGAGTTAGAGATAACTGATTTTGATGTCATTCTCAGCATGATTGGCTTCATTCCAACTATTTCACAATCAACTGTATAAATAGAATAGTTTGGTTTCAGTTCTCGAATGAACCCATCCTTGAGTGGAGGGGTAGTACTTCATGGTTCAGGGGTCAACTTGTTTCCTACCTTTGGGAAAGGAAAATTTTATCTAAGATATGTGTTTATCATCTAATTCATATAAGAGATTCCATTTTTGAGGCTCCCAGTCTTGAATCAGTTCCAGTAGTGAATGAATATTCAGATGTCTTTCCTGAAGATCTTTTAGGAATTCCTCCCGAAAGGGAAATAGACTTTGGTATTGATCTTTTTTCAGATACTCAGCCTATCTCTATTCTAACATACAGAATGGCATTAGTAGATCTCAGAGAACTGAAAGATCAATTGAAGGATCTCTTAGTTAAGGGATTCATCAGACCCAGTATTTCCTTGTGGGGCGCACCAGTGTTATTCATGCGCAAGAAAGATGGCTCACTCAGAATGTGTATAGATTACCGTCAACTCAATAATGTCACAGTCAAGAACAAGTATCCTTTTCATGAATAGATGAATTATTTGACCAACTTCAGGATGCCAGTTATTTCTTTAACCTAGACCTCAGATTCGGCAATCATAAGCTCAGAGTTAGAGAATGTAACATCCCGGAAATAGTTTTTTGTATGCGGTATGGTCACTTCAAATTTCTAGTCATGTCATTTGGTCTTACCAATTCCCCAGCCATTTTCATAGACTTGATGAACCAAGTGTTCAAACAGTACTTAGACATGTTCGTTATAGTCTTCATAGATGATATTCTGGTCTATTCTCACACCGTGCGAGATCATGTAGACCATCTTAAAATAGTACTCTAGACACTCAAATATCATCAGTTATTTGCCAAATTCAGTAAGTGTGAGTTTTGGTTAAGATCAGTAGCATTCCTTGGCCATATTATTTCCGATGATGGCATTATAGTAGATCCTCAAAAAACAAAAGCAGTAAGCAAATGGCCTCACCCTATTTGTCCATATGATATCAGGAGTTTCTGGGGTTTGGCTAGCTATTACAAATGGTTTGTTGAGGGATTTTCTTTTATTACATCTCCTATGTCCAGATTGACTCAGAAGAAGTTCAAGTTTCAGTGGTAAGATTTATGCGACAAGAGTTTTCAAGAATAGAAGACTCGACTCACCTCAGCTCCAGTTCTAGCATTACCAGATGGTTCAGACAGTTTCGTAGTATATTGTGATGCATCTAGAGAGTGTTTAGGTTGTGTCCTCATACAGCATGGTAAGGTCATACCCTACGTCTCTAGATAGCTTAAACCCCATAAGAAGAATTATCCTACTCATGACCTTGATTTAGCAGCCGTAGTATTTACCTTAAAGATTTAGAGGAATTATCTCTACGGAGTTCATGTAGACGTCTTCACAGATCATAAGAGCCTTCAGTATGTCTTTTCTCAAAAAGATCTCAATTTTTGATAGAGAAGGTGGTTAGAGCTCATGAAAGATTATGACATGAGTGTCCTCTATCATTCAACCAAGGCCTATGTAGTAGCCGACGCTCTCAGTGGACTCTCTATGGGTAGTGTTTCTCATGTTGAGGATAGTAAGAAGAAGTTAGCTCAAGAAATCCACCAACTTGCTAGACTAGACGTTCTCTTAGCTGATTCTTCAGAGGGTGGTGTATGTGTTTAGAGTAGTTCAATATCATCTCTAGTTTCTGAGGTGAAAGATAGGAAAGATAATGATCTTAGCCTGTCAAGCTAAAAGAGTCAGTTCAGAATCAGAAAGTGAGGTTTTATCCCAAGGGGGAGATGGCGTCCTCCGTTGTCAGGGTCATCTATATGTTCCAGGTGTTGATGACATAAGGTAGTGAATTCTTTTAGAAGTGCATGGTGAGAGTTACTTTATTCATTTAGGGGCCACTAATATGTACTGTGACTTGTAGGAGATCTATTAGTGGATTGGGATGAAAAGATATATTACAAAATTTGTGGCTAAGTGCTCTACATGTCAGCAAGTTAAGATAGAGCATTAGAAGACTAGTGGTCCTATGCAGGAGTTCAGTATTACTACTTAGAAGTGGAAAGTTATAAACATGAACTTCGTGATGGGTTTGCCTTGAACTCATCATCGACATGATTCAGTCTGGGTGATTGTAGACAAAATGACCAAACCATCTCTTTTCCTTCTAGTTCATACCTTTTATTCGACCTAGGGTTAAACCAAGCTCTACATCAAGGAGCTGGTCAGATTGTACGGTGTTTTATTGTCAATTATCTCAGACAGAGGTACCCAGTTCACACTCATTTTTGGAAAGAATTCCAAAAGGGTCTTGGTACCCAAGTTTATCTTAGTACAGCCTTCTATCCTCAGACAGATGGTCAATCAGAAAGAACCATTCAGATGCTAGAAGATATGCTAAGGGCACATGCAATTGATTTCAAGGGAAGTTGGGATGACCACATGCCTTTGATTGAGTTTTCATACAACAACAGCTATCATTCCAGTATTCAGATGGCTCCATTCGAAGATCTCTATGGTAAGAGATATAGATCTCCAATTTGTTGGTTTGAAGTTAGTAAGGTATAAGTCATAGGTCCTGACTCAGTATTCGACGCCTTAGAGAAAGCTGAGTTAATTAAAGAAAGACTTTGGGCTGCTCAGATCTGACAGAAGACTTATACAGATGTTCATAGAAAGGATCTCCAGTTCGATATTTGTGACTATGTCTACCTCAAGATCTCTCCTATGAAGGAAGTGAAGAGATTAGGCAAGAAGGGAAAGCTTATTCCCTGATATATCGGTCCCTTCAAGATTGTCCATCGATTCGGCAAGGTAGCCTATGAGCTCGAATTGCCTTCAGATCTATTCTCATTTCATCAAGTCTTTCATGTCTCTTTGCTCAAGAAATATATAGGTGACCCATCAGTCGTAGTCCCTATTCAGAGCATAGATGTTCAGAACACCCTCTCTTATGAAGAGATTCTAGTTGAAATCTTAGACTATCATACTCGTAGATTGAGGAACAAACAAGTCCCTCTAGCTAAAGTTCATCAGTGAAATCAGTCCATAAAGGGAGATACTTGAGAAGCAGAAGCAGATATGCATACCAAGTATCCTCACCTTTTCCCCGTCAACTCAGATCAAGCTCAAGGTAATAGTTCTCCTTAAGCATACTCAGTTTTATGATTAGGGAGCATCACTAACTTAGCATACCAAGATAATCTTGGTATCAAGTACCACTGCGTATTTAGTCATGCATTTATGTATTATATCAGTTATATAGTTATGTATCAGACATGCATCTTATTGGGACAAAACTTAGTTCTTTAGAACTTTTAGTTATGCATTTATCATTCAGTTACACATGAATCAAATATTCATATTTAGTATGTTATGTTCAGCTTGTCAGTCACGTTCGTCATGAGATCATGTTTCAGTTATTCATTTTCAGCTCATTGTTTCCTCTCTCAGTCAGTCTCATTCGAGGACCAATGTTATCAAGGGGGAGATATTGTAATACCCATGTTTTTTCCTAGCTCAAAAATCATCTCAAGAATGTTAGAACTTGCTTTGAAATAAAAATTTATTCTTATACACATGGACAAGGTGGCAATGTGATAGCTCCTCATCACGCCACCGTGCAGTTTCCCAATTGTCAATTTATAGTGACATGGAGCAATAATGTCGCGTCGCACCAAGGGGACAATTCGAGAAATTTTACTGAACATTAAATTATGTGTCCAGGGTTAAAAGGGTCAATTTGCCCCTCCATATAAGCTTCCAAACATGGGATTTAGCCCTTATCCCTCAAAAATATTGATGTTTTTCTCAATACTCTCAAGAACTCAAGCTAGGGTTTTCAAAAAAGGTCCAATTTCAAGAAAGTTTCATCATCAATCTTTAAAAAATATGATATAAGGTATGCATAGTGTTCATTCATGGGCTCTTTTCGTCCATGAAGTCCAAGAATCCTTTTCAACTACAAGTTATGGATTTTCTTCATATGTTCATGATTTGTATGTTCTCTTATATGTTGATAAATAAGGAATTGATTTGTATTCCATGATTCGATGATAAATTCGATGCGGGTTGATTAGTATAGATAAATATTTATGAAATCTCATGATTAAAAGCTTGTATGATGAAATTGGAATTGAACCATGATGTTTAATAGCTATACCATGATGTTTACATGTACTATGCCTACCATATATTTGATAAAATGCCTAGATGAATAAAATTTGCCTAACTAGCATGATATCATCAAAATCCCCATAAATGTACAAGCTTATGCCTCTTAGATGTTTGATGAAGTGCTTTAATAAACATAGTGGTAATTATCATGTATACAACAATATCAAGTCATGTCAGTTTCCTTCCATCAAGTCCTGGGATACTTATACCCGAACTATTAGTTGTGTGCCTAGATCCATGCATGTTTTCATGATACACTGAGTCAAGATATTAAATATTAGACTTCAGAAAGCCTTATGACTGAGTAAAAATCATCATGATCTCATGACTTAGTCAGTTGTCCGATATCAGTAGTATTCCGTCAGCCACAAAAATTCAGTAACTCAGTCTATGCTCAGTTTAGTTTAGTAAATCATGTTCAGTGCACATTCAGATAGGAGTAGGAATTAGTACCAATTGAACCCAAGGATGGGGACTCACCTGTTATACGAGGGTGTAATTCCTAGAAGCAATCCTTGTGTTCCATAACTATGTAGCAAGAATAGGTTGAGACATCGTAGACTGCTATATAAGGGTAGATGATGTGGCTTAACCTGTTATGTGAGGGATCCTACTATTCTTGCTAGATTTACCTTTTATATGGGGGTTACTCATATTTTGTCCTTACCAGTGGTGCGATATTGACAACCTTCCAATCAAGCCATAGATTGGACTCCAGCTCAGCTATTATGGCACATTTAGGGCATGTTGGTTAGATACTACTTCCCGTAGTTTCATTTTACAAAATCAGGACTATCAGATATAGTCAATTAATCTCAGTAATAGAACTCAGATAGTTCTTCAAATTTTAGGACTGTTACATACAGTCAACTCAGATACAGTACGGAACTCAGATACTTCAATCAGATTTAGGACAGTTAGCTATAGTCACCCATATTATCTATTATATTTATATACAGTCATTCATGTTATCAGTTATGTCATTTTATCAGTATCCATTAGTCATGCTACCATGGTATCAGTATCATGTTATCATATTGTCAGTTAAAGTTGCGTATTTATGTATGCATTCTCACGTTCATGTTAGACAGTCAGTTAGTATTGATCATGCATGCAAACCCTTGCATATATCCTACCTCACATGTATAATCGGTACATATGTACTGACATATTTGCTCTATGGTTCTTTCTTTTTACGTTACATCTAGGTTCAGAGACATGAGTTCTAGATCAGCAGTAGATTCTAAATTTAGAAGTCAGAGTAGAAGTGAGTCCTCATCCTTTGAGGTCATAATGATTTTCTAGTATCTCATTGATTTGCTTATTAGTTGAAGTTAGGTGGGTACATATCCCGTCAACTCCTTATTTAGATTCTTCAGACAGTAGAGGCTTTTAGACTAAATGCAGACTATCATGTTCAGATTTTAGTATTTTCAGTTCTATTTTTCATATTTTATTACCCCATACAGATGTTTTGTCATTCAGTTATGTTCAGCATTGAACTTTATGGCCTTTTGGTGTATGTTTCCACATTATTAAGTTATCTTATGCAGTATACAGGTGCATATATTAGTCATTGGTCAGCTTGTGGTCCCTTGGGATTATGAGCACCATGTAGTATTTCGATTCAGCAAATTGGGTTGATGAATCCAGAGGTATTAGTGGAGACTCAAATATATTCCAAGTATCAATTTTGGATGAATCTAGAGGTGTTGGTGGAGACTCAAATATATTCTAAGTCTTAAGCTACTACAAGGAAATTCGGTGTAATTGCTAAAGCTTCCTTTTGATGCTTTATCGGAGGGTTCTTTAGCAGATATTTGGGCACTTTAACTACCCTGACCAAATTGGGTAAGTTCCACATTAGCAGCTAGTTGGCTGTTAAGGTGCTATCCACCGTATCACCAACCAACCGCCTTAGTGGACTTCTATATAAGGAAGGTACCGCCTTAGAACCTACTGTTAAAGTGGCCCAGTGTCTGCTTAAGTGGTATCCACATACCTGGGAAGGGTATAAATACCCCATATATCTTGATTTTCAAAATTCTCATCCATTCTCAAGGATATTAAACCCTTAAAAGTGGGAAAACTTAGAAAAATCATTAGTGGGTTAATTTGGAGCTTGGGTAAAGTTAATTTACGAGTTTCTTCTTCAAATTTTTGTGAAGCATCCATTATTTTCTAGGTTTAACTCTCCATCCTTTTAAAAAATCTTTAAAAAAATGGTGGTTATAGCACCATTCAAGCTCAGAATCCAGTCATTTTTAGGGCAATGTTCCTTGATCATAGAGGGACATTATGTTGACTTTCTGTAACTTAGTCACCACATAGATTTTTATGTAAATATTGGACTTAAAGCATAATTATGCAATATAGGTATCACTGTTCTCGTTTGATATATAGATTGTGATTTTGATAGTGTCAGATCTTGAGGAAGCTTCTTAGAAGGTTAAATCTGTGGATTAGAAGAATTTTTAGGCTTTTCTAAGGTAGAAATAGCCTAAAATGAATTTCAAGGATTACAAGTGGATCCTTACAGCCCACCTTAGGTTAAGACATCTTAACATTTGTAGACTTAATTATACATGTTCTGCCCTTGGTAATGCATATGTTGGTACTTTAAAGAGATTATATATTTATTGATTATGCTAGTTTAGTAATTGAGATTTGGTACTAATTTTGGGTAAGTTTTGGTGGATAATTATTGTGATTTAGTGATATGGATTATGATTATGGTTTATTTACATAATCTACTGATATGGTCTTATGATATATGAGTTTTAGTTTGAGTCTAACATTTGTTTGTGATAGCGATATATGAGTCCCAGTTCAAGTCCGACATTTTATCATGATGTTAGTGATATGATTTTTGATTTAACTCCAGTATATAATGAAAATGATGATTACACTACTGAGTTCTAGTTCAACTTTTGAATTTTGGGAGTTATTAATGATATGATATGGTTTTGATAGATTCTTGGTCATGGCATGATATTTGATAATTTATGGTTATTGGGTTATTTACTTTCCTTGTTTGTACCGTATAGGATTATGGGGGCCTGTGTTGGGTTTTTATACTTTTTTACACTTAATGGCTTATAGGGACAAATCTTGTAGTTATAGTCGTGTGTATTACATTTTCCTATGTATGTATTTATTCTTGAACAACCATGTTGGAGATTATTTCTAGCTTTTACTTTCTACCTTAACTTAGTTATTTTATATTGTATCTTATCGTATTTATATCATGATTTAGTTTAGTCAGCCGATGATGCCTACTGAGTTCCCATAGTCTTGGTACTCATACTACACTTTTTTACCTTTATATAATAAATTAGATTGCTAGTTGTCACCGCTGATTCATCAATGATGATGAGTTTATTTTAGAGAGAAGGTGAGCTCTTGAAGTTAGAGTCGCCCCTTTTTCCATCTATTTATCCATGTCTAGTCTTTTATTTTTGAGATAAACTGTATCTTTCTATTAAATAATTATAGTTTAGTTCTAGTAGGTCTTGTACCAACCCTATTGAATCTTAGGATGGTTGACATTCTTTTATCTATCTATTAGATTGTTATTTATGCTTTATTGCTGATTTAACTCTTTAAATGTCAATTTTTGAATTTTAGACCATTTTCAAATAGGTTAGTCCATTGTGTCTAGCTTTAGGCTATGCTTTGTCTTATCTATTTGTGGGATTTAGTAGGGGCCATTATGACTCCTAAATCAGGTCATTACAAATTGGTATCAAAACCTAGGTTTCATCGGTATTATTGGTACAAATGTAAGTGTCTAGTAGAGTCTCGCTGATTAGAATGATTATGTATGTTTCTTATCTTTTAAGGTTGTAAGACACTCTTAGGAGTTCTTCAATTCCTTCCCTCATTTCATGCTAAGAGTCTAAGTAGGTCTATAAGGCATTTCTTTGGTTTCACTCTTTCATAGATGGCTAGGACACATGCTACCGCTATATGTGATAAGGTTCCTGAGATCAAGTCTAGGGATTCTGTCTTTGTTCATGGATTGCATAAAGGTCATTGACGAATGAAGGACGTGTCCCTAGGTAGGTAATAGGATAGGGATCCTTCACCTGATCCTATCCATTCTCTCGAGATAGATATTCTTTCACCCTAGCTAGTGGTGGGACAAGGAGAAACATATGCTTCATTAAGGTTTATGTCTTCTTCAGTGCTCAAGGATGATTTGGTTCAGCTTTTTGGGTTGGTTAGTTATGCTCTGTGTGATGGTGTATAGATAGATCAGACTGGTACTGAGGCTGGGCAAAACCTGTAGCTGTGGCTTCTAAAGTTGAGGTCCCTCCTGCATTAGTAGTTGCTCAACTTAGGTTAGATTTCTAAGGTTAACTCTACTTAGGTTTTCTAGTTCACCGAGTGAAGATGTGAATGAGTTATTGATTGCTTGTGAGGATAGGCTTCATAATTTAGGTCTATTTGAGACTCGTGGGGTGGATTATACAAATTTTTAGTTGTGCTTTGTAGTGTTACATTAGTGAAGAGGTCATCCTGATTCCAGGACAACTAAATCTCCCCTATTGATATGTACTCAATTCTCTAATATCTTCTTGGAGAAGTATATGCCTTCCGGTCTTAGAAATCAATTGGAAGATCGGTTCTCTAGGATGGAGCATGGTTCCATGATTTTTGTGAAGTGTGAGGTTCAATTTCATGAGTTGTCTAGGCATGCTTCTTTTATTCTAACTACTTAGTATAAGCAAGTTTATTGCTTTATTTAAGGATTGAGACTTCTCTTTTTATGTCTACACAAAGTTTAGTTGTTTTGAGTATTGATTTTCTTAATGTTTCAGATCATGCTTCGATTATATAGGAGAGGCATCATGAGGACTAAGGGGCAAAAAGGTGCGGTATCAAGGTCTTTTAATTGGCAGTTGCAGTTGCTCACAATTCAGAGGTAGTGGCCCTCTGTACCAAAACTATTAGCATCAGGGTTAGTCTTGTCATCCAGTGTAGGCCCCACGTTAGATTAATGATGGAGGATAGTTTAGTTTTGATGATTGTTCTAGCCAGTGTAGTGTCAGTCTTCATGAGGTTCATCTTCTGGATATTCTAGTCCTGGTGGTTTTTTAAGGTCAACTAGATCTTATGATTTTGGTATAACTCCTGGGCATCATATAGTTATTGAGCTCTTGGTCATTCTCATGAGATTGCCCCAGCAATGGAGCGATGTTTCCTTTAGTTCAGAATATTCCCACTATCCGATAATTTTTTCCCCTACTACAGGTGGTAGGAATAGTTGTAGAGGTAGTACCTAGAGTTCTTATGGAGCTTCTCAAATAGGTAGGATAGGAGATCAGTCAGGTAGCTTGCATGGTATGTTGTATGTTGTACCTGCTAGACCTGAGGTTGAGTTTTCAGATGTTGTTATTATAGGTACGATCTTGGTTTGCCATCAGCCAGTATTTTCTTTATTTGATTCCGGATCAATTTATTATTATGTGTCTTCATATTACGCTCTACAGTTAGAATAATATTGGGTTTTATTACACATGCCATTCTGTGTATCTAATCTTGTAGGTGGTTTTTTAGTAGTGGATTGGGTTATCAGATCCTTTGTTTTGACTATTTGAGAGGTTGATACTCATACTGATCTTATTATATTATAAAAGGTATATTTTAATGTGATTCTGGGCATGGATTTGTAATCTCACTATCATGTGGTCTTGGAGTTTTCTCCAGGACTGTTACCTTAGCTATGCTCAACATTACCTCGGTCGTGTGGCAGAGAGTGGTTAGCTACATATTGATGGGGATTATTTCTCATATTTATTCTAGTAGACTTTGTCCCAGAGGTTGCGAGTCTTATCTTACTTATAGTCATGATCTTAGTGTATAGAGTCCATAGCTTGATTCTCTTCATGTAGTTTGTGAGTTTCTTGATGTTTTCCTTATCGATCTACTTTTTATTTCTCCTGAGTATCATATTGAGTTTGTTATTGATGTTGATCTGAGAACCCAACCTATTTTTATGGCATCTTACTATATGGATCTTTCCAAGTTTAAGGAGTTAAATTCTTAACTCGGGATCTTCGTGGTAAGGGTTTTATTAGACCGATTGTGTCTCCTTGGGGAGCTTCAATATTTTTATAAAGAAGACAAATGGTTCCATGCACATGTGTATTGATTAAAGGCAGCTTGTTAAGGTGTTGGTTAAGAGCCATTATCCTATGCCTTACATTGATGATTTTTTGACCAATTTCAGGGTTCAGCGGTGTTTTCTATGACCAATTTGAGATTTGGTTATCATCAGTTGAGGATTCAGGATGAGGATATCCCAAAGACAGCTTTAGGACCTGTTATGGTCATTTTGAGTTTATGGTGATCTTTTGGATTGACTAATGCCCCAACTGCATTTATAGATTTGATGAAATGAGTGTTCAGGCCTTGTTTTGATCTCTTTGTAATTGTGTTCATTGACAAAATCCATGTATATTCAAGGAGTAGAGAGGAACATATGCAACATTTAATGATTGTGCTTTGGACTTTAAGAGATCATATTCTTTTTTTCAAATTCACTAAGTGTGAATTTTTGCTTGATTCAGTGATATTCCATGGGCATGTGGTGTCTAAGGATGGAATTATGGTAGACCCGGTGATGATTGAGGCTATTCTTGATTGGGACAGGCCTACTACTCCGACTGAGGTTCGTAGCTTCATTAGTTTGGACAGTTACTAAAAATAACTCATTGAGAGTTTTTCTCCCACTGCCACACTGATTATCAGATTGACTTGAAAGGAGATTCCATTCCGATGGTCAAATGAGTATGAGTGATACAAGAATTACAAGGACAACACAAAACACACTTCAAAATCAGTCCACAAGATCAAAGATCCAAGGACGCTTTTGAAGACCACACTCGGACTCAACAAACAACAACACAAACACAATGTATTGATGTGTTTATCACCTAAAAACAGCTAACAACAAACTATGTTAACAACAACAATATGAAGAAAAACAATGGAACAAGATCAACAAGTCACGTATTTGAATTACAAGAACACAGACAAACGATTACAATATAAAGAAAATGGATAGATAGTTGGACCTTGGTTGGTATAGTCTTAAGAATCCAAGAATATGGTAATCTTGGACCCTTAAAACTACACACAATGGTTAACCTAACTCTTACGTTGACACAAGAGGAACTTTAACTCCTCTAAACACCAATGTCTCAAGCCAACATTGCAACACAAGTGATATCCACACTTGTTGCCCTCATTTCTCTATGGTGGCTATTCCAAGCCCTATAACTAAAGGTGTTTCACATTTTAAGTCTTACATCCATGAACAACTAATGAGAAAAAGACATAAAATGTTCTATTTATAATCTATTACAAGACAAGGTAAAATGACAATAATGACCTTAAAGGGTGGGATGGCCATGGAGTGTATTTGGACCCAATGAAGTGACCAAATTACCCTTAATGAAGGTGACCAAATCATGACCCATTATGTGTTGTCCAAAATCGTGAGTCCTCAAGTCTTAGATGCTCCAAGCAATATTCCACACACGGCCTTGCTTGTGCTCAAAACGGGTCTTCCTTACATATTCTTGTTCTCTCGGGGTGACCAAGTCTTGAGCCTTTAAATAATGACCTCCAATCATGTCTTCAAAAATTAAGGTGGCCATTTGACTTGTATCATCCTTCCCTTCTTGAAAAGGATTTGACCTCGAATCCAAACCTTGCAAGAACAAAGAGAAGAAAAAAAAGCACCACATCCTCATGACATGAGGGTTAGAGTTAGTACAATAAACAACATCAACATTCCAAGGAAGTACACACGTGAGATATAACCACACGTCCTTTGTTATAATCAGGCGGGACGTAGAAAAAAAATTACAAAAGAGTTGGCGAAAGGAATCACCATCAAGGGGTCGTGTCCTAATAGAAAGTAAAGTCCACCTAACACATATAAAAATATAACTCAAACAAGTGAACCAACCAACAAATATCCATCCTTCACACCTTAAGCAGCTACCGGGATCGAATGGGAGACATAACCAAGGGTTTAGGTCTCGGCCACTCTCACTTTCCCATAGAGTGTCATCCTTGAAATTAAGCAAGCCCTCTTTATCACTAGTGAAAATATCATGAACTAAAAGAGGGTTGAGAAAGATGTTCCATAAGTCAACTTCAAATAAAGGGTTCCCATGCATGCACTTACTACTATTTTCAAAATTTCTACTAGGAATATGCCCAACATAAGAAACATATAAAGATGAAGTAGATGACATTTCTAAGCATATATCACCTTCTCTTTCACAAGAATTGTCCTTACATATGTACAAACCATCATGGGAAGCCAAAGGACCATAATAAAAATCATCTTCACAAAGACAATCACAACTCAGGTTTTCTAAATATTCAAGCAAATCAAGATCATCTACGCCCGGTTGATCATTTTTCTCACCCTCACTAGTTGTTGGAAATTCACATACCAATGTAGACTCACCTTGTTTTTTAAAAGGTTCAACTAGTGTGTGAATACTCTCATCACTTGGTAATGGAGCCTTAGTCAAGTTGTAAGTTCTAGCACCAAATGGACACAAATCATTCTCATGAGGAGAATCAATTTCGTCATTTAAAGGATCAACTAGTGCTTGCGTACCTAAAATAAGAGTTTGGTCCTCATATGACCTAATAATATCAAGAGTATCATAAAATGAAGATACATTCACTCCTCCACTAGGTAAAACTGCAACTATGTTCATATGAGTGTAGGGTAAAACATTTTTACCTTAAATCAAGGAAAGTAGGTGAAAAGTGGTTGTCAAGTCTTTTGAGTGATGTGATCAAGTCTTTCACCAACAAGTACTACAACTTGGTCTTTCACCTTTTGTGGATCTAATCTTCACTTTTTGTTTTAACAAAAGATGAGAAGGGTGAAGAACAACAAGAACACAATAACAATACCAAGAATAGCAACAATATTCTTTAAGAACAACAACAAATTCCAACACCCAATTCCACAACAACAAGGCCTTCAACACAATCAAGTCTTAGAATGACAACAACATCAAATCAGCCACACTTTGTTCACATTAAAAACATCAACAAGTTCAAGTTCAAGCTTAGATTTGGACACTTTTTAGTGTTAGTGAGAAATAAACCAAGACTAGAAACACTCTAAACAACAAAAAACTACAAGATCTAGTCACAAAGAAACATGTCTCGGCCAAGACAACAAATTTTTTGGCCAAGAACAACAAGAACGGGAAGATTACTCCTATTCTGGAAATTTTTTTTCACTTTTTCAATTCTTTTTTTTATAATTTTTTTAACAACTCTCAAGACCAAGATTGATCTTGTTAGAACAAAATCAAAGATAGATTTGATACCAAATGATAGAAGAATTACAAGGACAAGATGAAACACACTGTAAAATCAGTCCACAAGATCAAAGATTTGAGGACCCTTTTGAAGACCTCACTCGGATTCAAAAAACAACAACAAGAACACAATATATTGATGTGTTTATCACCTAAAAACAACTAACTATAAACTATGTTAACAACAATAACATAAAGAACAACAACAATGGAACAAGAATAACAATTAACGGATTTGAATTACAAGAACACAAATAAATGATTACAACATAATGAAAATGGATATATAGTTAGACCTTGGTTGGTATAATCTTAAGAATCCAAGAATATGGTAATATTGAACCCTTAACACTACACACAACGGTTAACCTAACTCCAACATTGACACAAGAGGAACTTTATCTCCTCTAAACACCAACGTCTCAAGCCAATATTACAACACAAGTGATATCTACACTTGTTGCCCTCATTTCAGTGAGGTGGTTATTCCAAGCCCTACAACTAAAGCTGTTTCATTTTTTAAGTCTTACATCAATGAAAAACTAATGACAAAAAGACCTAAAATATTCTATTTATATTCCATTACAAGACAATGCAAAATAATAATAATGCCCTTAAAGGGTGGGGAGGCCATGGAGTGCATTTGGACCCAATGAAGTGACCAAAATACCCTTAATTAGGATTACCAAATCATGACCCATTAAGTGTTTTCCAAAATCATGAGTCCTCAAGTCTTTGATACTCCAAGCAATCTTTTACACACGACCTTGCTTGTGCTCATAATGAGTCTTCCTTGCATATTCTTGTGCCCTCGGGGTGACCAAGTCTTGAGCCTTTAAATGATGACCTCCAATCATGTCTTCAAAATTTAAGGTGTCCATTTGACTTGTATCAATGAGTCAAGCTTTGGAAAGCTCAAGAGATTTATCTCTTTAGCTCCTTTTTGGGCTTTGCTTGTTGAGGGTGAGGGATTCCCTATGTGTTTTGATGCTTTAGGTGTTAGTTTGGGTTGTGTATTGATACAGTAGGGTGATTTTATAGTCTATGCATTGAGACAGATGAATGTGCATGAGCACAACTATCCTACATATGATTTAAAGTTTAGATATAATCTTTGCGCTTATGATTTGGAGACCTTATCTTTATGGTATACAGTGTGAAATCTTCATGGATCATCATAGTCTTCACCATCTTATGACTAAGAGAGAGCTTAATTTTGGGAAGTATAGATTGATGGAGTTGCTTAAGGATTTTGACATCTCTCTGTTATATCATCTGGGAAAGACAAATATGTTAGTAGATGCCTTAAGTTAGAAAATGGTGAATATGGGTATCTTGGATTATATTTTAGTTCCTCGAGGGCTGTTGGCATGGGGTATTCAATCCTTAGCCAACTTAATTATTCTAATTTATATTTCAGAGAATGGAAGGATTCTTGCTAGTTTTGAGGGGAGGCCTTTGCTATTTGAGCATATTTAGAGTTGTTAGTTTGAGAATAAAAGGCTTTGTATTATCCATGATCATGTGTTTTGTAGCGAGTCTAAGAGGGCTACCATAAATTCTAAGGGTATCTTGAGATTTGATAACCACTGTTATGTTCCAAATGTTGATGACTTGATTCAGTCAATTTTATGTGAGGCTCACAACTTGAGATATTTTATGCACCTAGGTACAACTATGATGTATATAGATTTGAGGTAGCATTATTGGTGGAGTCGTATAAAGAGATATGTGGAAAACATCATAGCTCATTACCTATTTTGTCAGCAGGTGAAGGCCGAGGATTGGAGATCTAGTGGTTTGATTCAAATTTTGCCCATTCACAAGTGGAATAGAGAGCAGATTACAATGGACTTTTTAGTGGTTTACCTCGTACCTCCCGTGGTTTCGATGGTATTTAGGCTACTATGGTATTTGGGTTACTATGGATTGGTTTACAAGTCAGCATATTTCATTTCTTTTCAAATGTCATTTAGTACAAGAGATTGGCTTGTATATATGTTAGTGAGATAGTCCATTTTTATGGTGTGCCTATATCTATCATTTTAGAGCAGAGTTCAATGTTCACTTTTAGATTTTGAAGAGGAGTTGGGTACTCAGGTGGATGTTAGTATAGCCTTTCTATCCTTAGATCCATGAACAATTAGAGCAGACTATTTAGTTTCTCGAGGATATGTTTTGGGCCTGTGTTATAGATATTGGAGGTCAGTAGGAGCAACACTTAACCTTGAATGAGTTTTCTTATAATAATAGCAACTATTTGAGTATGGAGATGGCACCTTTGAGGCTTTGTATGATAGAAAATTTAGTTCTTTGAGTGTGTGCTTTGAGACTTCTGATATTAGACCTCGTTGTAATGACTTTCTTCAAGAGTCATTGTATAGAGTCGGGGTAATTCAGAAGAGGTTAAGGGTAGCTTATAGTAGGCAAATGGCTTATACAAATCATAGACTTCGTACCTTGATATTTAGAGTGGCTGACCAGGTGATACTCCAAGTATCTCTCATGAAGGGTGTGACGAGGTTTGTGAGGAAAGGCAAGCTTAGCCTCAGATACATTAGACAATTTCTGATTTGCCGCACAGTTAGTAAGGTGGCTTTTGAGTTAGCCTTACCCCCAGATTTTGCTGTTTTCCAACAAGTGTTTAATGTTTCTAAGTTGCGGCAATACATTCCTGACCCTTCTTATATGCTTAGATGTGACTCAATTCAGTTAGATGAGTGGCTGAACTTAATGGAGGAGGACGTTCTTATTTTAGGTAGTGATTTTAGGTGGTTGTGCACTATAGAGATTCCAGTATTTAAGGTTCAATGGAGGCAACACCTAGTAATGGAGTCCTTGGGAGATTAGAGAGAGATAAGGACCTAATATCCTCACCTGTTCGAGGCTTTAGGTAAATCTTAATCCTTTACTTTCGCAGATGAAAGGTCCTTTAGTAGTTAATATTTTAATGGCCCTTCAAGTCATTTTCGGTATTTTTTCTCCTCTTTGCCATTTAGAGCTTTCCTATAGCTTCCCCAAGTCATTTATGTTTTGCTGGAACTGGAAGTTTGGTTATCGGGTAGTTTATTGTTTTTATAGCCAATTATCCATTTCAAAGTAATCGCTTGTTCAAATTGGATACAGAGCTAAAACTTCAGTCAAATGACCTTGAATGCTGATTCTTATTATTCCAAAAGCTCCAAAACGTCAATTTTAGGTTGGGCTGATCCTTGGTCAGGGTCCCAAGGCTCCCACACTTATTTTGGGCTATTCGCTGAAGGTTAAGAAAAATAGAAAGTAGTATGGGACCCACTTTCAATGAAAATGACCTCAGATGGAAATTTCGATTGTGCCATTAAGTCTGGAACGTCAAAAACAATAGGTAGCATAGTTCATTTTCATATATGGGATTCCAACTCCCAAGGGGTTGGCGGAGAGTCAAAAATATTCCGAGTATCCAGCTAATGCAAGGAAATCTGGTGCGACCGGTAAAGAGACCTTTTGGAACTTTAGAGGAGTTATCTTAAGCAACCCTTTTAGTCCTTTAGTGAACTTGACCATATTGAAAAGTGCCTCTTTAGCAGCTAGTTGTCCACTAAACCGCTAATTACTTTAGTGCGAATCGACCGCCTTAGCTATCAGCAATGCCAGCAAGGTACCACTTTAGTGCTAAGTTGGGTTCTTTCGTGCCTACTACTAAAGTGGCATGGTGTCCGCGTAAGTGGCATCCGCATAACTAGGAATGGTATAAATACCACTATGCTCAATTTTCACCTTTTTTCATCAATTCTAAAGGATATTAAACACTAAAACGTGGGAAAACATGGGAGAATCATTTGTGGGTGATTTAGAGTTTGGGTGAAGTTAATATACCCGTTTCTTATTCTAATTTATGGTAAGCTTCCATTATTTTCTTGGTTTAATTCTCCATTATCTTCTAAAATCTTTAAAATAATGGTGGCTTGATTGTAGAACCATTAGAGCTCGGAATTCACAAATTTTTAGGGTAAATGTTCCTTGAGTATAGCGGGATATACTGTTGGTTTTGAAAGTACAATTTTGTAAACGGGTCCCACATGATATTGTTATGTAAATTTTGGATCTAAAGCAAAATAGTACAATATGGTTGTCATTGTTCTTGTTTTGATGAGTAGATTGTGATTTTGATAGCGTTTCGTCTTGCGATAGTTTTTCGAAAGGGGAAATTGGTGGTTTAGTGAATTCTATTGGTTTTACTGGCATCTAAGTAGGCTTGGTCTACTCTCTTCATAGATTGAGCTATTTCATAGTATGATTATAATTTTATGCTAGATATAAGGTGGGATATAGGTGTTGGAGGTATGATTTGAAATATTTGGGTTAGTTGGACTAATTTGTCTATCTTAAATTCGTAATTTAGGAGTAATTAACTTAATTGCTCATGTTTTAGTGAGAATTAATATCTTAAGGCTAATTATAAGGGCATATTTTACATACAGAAATGAATTTAGATACATTAGCCAAGTCTAGGGTAGAATTTTCCTAAACTAGATTTCTGGAATTAGAAGTGGGCCTATTCGGCCCATCTTAGGTTAAGACTTGTGTTAGATTTCTCAAACTTAATTACACATGATACACCCTTGTTAATGCTTTTTTGGGACTTTGAAGAGATTAGATTCTTAATGATTATGCTAGTTTTGTATTTGAGAATTTGTACTAATTTTTGGTAACCGAACCAGGTCCTAGATAGATGGGTATCTCAAGTCTGCCAAGGACTGGAGACCACCCATATTTGCCGAGCCAACCAGATCATAAAATAACTAGTAGGGAATGAGTTTCAAACATATAACATGATAAAATTGAGTTCCAAACATATAACTAGATAGAACTGAGTTCCAAAAATATAAAAAGATAGATAAATAAATACTAAGAGGGATCTAAGAATCCATAACACAATCCACCCACACTTCGTCAACAAAACCTCTAATAAACAAAACCTCCAACTAAGTCGAGATATGCCCCTGACCATAGACAAAATGAAACCTGTTGGAATAATCTAAGACATGAATGAAACATGACCATGAAATGAGGATCTTCCGCAGAATGGAAGATAACCACTTCAAGATGAATCACGAAGAATCCAGAAATCACATACCACACTGCCTAAGGAAACAAAAGCATCTTCGAACCCTACATCGCATGGGGATACAATGTCCAGGGATAGTTAGTAGGGTGATTGCTAGCATGTAACTCAGGGAATAAAAAATATAATGACAAGTCCAAAACATAGTAAAAATATATATACAGACAGTGTACATATCCCCCCCCCCCCACAAACGTATATATATATATATATATAAATATCGGGATAGGGAAATAAGGTTTAGCATGAGATTTAAAATATTAACCTGGACTGTGTTGCTCAAACCATCATCTATACCCATGGGATATAAGGGTCAAGCTCTCACCCTATTGAAAAGGTCCTAGTACATGTTAGCTGCACAAACTGGGGTATAGAGGAAGGTCGGGGAATCTAAGACCCTACGCTAATCAAGGATACAGATGTATAAAGTGTGACATAAGCACACAGTCATCAAGACCAACCCCCACATTAGAAAATATGGGTTTCAAGTATCAGTCCCTCAGGGCCTTCACCTTCACAACCAGCTACACATCTCCCTTTAAGCCCAAATTTAAACATTTACAGATTCTCATTCATTAAAGCAAGGGCCATCCATTAAGGTACATACAATTTGTATCATCATAGAAATTACACTTGCTATCTAATATAATTTTAACATTTTCATTGACCATCAACTTGGGGGAATCCATGACCCCCATGGTCTAATTTTTCATAAAGTTTGGAAAATCTACGGCCCTCATGGTCCAATTATTCATTAACTTTGTGGAATTCACGACTCCCAAGATTCAGTTATAAAATCAATTCATGGACATAAATTCCTTTCAAAGCCATTTGTATTCAATTATTCTATTAAACAATGCAATAGTTTAAATTTAGTTTCAATCTGCATATATCTATATTTTCAATCTAATTTCATTGGGTTGAGGTTATTAACAATTCTATTACAAAAATCCATAAAGTTAGGGGAATCCACGAAATCCTATTCCCATTTACTATGCCTACGCACCCAATTTGTTCAAAAGCCATCAATTAAAAACATAAATTATTTACAAAAGCCACGAGAAAACCAATTCAATCAATGGTACCCAAAATCCCTCAGCCCAATTTCCAAATAACAATTAAATAGTGTGGATAATAATATTAAACACATGATTTTAATAAAACATGTTTTAGGAAGAGATACATGTCTGGGATATCAAGAATTATGGAGAGAAACCACCTATTGAATATCTAGATCATCAATCCTTAGAAACCCTAGCTTGTTCTTGATTTGGGGATTTTTAGAGAAAAAAATAATCATGTTATGATAAATTGATAGTAATAAGGCTACAAGAGTGCTTTAATTCATTTAATAGAAGTTGGATGGGAGAAAAAAACGATTTTCCATTACTCAGAATGTGCAGAAAAACTTTCCCCAATCGTTATGGGTCACATCACGACTCGTGATGCATGAGTAAGAGTCGCTGCCTAGAATCATAGTCTGGGCAGTGACTGAGGAAAACCTTACTAGTTTTGTCATGAGTCACACCCTACAACTTGTGAACTCACCTTATAACTCATAAGGGTACAATTGTGACTTGAATATAAACTTAGACATTCCTCACTGGTTTTCCTATGACTTGAGCCCTACAACTCATAATGTGTCTCCACAACTCATTAGGTGAGTCGCTACCTGGGAAGTGATCACATAAGTCAAGAAATTTTTAGAGGTAAAAAATTTGGGGTGTTACATTATCCTATTCTAGGATCATTCATACCTGAATGATGAATGAAGACATCCTTTAGAACAATTATAAGACTGAATACAACCCTAAAATCATGAACCAAAATCCAAAAATGAATGGGAATCTAAAAATACATGTATATAAGAATGATTGTCCAACCCGAGGAGCATGAACAGGTACTTGAACTTCATGTCCTCTTCACACTCCTAAGTAGCTTTTCCCATCTTTTGGTTCATCCGAAGCCACATCCTTAGTCCTCAAATGATAGACTTGCCTATCAAAAATCTTATCTTGAAATTCCTCATTATACAAGGAATCTAAAATAGCAACACTCTCAATAGGCCTAACAAAATAAGGATCGCCCACACTCTTCTTAAACATCAATATATGGAAAATTAGTTGAATAAAACCCAGATACAAATGCAACTCCAATTCATACGCAACATTGGCCATTCTTTACAAGATCAAGTACGGACCAAAAAAATGAGGGATAAGCTTCTCCTTCTTCCCAAACCTCATCACTCCCTTCATGCGAGATACCTTCAAGAACACCTAATCACTAACCTCGAGCTCCAATTCTCTTTGCCTCACATCCGCATTGGAATTTTTGTGATTCTTAGCAGTTTAAGACTATCCCTGATCACTTTCACCTTATCCATAGATTGGTGAACCAAGTCCAAACCAAACAATCCTTTCTTACCAAACTAAAACCACCCAATAGGAGATCTACACCTCTTACCATAAAGATCATCAAAAGGAACCATCCCAATACTAGAGTGATAACTGTTATTATATGCAGAATTAATGAAAGGTAAGTGATCAATCCAACAACCAACATAATTAGTCACACAGGACCTTAGAATATATTTCTAAGTCTGAATGGTCCTCTCTACTTGTCCATTCGTTTGAGGGTGGAATGTGATAATAAGTTCACTTGTGCCTAAGATTTTTTTAAATGAATGTTAAAAGTGAGAAGAGGGCTTTGTACTTCGATCCAAAATAATAGAAAATGAATCACCATGCAATTTTAGAACCTTTTGAATAAATAACTTAGCATAATCCTCTCCAGGGTAAGTATTCCTTACAGGCAAAAAGTGAGCAGACTAAGTCATCCTATCCATAATGACCCAAATTGAATCAAATAGATTCTGAGACTTTAGTAGACCTGTAAAAAAATCCATGTTAATCATATCCCACTTCCACATAGGTAACTCTATGTCTCGAGACATACCACTGAGCCTTAAGTGCTCAACCTTCACTTGGTAATAAACCATGCACTTAGCCCCAAAATTTGACATCTCTCTACATGTTGTTTGACCAATAGATCTTTTTCAAGTCATGATAGATCATTGTTGAACAAGAATGAATTGTATACCTTGACTCATTATCCTTAGCCTATATTAATTTTTCAGCCCATATACATAGGAACACCCAATTTACGATGGCACCACAAGATACCATCACACAATCTATATAAAAATAGGATCCAAAACCTATTTCTCCTTCACCACATCTCTAAGATATTATTTAACCACTTCTTGACCAATCATTCCCTCTATCTTCAACATATGAAATATGAACACCCAGGTTAGCCAACCAGTGAATATCCTTCATCAACCCTATTTTCCTCATCCACATGAGATAAGATCCCTATGGAAAACCTACTAAGAACATTAGTAACCACATTAGCTTTACCTGGGTGATAATGAAAACTCATGTCATTGTCCTTGAGTAATTCAAGCCATCTCCTTTGCCTGAGATTCAATTCCTTCTGGGAGAGCACATATTACAAGCTCTTATAATCTGAATAAATATTGACCTATACCCCATAACAAATAATGGTTGAAAATTTTCAATGCAAATACCATATCCACCAACTTTAAATCATGATTTGAATAATTCCTTACTTGGGCCTTCATCTGCCTAGATGAATAAGCCATAAATTACGATGATGGATCACTACGTAACCTAATCCCACATAAGATGCATTATAGTAAACAAAAAAAATATAAGTTCCCTCATCCAGGGTCAAAACTAGCGTAGAAGTCAACTTTTTCTTCAACATATGAAAATTACCTTCATATGTATCAGACTATAGAAACATCACTATTTTTAAGTCAAATTAGAAAACGTAGTAGCAATAGAAGATAAGTTCTCCATAAACCTCCTATAATATTCAGCTAAACCAAGAAAGCTCCGAATGTCGATTGGAGTCGTGGGTTTAGGTTACTTCTTAACTTTCTCAACTTTCTGTGAATCCACAATGATTTCCTCACTTGAAACAACATGACTAGAAAGGTCACAATATTCAACCAAAACTCACATTTTGAAAACATTGCATACAATCGTTGATCCTTAAGATTATAAAACACTACTCAGAGGTGATTGGCATGATCCTCCTCCCTCTTAGAATATACCAAGATATTATTTATAAATATTATCATATATAAGTCTCAAAATTCAAGTTTCTTCTCAAGAATTCAAGCATCCAAGGTCCTAATTCCAAGCTTCTTCTTCAAGGATTCAAATAATTAAGGTATGTAGGGTTTATGAACAAGGTTATTTTTTCATCCTTGTGCCTTAAGTGCATGGTTCTAAGATTGAATTTCCTTATTTTGAATTAGGGTTCTTAATCAAATAGCCATATTCTTGAATTATGATGTTACCATGAGATTGAAAGCTTTTAAGTGCATCAAGAATTACATATATTCATTTTTTGACTAATAGGATTCATATTATGATTTTAATTTCATTATCCTGACTGCGATTGTTGAAAGATTTCAAGGTAGATAATGAGCGTGAAGATTTGTTATGAGTTTCTATGAATTTAAACTATGAATTTTAAGTTCTAAGTACAAGTATTGAGTTTATTATATGATTTTGCTCTAAATCTCCATGTACAAGTTTTATGACATGATGTAAAGCAAAGATTGATCTTTTGATCCGAAGATAAGATAAAAAAATCCATAGTTGTTAATCCTGAATATGATTTTAAAAAGAGAAGCATAACTAGTTTTCAGTCTATAAACCCTTAACTTATTTTAAGGTGGATTACTAAAAATATGAGCATATAACTATTCAAGGAAAAGTATTTATCACTAATAAAGGAATGCAAATGATCAATACCTATATTCCTGAAAACTACGAGCCAATATAGGTTATGCTTTTCCCCAATATGAATAAAGTTTAGTGATCACTTAAGTTAAGGTTCCATTCCAATGAAAAGGATAGAAAAGCTCTCTCCAACGTGGGTAAGACATTTGATTCCATGGTACCTCACATGGTTTATGTCAGTTAGAAGAATCTCCAAAAAAAATGAATAAAAAAAGCAAAGCTTTGAGAATTGAAGTGTTATGGCTCATAAAGTTTATTCATATGCCTCATTATCCATGTTTTATAATCTTATAGTCTTTAGTTTTATTCATGTTCAAGGTGAGACTTTTAGACTTAGCATTCATCATTTGAAAGTTAAATATATATTCAGTTGTCATTTTACTTATCCATTTACCCCCATATACTCATTATATTGTAGAAGTACTGACCCGCATATATGTCTATGTTCTACATTGTCTCATAATGTAAGTACCAGTTGTAGCCCTCACATCATAATAGGACAATTCATAACTTCTAGCCAACAGGTGATGAGTTCTTTTGATTTGAGGTCTCGAGTCAATTATAGTTCAAATATCATTCTTTATTTAGTTATATTGATAAGGAATAGTTGGGGTCATGTTCCAGCTACCTATAGTCATTACTAGTAGAAGGTTCATAGACGGTCATTCAGAGTTGATGTATTTACTTTTAGTTTTATTTTGTATAACAAAAGTGTAAATGTATTTAACAGTTTTATACTGAACATATTCAGTAAAGACATCTCTTCCGCTTATTTCTTTCAAAATTATGTTTGTTATTCAGTTTCTCGTAAGTTATGAAAGTATCATGGGTTATCTTATGAGCACTTATGGTTATAAGAGTCATGTGACATCAAGGGGATAGTCTCGGGGCATTACTAACTTGGTATTGGACCATAAAGTTCAAGCATCTTAGGGTATCTAAGAATCCATGTCGAGTAGAGTCTTATGGAATTGTACGGAGATGTTTCTACTTTTCTTTGAGAGGATATAAGGTATTTAAGAAATATTTCCCTTCTTTTATTTTTCAAATCATGCTATAGAGATGTTCTCTAAGAAACTGATATTTAGTTTCATCTTGCTCCATTCAGGCTAACTCTACCTTATACTTAAGGTCACAAAAATAGTTAAGCTTAAATTCCTATAAATAGAGTTTTCTCAGACAGTCCCCACAAATAATTATGGCATTGTATTTGGTCTCAACAAGGGATCCCATCAGTGCCCTTATATTCCAAAGTTTGAATGATTTCATTCATGTTCATGAAAATCGTGCACTAATCTAAAGTCAAATGTACCTTTAGATCCCGTCTCAAAATCCTATGATAATATATGATGTAGAGTTAGAAGCATGAACCTAGAAGTTTAGTAGTAGTAAAGTAGGGTTAGTGTTTATCTAAATTTAGTAGATTATGTATCCATGGAGTCATAAGGGTGTTGTTTAGTTTTTTTTATAGCACTTAAAGAGAGATTTCTCATTTGAGAGAGACGTAGAGTATGTAATTACTTAAGCCAGTATAGAGATTAGGTAGTGACCATGATGATAGGGATCTTCTTAAGGTTGAATTTGTTTATAAAATTTTGTTTGGATTAGTGTTTCATAATTCCGATCTAGTAGTAATAAGTGAGTATTAGTGTATGAGTGTTCTATGGATAATAATGTTAAGTATTAGAATCTAAGTATCAATCTTGGATGATCTAGAAAATAGAAATAAAAGTTTGAAATTCTAGATGGTGTGAACTCAGGGTATGGTTATACTCCCGAAGATTCTAAGATAATAAGTGTTTAAGTTATTAGATGATGACTATTGGGGCTATATAAATTTAAGAGTTTTATTATATAGGAAAGTACTAACAACGTGTTTTACAGTGTAAGAGACAGTCTTTAAAGATGAGTTTATTATTTATGGGTATTGTTATATCTCAGACTATATAGTAGAGTGGTTATAGTTAAGTTTAGACTTTATTAAAGGTTTCCACAAACATAGAATGATAGATTAAAGTAAAAGAGAGATGATAGGATAAGGAATCAAGTCAAGCACTCAGATTCTAGTAGTGGTGCCAATGTACTTTAGAATATTAGTAGGGAAGGAAGATGTTCGAACCCTTCTTATCTCGAGACTCATTTATTCTCCCATCTTCCAATATGATTAGTTCCAATTCCATTAATGGTACAAATAATATTCCATGAATTCATGAAATCTAAACTCAGGTCATGCGGCTTATTACTCATGTACTCATGCTTTACATTATGTTCAGTTCTAGATACTCATGCTACACTCTTAATTATTAGAGAAACTTCAAATTATGTCATCCATGTCCTCAGTTTAGATCTCTTTATTTAATTTATACTTTTTATACTCTATGTCGTAGGGTAAGTTAAGTGTCAAAGTTATTCTTTCATGCTTTAGGTCCTTATCTTCTAACCTTTTAGTGACCTCTTCTTAATGTTAAGATGGTGGTGATAAAAATTCATGATCAATGGTTTAGATTGGAGATATTAAATGTTTATTGTTGAGGAAGATTGTTGTATGCTTGTTTTATCTAAGGCTATAGGGTTCAAGTATTATTGAGGTAAAGTTTTTTATATATGTCATGATTAGTTGAGAATTCTATGTGTATTTTTTTTGGGACAGTGAATGGGAGTTGTTATTGACAAATGATATTTGAGAATATGGTAAAGGTTCCTAGGTGGGTTGGTTTACCAGAGGCTTATATGTGGTGATAATAATAGGCTTGAATGTTGTGTTTGTATATATGTGGATAAATTCATTATGGGTTAGTGAATTCCTAGTAAGATATTGAATTTAGTTTGTGAAGTGGTAAGAGGAATTATTCTTGAGATAAAAGATGTGAAACATGCATGGGGGGTGAAATTCATGGTTTAGACTATTATTACAATGTTATGTGTTGCACTTTGTATTTTTTAGTAGGCTTAAGCAAGTGAGAGAATTTATTTCAACTCAAACTTTAGTGGATAAAGTTATCAATTCTCGTGTTAAGATTATCAGTGGCCTCAATTGAAGTGCAGTGTTGATAGGTGAAATGTATAGTTAAGGGAGTATTTGAGAAGTATGTGTAAGATTGAAAGTAGTAATTGTGTTTCTTAAGGCATAAAAATTTTGTCCTATCTTATGTTTTATAGGCCTATATTCTATGTTATAGAGTATGGCCATGTTTCGATTCCTTATTCATATATCTCACTTAGATCATGCCTAATTCTTTTCTCCCTAATGTTATTAGAGCTTCTTATAAAGAATGTTGAAGAAATAATCTAGTTGAGTATAAGATTTCAGTATAATTCAGTTTGTCTACATAACGATTAGGTTTGGCAATAAGACAAATAAACTTCTATAATTTTCCATCTTTCTATCTAGTCTTACTATCTAAAGTTTTATGAATATGGTTATTCCATGAGATAATTTGTTCGCATACACGTATGTGTGGATTCATTTTAGTCCATGCAACATGTTTCAGATTCAGCTATACAGTCATGATTCAGTTCATAAGTGTTTAGTGCATTATCTAAGTTTTCCAAGTATTCCAGCTTAGACATGTAACACCCCTTGTACAACCTTAGTCTCATTATCTCATGATTCGTGCTTACATAATGTACTTGGCAATTCCATGAAGCTATTTTTCCTTTTATTCCTACACTTACTTTACTGAGGGATAATTTATGATGAGAAGTTACATACTTTATTCCATCCTTAGTAAATCTTAGAATTATACTGCATCAGTTATCACTTGGTAGTTCTATATGTATGATTGTATCATGAATATTTCAAGTGATTTCTAAACTCTCAGCATGAATCATCTCCTTATAATTAATAAAGTCAACTCAACTCATAAATTAGTTTCATGATAAAAGTTATAATATTTCAGCTCATCTATATCCTTCATTACCAGACATGTCTTGTCTATATTATTGCATACTTCTAAAACTTCAACAAGTTCCTATCTGTCATTCTAGGATGAATAATTCCAAGGGGGAGATAATATAACACCCCACATTTCCGGTCTAGAATTCAAATCATTGTTCCTATGTATATTAACATAAACCAAATGATTCTATATCTATATATATGTGATTATCAATTCTATAGTGTGGGAATATCTTTTTATATGAATTGAGATCATAAAAATCACCTTAGTCAAGGACGAGTTAAGGAATTTTCTATCGATTAAGTTTTAACTAATGCTCCAACTAGGGTCCACTTGAATGCTTTTATCATAGAGAATATAAATATTCAGGTGCCCTGCTATATATAAAATCAAAGATCTTTAAGTCTTCTTCCAATGCATTTGATTTTACCTTAATCCGATATCAAATGAGAAAGTTATTCTTATTTTACTTTAGAGTATCTTTCTATCAATAAGGTGATGACTTGAGGTGATGAGCCATCAACTAACTAACGAGCTATCAACCGCGTCGTCAGACTTAACCAAAAAATGCCCTATATCACTTTAGAGGACTGACTAGTAGGTTGATAAGCCGTCAACTAGTTGACAAACTACCAATTAATTTGTCATCCTTAACCAAATCATTAAGAGAAAGTGAGGACTTTTAATACCCTGCAAAGTCCTCTTCCAGTCTGAGCCTTAAAGCGTATTCTGTAAAGACAAAATCAGAGTCTAAAAGTTTCAGAAATATCTTCCTAATTATGAAATACTTTGAATCATGTATAATTTCCCTAATTTCTACTTTTTTCCATGTAGGGGATTGAATAAGCTTTCCATCGATACAAAATTCGCCCAAATCGGACACTCAGGTGAAGTGTTAGAGCTATTTTAGTGAGACAGTGTGCCACCTAGCACCTTAGCGCATCGCGGATCCAAACAAAATGGCAATTGAAAAATTCTAGTGAAACTCCACAATTCCACCGCATCATAGTATAGTTTCAGTTCGCAACCAAGGGGCAATGCAATTTCCACCGCGTTGCGCGTCGTGCAGTTTCCCAATTGTCCAAATTCTAGTGAGCTGGTGCGATTATGGCGCATCGCGTTAGCATGAAAAATTGGGATGTTTTAGTTTAATTTCAAGGGAGAAAAGGGGCTTTTCTCAACCCCTATATATACTCCCTTACAAGGGATTTGGCCTCATTTTCTCTCCTTCCATTCCGAAAAACATGGGTTTCCAAAACCAAAACCCTCTCTTTTTCTTAAACAAAAATCAAGAGAAAATCAAGACGAATCAAGAAGTCTTTCCAAGAACCTACAAGAAAAAAGTTTCCCCAGGTATGTAGATGTTGAGTCTTGGGTTCGTTTCATCTAAGAAGCTCAAGTACCCTTTTATAAAACTCAAAGATTTTATGTGTATGAGTTTTTAATGATTCATGTGAGTTAAAATTGATGTTCCATGAGTTTTTGAGTTTTGATTCATGTTTGTCTACAAGATTTATGAACTTTAACCCTAGTATGTAGAATTCTTGTGAGGGTGGTGATGAACTTTCTGAATGATTCTTCCTATATGAAGTGTTCATGTTAAATAAGAGTAGAAATGGTTGAATAAGCGAAGCATGTCCCCCATAAGTTTGATAAAGAGCTTAGGTGAAGCATAAGGCCCGTTATAGTATCTTGAATAGGAAACCCCCAAATTGGGAGCTAGTCCATGCATGCCTAGTGCTTTATAAAATTCCTTAGTGAGTGAAATGTGCCATGATAGTATGAAATACCCAAGCAGTTTTAAACCCGTACTTGCTTAGTGTTGTTGAAAGTACTTAGTGAACCAGTCGAGAAATGATAGTATGAAGTTTTCTCCAAATCATATGATATTCCAATACATGTCAAGACTGATTTAGATGTGAAGTACTTGAGGTAAGACCTTGTTGAAGGAAGTATAATCTAGTAGCATTTTTCCCTGTGCTAATATATGTTGATGTTTTCTAAATGCTTGGCACGATGCCTTAATGATTGTAAAGGTAAAGGTATGTTATGTTTCCTAAATACTTGAAGAGATATTTAAATGATAATGATAATGAATTAATGACTATGATGATGAATGAATGATTGTGATGGTAATGATGAATGAATGGTTGTGATGATGGAGAAATGATTATGCTTTATTTTATGTTATCGAGTCCTGGGGGTATTTCTACCCGACAATTTGGCTGTTGTCTAGAGCCAGTGTTAGTTTCATGATAATTCCAGTCGAGCCTTGACTCTCAGAACTTAGTGAATTATAGAACGTTGTATCCTTAGACAGTTACATAACTTAAAAAATCACTGTAATCTCAGTTATCTCTGTAATCTCCGTGTTGCTAGTAATCTAGCCTCAGTTCTATAATCAACTCAGATTCAGTAGTATTCAAGTATTTAATTCAGATCTCTGAAGTGATTCGAATAATATATTCAAGCTCTGTATCTTCAGTCAGACACCATGATTCAGTACCATTTTTGTTAGATACAAAACTAAGTGATCTCAGTGTAACTCAGTCAGATCTTTTGAGAAACATGATTAGTATTAGATTCAGTTCAGTTATGTTTAGTCAAGAATTCAGTTAGAGTCTTTCATTTGAGAGTAGAAACTAGCACCGAGCGAGGGAAAGGATGGCGGCTCCTTTCGTCAGCGAGAGAAAGGCCAAAGACATTAGTAGAAATCCGTGATCTTTAGAACTGCATAGCCAGTGTAGGATACAGGAGTCACCATCAGGAAAAGGCTATCACCTCTAGAGAAAGAGTATTTGACTATTATATTGCCTTAGGTCGACTTCCTGGTAAGGGTCATCCGTCAGAGAGGGTTGACCAAAGAGAGTTCTTTACCCATGGCACGATATTGACACCCTTCCAACTGGGGTTACAGGTTGGACCCCACCTATGGTAGGTTAGGGTATATCGATTAAGTTACTACTTCCCACAGTTTTAGTTTCAGTTTTAGATTCAGTTTCAGTCTCAGTATCAATATTCAATAATCGGGACTGTCAGATACAGTCATCTATCTCTATGAGGAACTCTGATAGTGTCATTGATCGACGGAACATGCATCAGATAGGCTTGGTTTCATATAAAGTTATTTGATATCATATTTAGAGATATGTTGCCAGACAGGCTTGATCACTTTCTCAGATTTTATTGAGTATTCTTGTTGTCAGATTAAGATATAATCATTTCCTTACTCTTGATAATTGCTTCCTTAATAATCTGTTAGAGAGGTTTATCTTTAATCTTTTCAGTTGAGGCCAGTAAGCTCATAATTCAGTAATTGATCTAACTACATCAAATTTCTCAGTTATCAGTATTAGATTAGTCAATGTCTCAGTATCTCATTGTCAGTAGTGAGTTCAGTATGTAGTAAGGTAGTATTCGAGTTTCAGTCTCTAGAGTTGTGATGATAGTGACTATGGTCTATGCATTCATGTATGTGTATATGTTCTCATGGAGTATTTTTATGATTATTCAGATTAGATACTATGCACGCATGAACCCTTGCATTTAACCTACCTCATCTACATACTCGATACATTCCTGTACTGACGCATTAGCACTATGGTGTTCTATTTGACACAATAGGTTCAGAGGCACAGGATCTAGAGTTTTCTCAGTAGTTCAGTCCCAGCCAACAGTATTAGCCATAGTCATGAGTCCTCTTCTTTTGAGGATGAATCTTAGTTTACTATTATTGTATCAGATTTTTATACTTTTAGTTGATGGAGTTAGTTGGGCACATGTCCCATCAACTCCACAGTTTAGATAGTTTAGAGGCTTTTCAGAGGGCTGTATTAGTATTCAGTATTCCGTTTTGTGTATTCATAGATGTGTTGAAACTTATGGCTAGTTTCCATATTTATTTTAGATACTATACAGTACATAGGTACAGATATTAGTAAAAGGGTTAGCTTATGGTCCTTCAGGTCTAAGCACCGTGTGACATCTCGAGATGGGATCTCGGGGCATTACACAACTAAGATGATAAGCCATCAACTAGTTGACAGGCTATTAAAAAGTCATAAGCCTTAAGTAGATCATTAATAGGAGGTGATCACTAAGTTGATAATCCATCAACGAGTTGATAAACTATCAACTAATTCATTAACTAAAAATTTTGGCAATTTTTATCTAGTTTCCCTAGGGGTATTTTTGTCTTTCAAAAACCATAAACCCCACTCCCTATGTCTTAAATCATCAAATAAGTGTTATTATCCATGACTAATCAGTTTTAAATGCCATTAATCCTCTCTATTCTGAAGAACATAAAGATTAGGGTTTTCTCATCAAGTCATCTATCCATCCTCAAAATTCAAGTTTCTTCTCAGGAATTAAAGCACCCAAGGTCCCATTTCCAAACTTCTTCTTCAAGGATTTAAACAATTAAGGTATGTGGGGTTTATGAACAAGGTTACACTTTAATCCTATGGCCCAAAGCTCATGGTTTTAACATCAAATTTCTTTATTTTTAATTAGGGTTCATACCTACATATCCATATTCTTAAATTATGATATTACCATGAGATTGAAAGCTTTAAGTGAATCAAGAATTATATGTATTCATGTTTTCAGTTACAAGATTCATATTGTGGTTTTAATTTCATTATCTTGACTCAGATTTTTTAAAGATTTTGAGGTGATTAATGAGAATGAAACTTTTTTATGTGTTTCTATGAATTTAAAGCATAAATTATAAGTCTAAGTACAATATTTGAGTTTATAAGAAGATTATGACGTTAAGGTCGATTGATATATTTTATGACACGATGTAAAGAAAATATTGATCCTTTGATCCTAAGATATGATATGAAATCCATAATTTTGCCTTCTGATTATGATTTAAAGAAAGAGAAGCATAACTGGTTTTTATTCAATAAACCCTTATGTTATTTGAAGGTGGATTTCTCAATATATAAGTTGATAAGTAATTTGGAAAAAGTATTTAGCACTGAGACAAAAATGAGGATAATTGTATCAAAAATTTCTAAAAACTATGAGCAAACGTAGGTTAAGCTTTATCCTAATATGAATGAAGTTCAGTGGTCACTTAAGTTAAGGTTCTACTGATGGAAAGGATAGAGCAGATATCCACAACATGGGTAAATCATTGGACTTCATGGTAGTTCACATGGTTTATGCCGGTTAGAAGAATCTCCTAAAAGGAAGAACAAAAAATAAAGCTTTTAAAAAATAAGTGTTAAGGCAAACTAAGTTTATTCATACGCTTCATTATCAATGTTTTATGATCTTGCTATCTTTAGTTTTATTTTAGTTCAAGGTGAGTCCTTTACACTTCTGATACATAATATAAAAGTTAAATTGTATATTCAATTGTCGTTTTACTTATGCATTCACCCCACAAACTCAGTACATTCTAGAAGTACTCCAGAAGTACTAACCCACATATATCTTTATGTGATACATTGTCTCATAATGTAGGTACAAGTTGTAGTACTCATATTATAATCAGACAGTTTGCAGCTTCCATCCAGCAAATAATGAGTTCTTTTGATTTGAGAAATTGAGTCAACTACATTTCTAGTATCATTCTTTATTTCATCCTATTGATTAGGGATAGTGTGGGTTCATGTACCGGCTACCTATTGTCAGTACTAGTAGAGGCTTCATAGATGGTCATCCAGAATTAAAGTATTTAATTTTAATTTTGTTTTGTATACCAAAGTGTAAATTTCCTTAACAGTTTAACATTGAACATTTTCAACAAAGACATCTTTTTTGCTTATTTCTTTTAGATTTATGTATCTTATTTAGTTTCTCTCAAGTTATGCAAGTATCATGGGTTAGCTTAGGATCACCTATGGTTCTAAGCACTGTGTGATGTCCAGGGTGTAGTCTCGGGGCAAACATTGGATTAGTCCACAAAGTTCAAGTGTTCTAGGGTGTCAATGAAGTCGTGTCTAGTAGAGTATTACGAAATGGTATGGAGACGTCTGTACTTTTTTTAAAGGCTACAGGGCATTTAAGAAATGTTTTCCTTAGTTCATATCTCAGATCATGCTATAGAGATATTCTCTATGAAAATGATAAAGATTCTCATTTTTCTCCGTTCATTCCAACTCATCCTTATTCTGGATGTAATAAAAATAGCTAAGCTTGAATTTCTAAAAGTAGAGTTCTCTTGGATATTCACTACAAATAATTACAGTATTGCATGTGGTCTCAAAAAAGGATCTTTCAGTTCCCTTATGTTCCAAAGCTTGTAAGATTTCAATCATGTTCATGAAAATCATTCACTAAGACAAAGTCAGATGTGCCTTTAGATCCCTTCTCAAAATCCTACGACTATATATGACCTAGATTTAAAAGCATGAATCTCGAAGTTTAGTAGCAGTAAAATGGGAATAGTATTTATATGAATTTAAAAGATTATGTATCCATGGATTCAAAGGCATGTTGTTCAGTTATTTTTATATCACTTTAAGAGATATTTCTCAGTTCAGGAAGACTCTGAGTATGTTATTACTTTAGTAAGGATAGAGATTAGGTTGTGACCACAATGAGAGGGAGCTTGTTAAGGTTGACTATGTTCATATAATTTTGTGAGAATTAGTGTTTCATGATTCCTATACATTAGTAATAAGTGGGTATTAGTTTATGAGAAGTTCTATGGATATCCATGTTAAGTGTTAGAATCTACGTTTGAATCTGAATTATTAAGCAAATAGAAAGAAGAGTTTAGAATTCTAGATAGTAAGAACTCAGGGTATGGTGATATTCTAGAATATTCCAAGATAGTAAGTTATTAATTTATTATATGATGACTATTAGGGATATAGAAAGTTAAGGAGTTTTATCCTAGAAGAAAGTACTAGCAGAGGGTTTTACACTTTAAGAGTTCATTTTTTAAGATAAGTTTATTATTTATTTGTATTTTTATATCTCAGAACCTAGATTAAAGTGGTTGTAGTTCAATATACACATTATTAAAAGGGGTCCATAAACATTGAATGATGCATTAAAGCTAAGAGGGAGATAATTGGACAATGAACCAAGTCAGGTTCTCAGATTCTCATAGTAATTCCAATGTATTGTAGAACATAAGTAGGGGAGGAAGATGCCTAACCCATTCCTATCTCAAGAATCATGTATGCTTCCAACTTCTAGTATGAGCAATTCTAGTTCACTTAATAGTACAAATTATATTCCGTGAATTCATGAACTCCAAACTCCGTTATGTACCTCATGACTCATGTACTCTTGATTTACATTATGTTAAATTCCAGATATTCATGCTACACTCTTAATTATCTTTGAAACAATAGATTATGTCATACATGTCCTTACTTAAGATGTCTTTAACGAATTCATGCTTTTGATACTCTATTCCTCAAGCCTCAATTAAGTGTCAAAGTTATTCTTTCATGCTTTAGCTCCTCAAGTTTAACCTTTTAGTGACCTCTTCTTAATGTTAAGATAGTGGTGATGAAACACTGATTATCAATGGTTTATATGGGAGAGAGTAAATGTTTCTTGTTGAGGAAAGATTATTGTATGCTTGTCTTATATAAGGTTATAAAGTTCAAGGTAGATTGAGGTAAAGCATTTAATAAATGTCATGGTTAGTCATGAATTTTATGTATGATTTATTTGGGATAGTGCATGGGAGTTGCTATTGACAAAAGATATTTGATAACATACTAAAGGTTCCTAGGTGGGTTGGTTGACTAGAAAATTATATGTGGTTATGATAATAGGCTTGATGTCGTGTTTTTATATATATGGATTAATGCGTTGTGCATTAGAGAACTCCTCATAAGAGTACCCAATATCAGGCTAGTTCAGCCCAATCAGATATATTAAATTGTCCTTATAGATTTTGTGGTCGACTGCATTATAGTTTCTGTGATAAGGAGAGGGACAGGTGCTTTAAATATGGTCAGCCATGTCATATACTTATAAATTGTCCCATAGATAAGGTTACTTCTGGGGAAAACAAGGTTCAAGTTGCTGCTTTATCAACTCCTACACCAAAGAGTACCCATCGGGGTTTAGAACTGGTGAGAACTGTCTCGGTGAGAACTGTCTCTTTTTTTTCAATACCCATTAGGAGGTTGAGGCATCAACTGATGACATTATTTATATGTTGAAACTCTTTACCTGTGATTTGTACAATTTACTTGTCCTGGGGTCCACTCTTTAGTATGTTACCTTATTTGTTGCCATGCATTTTGGTTTTGGTCCCAAGTGTATCTCAAAACCGTTTTCAATTTCTACCTCGGTGGGTGACTCTGTTGTTGCTAAAAGAGTCTATAGGGTTTGTATGGTATCTTTGTATGGTAAGGAGACCTTGGTGGATTTATTTGAATTACACGTGGTCAATTTAAATGTTATATTAGGGATAGATTGGTTGCACTGATGGTATGTTTCCTTAGACTGTCAGACTGATAAGGTCATTTTTAAATTCCCATATGAGCCAATTATTGAGCAGAAAGAAAGTTCCTTAGTGACTAGGAGGAAGTTTATATCATACCTTAGATCCCAAAAATTGATTTCAAAGGGTTGTATCTAGTATTTGGTTCATTATAAAGATTATAACTCGAAAAATCCTTTATTACATTCTATTTCCATGGTTAATGAATTCCTTGAGGTCATCTTGATGATCTTCATTGTGTCCCATCTAATAAGGAAATTTATTTTGGGATAGATCTTGTTCTGGACACTCGTCCTAACTCTATCCTTTCTTATAGAATGGCTCTAGTGGAGTTGATGGAGCTTAAGGAGTAATTAAAAATCTCCTAGACAAAGGTTTCATCTGTTCTAGTGTATTCCCGTAGGGGTGCACCTATTGTGTTTATGTGTAATAAGGATGATCCCCTTTAGATGTGTATTTATTTCCAGTAGTTGTATAAGGTGATGGCAAAGAATAAGTACCCTCTTCCCAAGATAGATGATTTATTTAATCATCTTTAGGGTAGTAAGTTCTTCTCTAAGATTGATCTTTGGTCCGAGTATCATCCGTTAAAGATTAGGGAGGTAGATATCGCTAAGACTGCCTTTCGTACCTGGTATGGGAATTTTGAGTTCTTGGTAATGTATTTTTGGTTGACCAATGCTCTAACGACATTCATGAAATTAATGAATACGGTCTTACATCAGTTTCATGATTTGTTTGTAATTGTCTTCATTGATGATATTTTGGTGTACTCCAAAGTGAGGCGGATCATGCCGATCACCTTTGCATTGTGTTTTAGAACTTAAAGATCAGTAGTTCTATGCTAAATTTTTGAAATGTGAATTTTAGTTGAACATTGTTACTTTCCTGGTCACGTTGTGTCTAGTAAAGGTATCAAGGTGGATCCACAAAAAATTATAGTAGTTAAAAAGTAGCATAGAACCACAAATCTAACTAATATTTGGTGTTTCTTGGGGTTTTCCAGTTATTTTAGGAAATTTGTTGTGTGTTTCTCTTCTATTACGGCCCTTTTGACTATATTGACTCAGAAAAAAAGTAAAATTCTCATGGTCTAATGCTTTAGGGGCTAGTCTCGAGAAGCTAAAGGATAAGTTGACTTCGGCACCGACCTTGACTCTACCTGAGGGTATTGAGGCTTTCTTTCCATTGTGATATGTCTTTATCATGGAAAGGTGGTCAAGTATGCATTTAGATAGTTAAAGGTGTATGAGAAGAACTATCTAACTTATGACTTGGAGTTATTGGTTGTGTTTTTCACATTAAAGATCTAGCGTCATTATTTATTTAGGGTTTATGTTGATATATTTTCTAACCATAAGATCTAGCAATACGTGTTCACTCAGAAGGAGCTTAGCCTAAGGCAAATAAATTATCTAATGTTGCTGAAGAACTATGTTATGAGTCTTTATTACCACCCAGGTAAAGCTACTGTGGTTACCGATACTCTTAGTAGGTTTCTTATGGGTAGCTTATCACATGTGGATAAGGAAAAATTTGAATTGGTGAAATAGATTCACCCTTTGGCTAGCCTTATAGTTCATCTCTTGGACTTTGAGAATTGGTGGTGTTTTTGTGCAGCAAGTGGTGCAGTCATCTCTTGGTATTGAGGTAAAGGAGTAACAGATGTTGGATCCTATCTTGATACAAATCAAGAGTAATGTGGGTAGAAAAAATGTGATAGATGATTTTAGGAAATTTCTTTTTTTGGAATTCAGGAATCTTGAAGATGGGGTTGGTTATAGGATTGGGAATTGAAGTCCCTTTCTCAGGAGCGGGAGAACTAAAAGGAAGTACAGAATGTTTTGTATCTCCTATTTGCTGGGAGATCGTGTGGAGGACCTGATTGGTATAGTTGTTTTGTTCGATTATCCTATCAAGGTCTCTATTGATGGGGGTAGACAGAGGTCTGTCGTGCTTCTTCTTGAAGGGAGAAGCATTGAGGACTTCATTGGAATGAGGGATTTTTATCCCTTCCAGAGGAGGAGTAACGGATTCGATTACCTTGTTACTCTGGGTATACCATTTGTTAATGATAACGTTGAGGGATTCATTTTGATCTTCAATTCGGCCGGTGAATTCGAACCATCGAAAGAATTCAATGTCACATCGGAGTCTTTTCATATCGGCCAGCCATAGCCGACCAAACTCCTTTTGCTGCTCTTTAGAATAGGTACTGGTGTACCATTTCCTTTTTAGAGCGTCTTTGGGAA
>NC_061116.1:141524122-141524221 GCF_002878395.1 Capsicum annuum | reverse complement strand
GATAAAGGGGGGGCTTTGAAAGGTATCACACTTAGTATTTCTTTTTGGGGTTTTCTAGTATTTATTCGGGCTACGAATAATTAGAGCCTAGGAAACTAT
>NC_061116.1:141471086-141524022 GCF_002878395.1 Capsicum annuum | reverse complement strand
AATACGCAACCCAACCCAACTCTCAAAGCATCATAGTACACCACAAAACCATCAACACTATCAGGCAAAGTCAAAATAGGGGCTGAAGTGAGTCGAGTCTTCAACTCCTGAAAACTATTCTCATAAGATTCGGACCACAAGAACTTCACTTTCTTTTGGGTCAACCGAGTCATAGGAGACACTATAGAGGAGAAACCCTCAACAAAATGGTGGTAATAGACAGCTAACCCAAGAAACTTTAGATATCAGTTGGAGAAATAGGTGTAGGCTAATTTCTAATAGTTTCGGTCTTTTAGGGATCAACTCTAATACCCTCGGAAGAAATTCTATGACCCAGAAAAGCAACTGACCTTAGCCAAAACTCACACTTACTGAACTTGGGAAACAACTTGTGATCTCTAAGGGTTTGCAAGATAGTTCGGAGATGATCAGAATGTCCATCCTCACTACGGGAGTACACCAGTATATCATCAATGAAAACTATGACAAACATATCTAAATATGGTCTGAACACTTGATTCATGAGGTTCATGAAAGCTGTTGGGGCATTAGTTAACCCGAAAGACATAACAAAAAACTCAAAATGGCTATAACGAGTTCAAAAAGCAGTTTTGGGATGTCACACTCCCTAACTTTGAGTTGATGATAGCCGGAATAAAGGTCTATCTTTGAGAAATAACTTGCACCTTGCAATTGGTCAAACAAATCATCTATTCTCGGAAGGGGGTGCTTATTTTTTATGGTGACTTTATTAAGTTGGCGGTAATCAATGCACATACACAAAGAGCCATCTTTCTTTCTCACAAACAACACAGGAGCACCCCAAAGAGAAACACTGAGCCTTATGATTTTGTCATCTGCATAAGCCAAATGATTTAAATTTCTACTCCATTTAGGCAAACCATAGCCTTTATACAGTCCATTTTCAAATAAATCATTTGGAGCTCTAGATAACACCTCAACAGTGAGTATAAATAGTGTAGGTGATAATGGATCACCTTGTTTTAATCCTCTAGTAGAATGGAAAAATTCATGTGACTGCCCATTGATTATGATAGAGTACCAATTATTAGCGACCAATCTCCATATTAGATCAATAAAGTCTTCAGTAAAACTTATTTTTCTCAACACCTTGGTTAAAAATAACTATGAGACCATTTCATATGCCTTAGACATATCTAGCTTTCAAACTAAGTTAGCAGGCTTTCCTCTTAATCTGATATCTGACACAATCTCCTATATTAGTAGGACATTTTTAATAATGCTCCTACCTTTAACAAAATCTGATGCTTGAGATTATCTTAGGTAGAGACCCTCTATCCTGTTATGTATGACTCTGTATATCACCTTATTAATAAAGTTGTTGAGACTTATGGGCCTGAGATCAGTAAAACTCTCCACCAATTCTTTTTTAGGGATCAAAACTTTGGTATGAGTAATCCTTTTAGGAAGAGTATTACCTTTGAAAAAAATCTCTCACCATATGAATCACATCTTGTCCTACAACTTCCCAACAATAGTTACTAGCACTACTACCATTTAAGCTGAAAACAACTTTTTTCACTTCTTCTAAAGTTGGTTGTGCATATAACACCTAATTTTTTGCAGTTGTTACAGTAGCTGGGAGGTGTTTCTGTAACTCAAAATTACTACCTCCCTCTTTATGTGTAAACTAATATTTGAAATATCTTATAGCCTCATCTGCAATCAAGCGTAATTCTTTAATCTAATCCCCATTATAGTTTTCGATCTTGTACAGGTATAATCTTTTTCTTCCTCCTTTCACAATATTATAAAAGAATATTATATTTCTATCTCACTGTTCAAAGAGTACACATTTATTTCTCTTGTAGGATTGTCTTCTATCTGATGTGTAACCAGTCCATGCAATGTTCTAACTAGACTTTTTTGCTTACTACCTGCTACAAGTTGTTGACCAATATTCAACGCCTCTACACTGACAGGTACGGTATCACTCTTATTTGAATCTACTATCTTTCTATTACCACTGCCAATTGATTGAAATAAATCTCAGGTTCCTTGATCACCAAAGCATTGTGTTTGTGATATAAGGAAGGACTGATAGTTGAAGGCAACTGGTGGCCATTGTGAATTTCCCCTTCTTCTAGGTGATCCTCTTTTTCATTCTCTACTCTGTCACCCCACTTGCTAATGATTTCCTTTCTCCTCTCTGTGGTATTTTCTTATATTTTGTTAACATTTTGAGCTGGCCTTTCTCTTTTTGTTACTTGAGCAGTGCAGTCTGACTGTATAAAAAACATTTTATGTCCATTCCTTGGTGCTACATGTTTGTTGGTTGATAGCACCTTTAACATTGGTAAGTTTTCCTTCTGTACCTTCTCATTTAATTTATCTTCATCATTATTTGATTTTTCTTCCTCTTGTACATCTTTAATTAGAACATTAAATTGACTAGTACTTTTGAAAGCTTCATCTAGAGCTGCTACTTTCTCACCTAAAATTGTGTCGTATTCTTGTTTTGGGTGAATATTCGGTATGTTGGATGCCATTTTGGCAACCTCTTCCATGCCTCTAGCCCCCTGTCGATTTCAGGTTGTTTCTTTTGACTATTATATGACTCTTTCTCTTGCTCAGTTTCTTCTAGCCTTAATTCTGGATGTAAAATTCTGCAATCTTCTTCCTCATGATCTTGCATCTCTTACGATATGTTAGGATCATATCATATTTAATTTTAACCTTAATGCTCTTTACTTTCTTTGTAATCTCATTTTCAATATCCATTAAGTTATGTCGTTCAGCTAATAAGTCTAATTATAACTTAACCCTGACACAGATTGACCTTATTTTATTAATGACCTCACCATCCAAATGCAGGGGTTTCTCAACCATACATACTAGGGCGGATAATGATTATTTGACAAAGAAAGTTGGCATCAGATCGGGAAATGAGATCTATGCTAAAGTTTGTGTAGTTTCTTCATTAATATTATAGATCAATGGACACATTTGATATGAATGTCCATCTTTTGAATTTATGTAATATGCACTTGTACATATTATGTTGATGAAATCCTTCACTAATTCTAGCCTTATTAGAATATATCAATTTCACTGAAGCCTATTTTACATTCTCCTTTAATACTACATTGTGTTGGAATTTGTCCCTTCAATTCAGCAACTTCTGCCCAACTATATGAAAAATTACACACCACTGCATATTGAAGATTCTCTATAATGTTCATCCGATTAACTTCCTGTTCCATCAATTTAAGAATTGAAATTTCATCTCTAAAATCAATTTTTTTAATTGGAATTGGTGCAATATCAACTTTTAAATTTGTCTTTTTACTATTATTATTTGAAGGTTCTGTGATCAATGTATAATTACCAAGTGGAGATATAAAGTGGGTCTTAGAAATAGCCTTTGTTAATGAGTTTAAAGAAGGAAATTGGGATGTAGAGTCAAGTGAAGGAACCTGTTCAGTCACCTCTGATGACTGGCCGCTGGTCGATGTCATGGTGGTGATAGGTTTAGGGTTTGATAGCCACAGGGTTGGAAAAGAGAGTTTTTTAGTTAGAATTTTTTCTAAAAATCATGATTGTTTTGGTGTAGTGACTTCAATAGTATTTAACTGATTCCACACTTTACTAAAACAAAATTAATGCTTGAATTTTTATACAATTAGTTATTTTTCTCTATATAAATATTTTATATATTTTAATCACTACAACACATGATTGATTGTAACTATTTCATAATAATGTGCATAAAAATTCTACCCTTATGTACTATATTTTAAAATATGTAAACATCATAAAATTCTCTAAAATAAAATATATTATACAAGAAGAATCTATTAAATTTTTTTTCTACATTAAATTAAAAATAATAATAAGGAAAGAGAAAGAAAATAAATATACTTCATAATTTAAAAACCTAGGAAATATGCTGAAGAGAACAATGAAATTATCTTAAAAATAAAACTGGACCATCTTTAAATTCAAAGAGTAAAATTAAAACAAAAAATAAAAAAAATCTTGTGTTGTGCTTGTGAAATGAAAGAACAGAGAGAAAGGTGAGAAAACTTGAAATAGAAAAAAAAAAGAAGAAGGGAATTAAAAGAAGAAAAAGACGGTAATAATGGAGATATGAAGAAACGGTTGAGGGTTCTCGATTTATTATAACTTTTTTTAATCTATGTAGATTATATCCTAAACTTTTAAATATTTTAATTCAACTTTTATTTTTTATGATTAAAATATTATACAGAAAATAACAAAAAAATATTCCTTTTTAATCGTTCAACTCTCACGTGCCTCTTTTCAATTATTTAATGATAACAAAAAATTTTATGCCATCGCTTCTTTATGAAATAGAATTACCCTATTATTACTTTGCTCTTAATATTACTTTACTTTTACTCTTAATAACAAAGGGCAATAAGCAGGTAGCTGTTCAATATACGTGTGTGTGATGTCTGCTTCAACTGCTTCAATCATAATTTTACTATTTCATTCATAATTAATTAATAAAAATTATTTAAGTATTAAAAATTAATGATATTTAATAAAAAGATAAAGTAGAAATAAAATTACTCTTCATAATAAAGGACAATAAGCATACAACTGTTCGAAATGCCTGCTTGTATTGTGTGCTTCAACTGCTTCAATCATAATTTTACTATATCATCCCTAATTAATTAATAAAAGTCATTTAAGTATTAAAAGATTAATAATAGTTAATAAAAAGATAAAACAGAAATAAAATTACTTTTACTCTTATTAATAAAGGGCGATAAGCAGACAATTGTTCGACATACCTGCTTGTACTACCTGTTTCAGCTGCTTTAATAGTAGTTTTACATATCAACCCTAATTAATGATTATAAGTCATCTAAGTATTAAAAAATTAATAATATTTAATAAAAAAGACAAATTGAACATAAAATGGTAAATTAACTCTTAATGTTTTAAATTAATTTGATATCTTCTATGAGAGCAGAGCTATTCGAGATGCCTGATTTTGTTGTCTGCTGTTGTTTCAATCATTATTTTACTATATCATCTCTTATTAATTAATAAAAGTCATTTAAGTATTAAAAAATTAATAATATTTAATAAAAAAATAAAATAAAAATAAAAATAAAAGAATAAATTAAATCTTGATATTTTGTGTTGCCTTCTTCAGCTGCTTTAATCGTAATTTTACATATCACCCCTAATTAATGATTATAAGTCATCTAAGTATTACAAAATTAATAATATTTAATAAAAAAGATAAATTGAACATAAAATGGTAAATTAACTCTTGATGTTTTAAATTAATTTGATATCTTCTATGGGACTCACTTCTAATTAGTTGTTATAAGTCATTTGAGACATACCCGCTTCATTGTTTCAGCCATGCTTTTATTATATCACCCATAATTATTTTTCATGGTCATCTAAATATTAAAAATTAATAATAGTTCATAAAAAAAATACGCACAAAATGATATATCAATATAAAATACTTGTTTGACATCGAAATTATATCAATGCCACAGAAATGACAATGGGACAGAAGAAGATATAAAGTAACATATATTATTTAAAAATGAGAAAACATGTAAGCTGAGACTGAGAGAGTATTAATATCTTACTGAGAAATTATGTTAAACACACAATAAATCACATAATTGTCAATTTAAAAAATATAAAAGATATAAAATATTCGATTGACTCTCGAACTTATATTAGTGTCACTTAAATTGAAATAGAAGAAAAAATATTAGAAATCATAATAATTAAAAATTTAAATTATTTTAATAATTAATTATTAAATTATATTTAGATCGCACAAAATAAGATAAAATTATGTGATTTTCTAAAATAATATATATTACGCCCGTGCTAGCATTTGCTGTCCAGTAGTACCTACTACATTTTTAAAATTTAAACTTTTAGCACCGACTATTTAAGTAAATATTTATTTATTTATTTATTTATAAATTCGCTAATCTCCCGTAGATTAGCTTTATAAACTACTTGTGTTTAGGAATCCCTACTTTGTGAGCGAGCAGCTATACCCGGAAGAAACCCTCTTACCATTGATAGACAGTAGTGTTGAGATGATTAAAGGAGGCAAAAAATCATCCGTGCTAACACTTGCTGAAAAATGCAAGGTGACCGAGTGACCCCTTTCTTCTTTACAAAAATCTCCTTCACTGATTAAATAAATCTTATGCTTGCTTGCTTTTGCAGAATATATTGGCATCTAATTGGCAAGGTTACCTTAATACTGTCAAGGCTGATGTTAAAGGAAGGTACCGCATGCTTTTATTATGATATGATAGAGATGATATTATTAACACTCATTGAAATAATTGAGTCTTTTGTTTCTTTCAGCAAAGAGGTAATATACACTTCAAAAGTCCGCTATTTAGTCAAGAGAGGCAAGCCCTACATCTGGCTACCCGAAAATGATATGCACAATGTGGTATATGCCTGCTTCTTTAGCTAAACATAACATTCCTTTTATTGATTAAATGCTTTAATTTCATATTGATTAAGTGTTTTATCATAACATTCCTTTTATTGATTAAATTCTTTATCATAACATTCCTTTGTTATTTGTTTTAATATTATTAATTTTCTATATTATTCTTAAGGTATTCTATATGTTCCATATCTTTTGTTTTCATGTATTCAATTAAATTCTATATTTTTCATTATACTTTTTCAGCCTGGGTTGGTTAGCTCAACTTTTGGCATTATGTATACATTCTGTTACCCCATACTGAATTGGAAAACGTTGTAGTTGCCAGTGATGCTAAAATGATAACATCTTGTTCTTTCTGTAGAACATGGACTTCGAATACAAATATGACATATATTTGTGGCTCTGGATTCTAGCCAACTATTGTTTAACTAAAAACTGTTTTTTTTTTGTCTACTCTCCTAAATTGTGGAGATTAGTCAGAAGTATTTATTTTAGAAATTTGTGGGTGCTCAGTGCTCTAGTCAATGTGCTTTTTGGACTTCTGTTGCTGCCATTCTGCCTTGAAAGATCTGGAGAGTACTACTACAGTAACTACTCAAAAATTGTTAGCTGATTTTAATATAAACCCCTTTCACATTTTAAGCACTTTGATATGGGATCTTTTTAGTATTTCAAATCTGCATTTACCAAGTAACTTCAGTAGTCTAACCTTATTTGAATTGCTTCGTCTTACATTGAATTGCTTATCTACAGGCTGACACTGGGAAGTACTACTCCTCTTTAGAGTATAATAGATTTGCATTTGGATGAGAGTGATACAGTAGACATCATCCTGTTATCGTAACATTAACTGTGTTTTATGGTGTTCATAATGACCAAAATGACAATACAAAACTTGATAAGAATAATATGTGCCATTTGATTTAGATATTTTCAATCTTATTCATGCCGAAGTTCAAAGAAAACAAAAAGAAAGAAATTTGAGCTTGTGAGTTGAGCCTAATTTTCCTTTCTTCATCTATTCTCCCCCCTCCTTCCTCAATTGCCTTGTGCTCATGTGTCTCTCCTTCAAAGAGAGGGTGGAGTGAATAGTGATATTTCTACATAATGTCCATCCTAATGTTTTCTGCTAGTAGCACGATTCAGATATTGATACCCTAAAAAGTAGTTGTTTTCTTGATCACACATGCTTTTTGGGAACTTCAATCTGGTCCTCTTTTCTTCTTATTTGATTTAGCTAGCTGGGGGCATATTTATTTTACCATTACTTTTGGTTTTAACGCATGACTGGCATGGTGGCTCATTCAATATATGTATCACATGAATAATAATTTGATAATAACTAATCACTATACTATAAATGTCTTACCATGTTACCGATAAAGAGTAGCAAATCCTAGATTAAAATAAAATTTGAGAACTTCAAAAAAAGAAAAAGAGCTACATGAACCTTTGAAGGTATAATAATTTGATAGCAACCTACAGTTGTTACCCCTTAATCAACGTGGATATCCTTATGGATTAGGAAGATAACAGTATACCATTTTCTCAGTAGGATTATTTTCTTCTCCCAATTTACTAATTCGGGCTTGTGGCAAGACAGATTCTATAAGAGGGCTGAAGTTGAGTTATGACATTTAATAGTGATCAAAGCCGAGGAGAGGCTGTGGGAGTAATTCAAGGGTGTTGGGTTTATTTGGTATGGACAAACAATTTTCATTGGTCTGGGAAAAAGATGATTTTTCTGTTTCAGATGTGAGGGCTTAGGCTTCCATTTTTGTTTTAGGTTTTGTTTATTTGTCGGGGCACTCAGTTCCTTCCTGTTCCCCGTGCTTGAGGCGCTGTAGTGCAACTCCTGCTGGTCTCAGCTTCCATAAAAAAGTTAGTAGCTTAGTTTTCACAATCATTCCACTTTACTGAATGTAGAAAGTATCGGAAAACGTATATGTGATGTAGAGAATGAACTCGGCCTGTTTGTTAAGAAACTTACTTTAAACAGGGAAACTTGCTTTCTGTGAACGCTAAATAAGATAAGAAAAAGGAGTAATAGGAATTAAAAAAAAAAAGAAGAGATAATGTTACAAAAAGATTTTGGGGTGCATTCTCTGATATCTTATGGATTGCTTTTTGTGAAGATTTGAGTTACTTCAGTGTTCGCTCTTTCTGACATTTGCGTTCTTCTTGATTTGTATATATTCCTACAGAGCCAGATTTATTTCATCGTCTTTAGTTTTACTTATAGAGCGTAAGCCCCTTCTCTAGTCAGTGAAGATTCTTGTTCTCTCAAAACCTTTGTCTTAAAAAATAATATTCTCGGAAAACTATAGTTAGCAGAGACAACACAAGAGGTGATTATGATGGCATATGAATCGGGGACAATATTGTAAGAATAATATTCTATTTTCCTTGAATTTATATTGCTATACGACTTCGTAAAGCGTTGTTTTAAGATTTTTAAAAATGTTCTTTTTGTAAATTACTAAAATTTCACTGTTAACTCATGATCTCTTGGTTTGGGTTTAAGAGCTCCACATTGGTTTTTGATACCATGAACAACAACAACAACAATAATAACGACATACCTAGTATCATGGAAGTGTTAGAATATGAGTAGCAATAGAAATAGTATATAAAATTCTGCTTGAAAAAGGATTATAATGTAGTGTCTATAAATAGGGTCTGGATGTAATTATGTAAACACCCAATTTCAATAATATTTTTCTCCATTATTTCTCACATGATATCAGAGCATCGGTGAGAAACTTCTGAAAAGAAAACTCAGTCATCGTGCATCAATTTTCGGTGACTGATTTGTGTCATTTTTTTGTTTTGTGAGTCGTGTGCAAAATACGACACTACCAAGAGGATCGGAAAGCTCAGGCGACAAAAATCCGACCAAAACCGTCGGAAAAATACCAGCCATGCGCCGACGAGATTTGTTTCACGCATCAGCGCGTGATCCTATCTTCGGTCGAATTTTTGAGTTGTTCCTTTTTTTTGTTAGGGTCGCCGATCTATTCCGACCAGTTACTCTTTTTCAGATTCTGCCAATTCTTTTTAGATTTCGATCGCCTAAACTTAATTCCGGTGACTTCATATTTTTTTGGCGAATTTTCATACATCCACATTCTGTTTCTTGGTGTTTTCAAGTCAAAATTCCCAAGGTCTTTTGGGTATGGTATTTTTGGCTCCAAAAATACTGGAATTGGAAGTTCAAATTATTTAGCCTGGGCTTCGTCAGCTAAGTTGTGGTGCAAAGGTCAAGATGTCCAAGATCGCTTAAAAATCAAGGCTAGTGTGGTAGTTGAAAAGGCAAAATCTAGCGCCGAAGATGCGAAAGCCAAAAAGCAATGGGAGGAAGTTGACGCTCAATTATGTAGTTTCGTATGGCGATCTATTGATTCCAAGTTGATGCCCTTGTTTCGCCCATTCGAGACGTGTTGTTTAGTTTGGGAAAAGGCTTGTGCTTTATACACTAATGGCATATCTCGTTTTATGATGTGATATCGTGGATGACCAACTTGAAGAAACAAGAATCTGATATGTCTACTTACTTGGGACAAGTACAAACAGTCATGAAAGAATTTGATACATTGATGCCCGGCACTGCGGATGTGGAAAAACAACAAGAGCACAGACAAATGTTGTTTTTAGTTCTTACACTTGCTGGACTTTCTACTGTTCATGATGCAGTGCGTGATCAGATTTTAGCTAGTCCTATGGTTCCTACAATTGATGAGTTATTATTTTAGCTAGTCCTACGGTTCCTACAATTGATGAGTTTTTCTTCATCTGCTTCGTCTTGAAAAATCGGCGAGATGGAGGTTGGTCTAGAAAATCTCGATCGAAGTGTAGTTATTGTCATAAAGTTGGACACACTCAGGATATATGTCATAGTTTGCATGTTCCACCACCTAGTTATGATCCTATTGCTGTAAAAGAATATAATGAGTTCCTTTGAAATCGAGCAAGTAAGCAGACATCTCCACAGCCTAATTGACCATCCAATAATGTTCATATTGCCCAAACAGAACATGATGAGTTCCTTCAGTATTGATCAAGTAAGCAGACATCTCCACAAGTAGCCTCGATTGCCTAACTTGATGCTGTAATCCTTTTGCTTGTGTTTCACAGTCTAGTGCTCTTTGATCATGGGTCGTGGACTTAGTGCTTTTGATCATTTTTGTAGTAACAAATTAGTTCTGTTTGGTATTGTTTTATTCACAATCGCTTCCTGCTATTACTTTAACCAATGAGATTCGAACAAAACCAAAAGGAGTTGGACAAGACAAAACCCTATCTTCTGTCACTTTAGACTCTGTTTTTTATGTCCTTGGTTGCCCTTTTAATCTTGCATCTGTTAGTCGTTTGACACGTTCCTTTTATTGTAGCATAACTTTTTTTGATGATTCTTTTTTAATGCAAGACCGCAGTACGGGACATACAATTGACACAAGACATGAATCACAAAGCCTTTACCATCTTACCTCTTCAAATTCCTTCACAGCATGCTCCGTTACAGACCCTCCAAACCTAATTCATAAACGTTTGGGACATCCGAGTCTATCCAAGCTACAAAAGATAGTGCCTAGTTTGTCTAGTTTATCCACATTAGATTGTGAGTAATGTCAATTTGGGAAACATGCCCGTGCTATTGTTTCATGTAGCATTGAGAGTCATTCCGAGGCTATTTTCTCCTTAGTTCATTATGATGTTTGGGGTCCTAGTAGAGTCAGTTCACCCTTAGGTTTTCATTATTTTGTTAGTTTCGTTTATGATTTTTCAAGATGTACTTAGGTTCTAAGTTGCATGGACTCGGGTGCGGATCCGAGAGTCGGATTCATCAAAATTTAATTTGTAAGATTCGGGGATGCGAATTTGATTATAGATATGGGTGCAGGGATTCGGCTAAAAAATTAAATATTATAAATATAGTTCCATATTTAAACAGTCATTTCAATTTACTTTTTCCTATATGTCAAGGAAATTTCATTTTTTAAAAAATATTCTTTACATTTTTTTACTTTTAAGGTAATTTTTGTAGTTACTTTTTAAATTAGGAATAGTATTTTTTATATGGAAAGAAAATAAATTCTATTTAATTAAGAGTAGTATTTGAAAAGTCAAACATTCACCAGATCTAAATAAATTAGGTTTATCTTTTTTAATATAATTTATTTTTTAAAAAAATACAATTATAAAAAAATAGGACCATCAACAGTGACGCCGACAATTCTGTAGCATCCTTGTAATTTTACTTTTGCAAAATGCATGTGCTTATTTACTTTTCATCAGTTTCTCACCCTTCCGCCGGCGATAACCCTTCGCCGGCGACAATCGACAATCACAGATCTAAGCATAATACCATTTTCTCTTTCTTCCCCATCGAAATTCCGGCGACGATACCCTTTCGCCGGCGAAAACAATCACAGTCGTCGATCTTCTCCTTTTACCGGTTTCTCCTTTTCGATAACGAAGCCAACTTTCTTCTTGATGTTGGTCAACGTCTCCGGATTCGTTTGACCGAATCCGAGACGAATCTCGCGCCGGCATCCGTACTGGTGTCGCGTCAGGACGGGTTCGACGGCATAACCGCTGAGTCCGAGCAACATAGCTTAGGTTTCCTTAATGAAAGGTCGTTCTGAGATATTTTCTGTATTCAAATTTTTTGTGCTGAAATACAAACTCAATTTGGTGTTTCTATTCGTACTTTTCATAGTGATAATGCCTTAGAATACTTATCCTCTCAGTTTCGGGAGTTTATGTCTCATTAAGGAATTAATCACCAAACTTCTTGTCCGTACACCCCTTAGCAGAACGGTATAGCAGAAAGGAAGAATAGACATTGTCTTGAGACTGCTCGCATTCTCATTGAATCCCATGTTCTGCTGCATTTTGGGTCGATACAGTCCTCGCATCTTGATATCTATTTAATAGAATGCCATCATCCATTCAAAATCAGGTTCCCTATTCCATATTGTTTCGACAATCACCTCTCTACCCTATCCTGCCTTATGTCTTTGGGAGCACATGCTTTGTGATAAGATAAATTAGTCCCTCGTGCTCTCAAGTGTGTCTTCCTTGGTTACTCTCGAGATCAAAAAGGATATCGTTGTTATTCACTTGATCTTTGTCGGTACCTTATGTTCGTCGATGTCACCTTTTTTTTAATCTTAACCTTACTATACATCTTCTGATCATCCTGATATTTTGGAGGTTTTACCCGTATCTCCAGATTTACCTGTACCAACCTTTGAGGAATTAATGAGTACTTCTACGTCTCCAACTGCAGTGCCACCACTTCTAACTTATCATCGTCGTCCGTGTCCAACATTAGTCCCAGATGATTCATGTCATGCGTCGGACACTGCTCCTACTGCGGACTTGCCTCTTCCTAGCCAATTAGTTGCACTTCAAAAAGGTATATATTTCGCTCGTAATGCTAATCCACATTATACATTCTTGAGTTATCATTGCCTATCATCATTCCATTATGCTTCTGGATCATCTTTATCCTCTGTTTACATCCCTAAGACTATAGGTGACACATTTCTCATTCAGGATGGAAGCAGGCTATGATAGATGAGATTTCTGCTTTGCATACGAGTGGTACTTGGGAGCTTGTTCCCCATCCTGCAGGTAAATCTACTGTTGGTTGCCATTGGGTTTATGCAATCAAAGTTGGTCCATAGACGGTCAGGTTGATCGGCTTAAGGCTCGCGTTGTTGCCAAAGGATACACACAAATATTTGGGCTTGATTATAGTGACACTTCCTCTCCCGTGGCTAAAATAGAATATGTCCGTCTTTTCTTATCTATTGCTGTTGTTCGTCATTGGCCTCTTTATCAGTTGTACATTAAGAATATTTTTCTGCACAGTGATCTTGAGAAAAGTCTATATAGAGCAACCAACTGGTTTTGTTGCTCAGGGGAGTCTAGTGGCCTTGTATGTCAATTGGGCAGGTCACTTTATGGTCTGAAACAGTCCCCTCAAGCCTGGTTTGGAAAGTTTAGCACAATAATTCAGCAGTTTGGCATGATTCAGAGTAGAGTTGATCACTCAATGTTCTATGGACATTCTAAACCAAATATGTGTATTTATTTGGTGGTTTATGTTGACGATATCGCTATCACCGACAATGATCAAGATGGTATCACTCAGTTGAAGCAACATCTCTTTCAGCATTTCCAGACTAAAGACCTCGGCAGATTGAAATCTTTTCTAGTTATTAAGGTTGCTCAGTTCAGATCAGGTATTGTTATTTCTCAATGCAAGTATGCCTTAGACATTCTTGAGGAGGCAAGAATGATGGGATATAGACCTATTGACACTCCTATGGATCCTAATGCTAAACTTCTGTCAGGACAAGGGGGAGCCACTCAGTGATCCTGAAAGGTATAAGCGGTTGGTTGGAAAGTTGAATTATCGGTGACTAAACCTGACATATCCTTTTCTGTGAGTGTTGTAAGTTAGTTTATGACTTCCCTTGTGATAGTCATTGGGATGCAGTTGTTTGTATTCTGCAATATATAAAGTCAGCTCCAGGTAAAGGACTACTCTTCGAGGATCAAAGTCGTCAGCAATTATTGGATATGCAGATGGTGATTGGGCAAGATCACTTTTTGATAGATGCTCTACATTCGGGTATTGTGTTTTAGTAGGAGGTAATTTGGTGTCATGGAAGAGTAAGATACAGAGTGTGATTGCTCGATTTAGTGCTGAAGAAGATATCGAGCAATAGCTGTAGAAACTTGTGAGCTAGTTTGAATCAAACAGTTGTTGGGAGAACTAAAATTGGATATGCAAATGGTGATTCAGCAGGATCACCCTCTGATAGACGCTCTACATTTGGGTATTGTGTTTTAGTAGGAGGTAATTTGGTGTCCTGAAGAGTAAGAAACGATTGCTCGATCTAGTGCTGAAGCAGATATCGAGCAATGGCGGTAGAAACTTGTGAGCTAGTTTGGATCAAACAGTTGTTGGGAGAACTAAAATTTGCAGAAACCAATAAGATGGAACTTGTGTGTGATAATCAAGCAGCCCTACATATTGCATCAAATCCAGTGTTTCACGAGAGGACTAAACACATACAGATTGATTGTCACTTTGTCAGAGAAAAGATACTCTCAGGAGATTTTGTTACAAAATTTGTGAAGTCAAGTGATCAACTTGCAGATATCTTCACCAAGTCCCTCACTGGTCCTCGTCTTAATTACATTTGTAACAAGCTAGATACATGTGACTTGTATGCATCAGCTTGAGGGGGGTGTTAGAATATAAGCAGGAATAGGAATAGTATATAAAATCCTACTTGAAAAGGATTATAATGTAGCGTCTATATATAGGGTCTCGATGTAATTATGTAAACACACAATTTCAATAATATTTTTCTCCATTATTTCTCACAGAAAGAAAATAAAATTGCTTGGCTAATGAGCAATACAAAATCTAATTTGTGATGCATGCTTGTTGGTTGACTTAGTGCATTTGGAGGATGTATATCATTCCTGTCTCATTGTTTCTCCTTTCTGTGTAGAACACATTGATAGATGAGCGTGGTTCTTTTGCTGTGACCAGTCCCTTCCCAGGACCACTGGCAAATTGTCTCAAGTCAATCAACAAAGTGGGTATAGAACCTTTTGTTTCCTACATCTTGCATCCTGATAACTTTAACCTTTAGCATTCAATACATTTTTTTTCTTATGTAGCTATTAGTGAGACTGTCAGTGCGAAGTGGTTGTCATGTTGCATGTCACTTCCTTGTTTCCAATTAAGTTTGTTTCTGGAGTAACTCTCCACACACAGTGCATCTTTCTATCTGGTGAATGTTTAGCTATATGTTCAAGCTGACAAAACATTATGCAGCTACCAGCTCGGGTTGCTTTCGTGGGTGAAGTTCTGCCTCTTAAAGATGAAAAGGTGTGTTTTATAGGGTGCTACTCCTTCTGACTATTCATTTCATTTGTGCTATCTTCTGCTTTTATGAGAAACTTTTGAGTCAATGTATGTATGTTGTGCTGGATAGCACCCTTTGGTGATGCCAGACTCCCAACTATTCATGGTAGTGAAACAATGTGTTAGAGCCGGGATGGCCTTTCGGAGGGGGTTGGTTTTGAAGGCATTCACCAAACGGAATTTTGGGTAACCTTTTCCAAATGTGAATGTTTGTGGCTGCTCGGACCTGCATAAGTTTAAATTACTCATTCCTATAGGTATTCGTCTAGGAAACAACTATCATCCTTCTGCTTGAACTGAGCAGATATCAGAAGTATGAAGCAATGAGATATTCCCAGTACTTGAAAGTTGTGTTCATCAAAGGGTACAAAATAAAGATAAATTCATGAGTAATAACAGAAGACAGAATGTAAACGAAGGAAAAATCGAGACATTATTCAGTTTATTTGGATAGAGAAAACCAGATAGGTTGAAATTGGACCATCCCATACTGAGGAGGAAAACTGCCTTTATCAAAGAAAAAATGAGGAAGACTAGGCTGATAAAAATGGAAGTTGTGAACCAGTGCTAACTTTTGCTTACTTTTTGGTCAAAAAAAGATTCAGATGTAGGGCATTGAATAACAAAGGAGGAAGGCTTGGCAAATTCCAAAGAATGCTGTGAAGCATTGCTTACTATTGCTGTGAATCATTGCTTACTATTGCTGACCCTCTTCGTACATTGATGGACTGCAAGTGATTTAGAGGGAGGTGCTTTTGGCTTTTAAGTACTTTTTAATTTTTGGAGGTGTTTGACAAAGACACAAAGTGCTTTTAAGCATTGCATTTTAGGCTTAAAAAGTACAAAAGAAAAGCCAAGAGCCAAAAGTAGCTTTTGGCTTATGAGTCACCGAAAAAAGCTTATCCAGACACCCCTTATGCCTTTTCATAGTTTTATTTCTGCTTTTCATTTAGTTGTTGGATTTGGTTAGGCTCATGCGATGCCGACGTTGATGAGGAATGCAAAAAAGATTAAAAAAAATTCACGTTGGGTTTGACCAGTGATTGTGTAGGATTGGCTAACTGAGGAGCTGAGTTGATGTAGTTGTAGCTTGGTAATGCCCATTAGTGGTCATATAACTATATTGTCTAGATAAAAGACCTCGTGCTGGAATTTGAGTTGTCTGTTTAACTGATGGACCTTTTCATGCTAACATGAAGATGTGATTTCTGAAATGTTTCTTCTTGCTCCATGACAGGCTAGGTTGCCTGAAGAGAGCCTCAAGGAAGTCATATCATCTGAAAGGAGCATGACAGATAAGTTCTGTTACTCCGTTTTGGGTATACTGAGTTCGTCACGCGTTGGTGCTACATGCCGAGCTGACAATCTCCAGGAATTACTTGATTCAGACAAAAGATATAATGTCCTCAAGTTCAACCCAAGGTGAATAGTTTTTAATTCAGCTCTTATCAATAATTGTTTTTTTATTCAGCTAGATTATCTTGGCCCTCTGCAATATTAGACTGAGTCAACATGGAAATGTCTTTGAGCTCTTTAAGTTTTGGCCTGAGTACTTATCCACCAGGAAAAAAGAAGTTAGCGACGGAATTCTTACTTTTATCACTTGTTTCTTGGAGCTGCTATTGGTACAACTGAATCTAGAACCAGTGTTATCAAATGCGAAAGGCGCAATAAAGCTTTAAGATCCATTGGGCTTTAATCGCAGAATGCAATAAAACGTGGGAGCTAATGAAGAAGGTGCTAATGGAGGAAAAATGCAAATACGTATTTGTAGTCCGAGACTAATAATCATATAAAATAATAAAAGGTACATAGATATTGAAAATAAAATTACGGTAAAGTGAAATATCAATTATTTAGTGTCTCCTCTTCAGGATTGTGCTCATTGACAAAGAAAAGTATGCCTTATGGCCATGATGACGATTATGTACATGAAACGAGGTGAAGTAATCAATATGTTTTGTGCCTCGCTTCAGGGCTAAGTGTGCCTTTGATAATACTGTCTAGAACCAAGTTTGATTGCCTAATTATTTTGAATATATGTATTCTTATCCTTCTAGGTACTAGCTATATTCACAATTTTGTGAATCTTTTATGATACCTATATATAAAAAGTTAGTGACCTTTAGATAAGTAGGAGCAGATCTCTAGAAGTACCTCTGTAGGTGGTAGATTCCCTTTAATTACTCCCTGGTCACCCGTGCATGTGATACAATTTAACTGTGTTTGACAATTATGGGGTGAGTTAATACATTAGTTTTGTAATTGTAGATTAGTAGGAATGGTGGATCTCCTTTAATTATTTTTTTGCTTTTGACTTGAAAACCACTGATTACATGTTATTCTGTTTAAGCGTACAAACAATTTTTAGAGCTTTTTTATATGGTAAACCTAACCCAACAAACCCTCCCCTAATGTGAGATGCCCAACCGCCGAGAACCTCATAGCAATTACAGGTTACCTGCCTAAACCTAGCAAGATTCAAGAATAAATCCATTTCCAGCAAGATACAATAGGGCTCCGCCTTCTCCACTTGGTTCTGTTGGAGTTGGTGACAAAACTACAACCTTGTGGTTGGAGGTGAAGGGCCGTCAGTAGGCTATCCCATGCTTATCTAAACAATTTTTGGAATATTGCAATCTGGAAAATTTAATATACCTGAAAACTGGCTAGAAATGTCTTGACATAAAATTTATCCACTCCGCAGTTTGTGCATGTATATTGATAGCAATGGAGGGGCTCATGAAGTAGATCTAAAGGAAGTCCAAGCAACAAAACCTGATCCTCTTTGTAAGAGTTTTAGATCTGAACTGTTATGTTTGCATATCTGATTATTTTGAGGATTAATGCATTCTCATTATTGATGAGCATTATTCTCTAAATGTATGTTATTTTGTAGCATCACATACCGTGAGCCTGATTGATGGAATTAATCAAAGTGAGGCGAGGCGTAGAGCTCTAATTCTCTTCTGTATCGTGCACTTGAATAAGAACGCAAAGGTGATTTCTGGTAGTCACTGAAAGCTCGGGTAAAATGTATTTGTCTTCTCTGAGTTCTCATGCCCAATATCTAGTAGGTGATTTACTTCTACTTTCATTTGGAACTTCTAAAATTAATTAAGCCACTGCACTAGATTTAGGGTCGCTCTGCGACTGTGTATAGCCAACCCCTCGGAACTTGTTATTTCAATACAAAGAGTACCCCCTTGTGGTCGGTCCACCTGGCATGAAAACTGAGTACAAACTCAAAAAGATGCGCGAGGGACTAAAATATTTGCCTCATCGTCTTATTCCAAACGGTAAAAACTGGTAAGTCACCATTTTTCTTTCTTTTTTCCATAGTTTCAACCCCCGCTTCGTCCTATTTATTCTCCCTTCTCCTACATCACTTCCAAAATTTCTCAAAATAATTTTCTTTCAACATGATTTCTGTGCTTTAAATCAAACCCCTAATCGGATAGTAATCAGAATCTAGTGTGAAACACTGACCGGAAAAAAACAATCTCATATTTTAACATAAAGAAAACAAACAAAAAACATATTTTTTTAGATAACAGCTTACTTGATCGAAGGAAAATCAACCCAGAGTCAAATATTCACTCAAAGATTTGACTTTTCTCTATTTTGGAGCGGAGAAAAGCTCAAAAAATTCACCTTCTTCAGTAAAAGCTTACACAAAAGCTTCACTACACCTTCACCACAACCTTCATTGAAATCTTCACCAAAACCTTAACCCTGAAACGTTTAAAGTGCAGGAGGCAGTTTGACTTCTAGAGAGACTCTTGGGAGAAATCGGGTGGACGTGAGTGATTTTTGATATACGGTATATATGAAAGAGGGTCGGATATATTTTTCCACGTGGACATACACGAGCCATTATTCCACAGTGTTAGCGTGTTTTTACACGATTATGGTCTTTGGACCACGAGGGGGTACTTGACGTATTGAATAACAAGTTCCGGGTGGTTTTTAAGACAACTAGTAGTTTAGGTGTTTACTAAATAAAACCTTACGAGTTCAGTTTTTTTTTTAAAAAAAACTTCTCCCAAATTTTTACACATGTTTACTGCCATTATTTTCATTTTTCAAGGCGGGATTCTTAGATTTTACATGTAATAGTCGCAGTATATCATTGATGTGATCACACCAGTTAATATATCATGACACATAAGCCATAAACCCATACCGACAACAACAACAACAACAACAAATGGGGTATGGACTGCGTACATCTTACCCTCCCCAGACCCCCCTCCCCACACTGGGTTTTTTGTTGTTGTTGTTGTTGTTGTTGTTGTTGATCACACTAGTTAATATATCATGACACATAAGCCATAAACCCATACCGAACATCAACAAATGTTTCCCTTGGCTTACCAGTTTGCATTATCATTCAGTCATTGTATAAACTACTAGCTGATATGCAGAAGAGAACTGATCCCTGGTTTTATGTGAAGGACGCATATCTTCTTTCCATAGATCGGAAAGGACTTGATGTGCTGGGAAAAGTTTTAGGTCCAATAAGGAGCGATGGTTCTCGTGAATATCAGTGGAGGGAGTTCAGAATTGAATTCAGAGAAGAGGCTCACACAGTTGAAACATTCTGCAGTCAGCTTGTTGAAATGGAGGAGGAATCACTTAAGAATATCTCCAACTTTAGTGGTATATAAATAAGGTAATTCAGCATGAGACCGACGGGTTTGGAGAGAAGAGAGCAAGGAGAAACTTTGATGTGGAGACCCCACCAAGAACAACTGCAACATGGGTCACTTTTTACTGTGAAGGGAACTGCGGAAGAGGGCACTGGCTAGGAACAGAAGGATGAACTATATTATATTGCAGATGTGTGATCATGTGATCTGGGATGTTTTCGTATCTGTTGTAACCTAGATCATAAAATAATAGTAACCTTAGCTAAGCCATGACACCTGAGTTTGAGGTATGTTATTAGTTGTGATGTAAACTGTTAAAAAACTGATCCTGGGTGCGAGCTGCATACCCTCACCTATAAGGTAAAAAGACAAATATATCCTTAAATTATGATAAATGGTGATAAATGAAATGTATATATCCTCCATTGTACTTTGAGTACACATATGTTTCTACTGTTAATGAAATGGTACGTTTATATCCGTCACACTAATGGAAGGGTTATATATATGACCCAAGTATGACGGAGGGTTATATTTGGGGTATATACGTATCAGTTGTCATAGCTTGAGGATATATTTGTTTGTTTTTTGTTTTAATTTTTTTATTTCAAATTAGTAACCCAAATCCTTTACCCCCATCCAAAAAACCCACTACTTGATTCGATCCAATTAAAGTTCAAGATACGCCTATCTAATAGATGCATTTTTCTCATTCCGATGATGATATACACACACAATACATTAACACTTACTACAATCAATTTCAAAAGAAAAAATAAATATTACCTCATAACACCCAAAAATAATAAATAAATTGAACTCCTTATGTTTCAATTTTCAGTGAAATTTTATCGGGCCAACATTGCCCACCATTGATCAACATCATATAGTCAACGTCTCCATCAAATTGAAAGCACCCTATTGGCGGATCATTGTCTCACTCCAAGCTCCGGCCACCTCCAGTCTAATATCCACTTTCTCCAATCAGTAAACATCAACTAATAGCAACGATCAATCATTGCAATTTGATGGGATTCACGTTTAAGAGAAAAACAGAGGGAGTATCAGGTTTGGAACAAAAAATATAGGTCGGTCGAGTTGGTTTGAATTTGGATTCGATGAGTTTATTGGTTCGGGTAGCAAGTTTGAGTTAATTATTTGGGATAAAAAATTAAAATAAAAAAGGAATAAAACAGAGGGAGTATCATGTTTGGAACAAAAAAAGAGGTTGGTCGAGTTGATTTGAAATCGAGTTCGATGAGTTTATTGGGTGGGGTAGTAAGTTTGGGTTAATTATTTGGGATAAAAAATTAAAATAAAAAAGAAATAAATATATCCCTGAATTATGATAAATGGTATGTATATACCCTCCGTCATACTTTGGGGTACACATATGCCCCTATCTTAGTATGAGGGGCATAAACATACCATTTCATTAACGATAGAGGCATATGTGTAACCAAAGTATGACAAAGGATATATACGCACCATTTATCATAATTCCTTTTGTGCACCTATAACTAAGGGATCGTGTTTCATTAAATTTAGCATAATATAATAGTATGTCGGTGAAAGTACAGTATAGGACACGCTTGACTCATTTGCAAGACTGGATAGCTACTAGGAAGTTAGGGCTGGCCAGACGCTTTAATAACCTTAAGTTACCAGAAGAAATCTTTTTCAACTTGCAATTTAGTGTTTTTAATTCACTGATGCTTCCTTTGCTTGGGTTGTCACAACATAGATATGTAACTCTTCTAAGATATCCAAGTATCAAGCTAAGGAAAAAAATGTATTCTAACAATTTGATAAAAACAGTATGGCACTCTTTACTCTCTTAGTTTTTCGAAAAAAAATATATAGGTATGTACAACACTTTATTCGGTTCATAAGAGTTTGGGTCATTCATTTCATATTTTAAGTTGACAAAGACTAGCAATAGAGAAGCACTAAAACTCTTGAAGCTAGAGCCGGTATCAAACTTCTTTATATTCTTTTACCTCTTCAACTATGTTTTCAATACCTCCTTTTAGTCTTCTTCCTCATTTTGTAATAGTAATTTTGTTATGATGTCCGATGGTCATATCATCGACATTTAAAATACATGTGCATCAATTTGATGACAGTTAATCTGAGGAACACCCCTTGAAGCCTAAAGGTAGAGAAATGCTGAAGAGACTCTTAAGAGTTCTAATTTACTGAGCAAGTAATTATATTCAAATTATATACTTTATTATATAGGCAAAATGATCTTCTGGACCCTCGTACTATGTCGGTTTTGTAAGTTGTGTCGGTTTTGTAAGTTGGATACTTCTACTTACATGTTTGTCATTTGGATCCCTGAACCCACTAAAAAACAACATTTTAAACCCTTTTTTGGTGAGTGTAGCACACTCTCCCCACGCCAGCTGCCACGCTTGCCTCATCTGCCACGTCATTTAAAAAAAATAAAAAAATAAAAAAAGTATTACATTAAATTTCAAATCATTTTAAAATGCTAAATAACAAATTAAATATTAAAATTAATGTAATTAAATAAGAAAAATTTATAATTGTAGAAAAATTTGAATAATCATATTTTTATTTTTGCTCGCAAATTAAACATCAAATTCATTCCAAATAATTAAAATTCTTCTCCAACTAATTTAAATTTTTAACTATAAATTCATATATACAGACATAATAAATTTTTGATTTTTAAATTTGAATATCTTTAAAAAATTCACAAAAAGTTTAATTTTTTTCAAGCGAAATTAATTATTTTTTTTCAATATTCATTATCACCCACTTTCAATTCAAATTTAAATTTTAGCCCCCCCAAAATAGATTTCAAATTTAAATTTTTATTCAAAAAAAAAGTGAAAAGAATTGAATTGAGGAAAAATTAAAATAAAAAATAAAAAGTGAAAGTGGTGAGGGAGGGGGAAGAGTGTTGGGGTAGGGTGTGGGGGATGGAAGGGGCTGGGGGTGGGGTGGGGACGGGGCAGGGAAGGGTGTGGGGGCTGGGGGTGGGGTGGGGAGGGAATGGACGGGACTGGTGAGGTGTGGGGGGTGGGGATGGGGATGAGGTGGGGCGGAGGGTTTGGAAGGGGCTGGGGGTGGAGTGGGATGGGGTTGGGTAGCGTGGGGGGTGGGTGTGGGGACGGGCTGGGGTAGGGGTGGGGAAAGGCTGGACGAGTGTTGGGGTGGGGTGAGGGGGCTGGGTGGGGTGGGACGGGGCTGGGTGAAGTGTGGGGGTGGGGTGGGGGTGGGGTGGGGAGGGAAAAAATATTTTTTTTAAAATTTTTAAAAATATTTTTAAATTATTTTTAAAATTTTTAAAAATATTTTTTCATTACAAAAATGGAGGGAAAAAAAAGGATCCTTTTTTATTTTTTTAATTTTAATATTATTTTTATTTTTTTAATTATTTTAATATAAAATTGGTGAACAATTGACCCCCACTCGCACCCCCAAGTAAGTGGCTACACTCTCTTTGTCCTAGTCACCATTTCAATGTCACATAAGTAAGGTCAACGGTCAAAGGGTGCAAAATATTTCTTTTTAATGGGTTCAAGGGTCCAGATGACAAACATGTAAGTAGAAATGTCCAATTTACAAAACCGATATAGTACAGGGGTGCACAAAGTCATTTTGCCTATTATATAGTATGGAAATCTTTGCTTTCTTAATGGGATAGTCTTATTTCTTGACATAACTCTATGGCGATAGAAGGTCATGGACTTTTTTGTTGGCCCTTGAAAAATTTTATAATGGAATTAACATTAGTATTCCTAATTAATCAATTGTTGGCCCCTCTTCCACCCACCCTTGTTTTCCTTTAATTTTCTTATTCTTTTTATTCCTAATTAATCATATCTAACTTCTAATACAGTTAAGCATTGATGTATTTATAAAGAAAAACGCTGGTCAATAATTTTTTTGGTAAAATAATTGAAAAGTATTTTTGGAATTGAATATTAAAAATAAGCTTATTATGCAAAATTTTTAATATCAAATTAATTCAAAAAATTTAATTTTCTAAATTTTTAGCTTTTCTGAATAATAACAATTTAACTCAAGCTTATTATTTCAATATTTTGTCGCTTTCTTCTTAATCACTAGAGTTTTTGTTCTAATTTTGTTAATATTTTGTCGCTTTCTTCTTAATCACTAGAGTTTTTGTTCTAATTTTGTTTATATATTTGCAGTTACTTTTTTAATGGTGATTATTCGCTTTTATATTTTTTATTGGTTAATTGCTATTTATTTACCTACCGATTAAATTTTTAGCTTTTTGAATAATAGCAATTTAACTCAAGCTTATTATTTTAATATTTTGTCGCTTTCTTCTTAATCACTAGATTTTTTATTCTAATTTTGTTTATATATCTGCAGATACTTTTTTAATGATGATTATTCTCTATTATATTTTTTGTTGATTAATTGCAATTTATTTATGTACCTACTAAACAAACATTGTACTAATAAATAAAATATTATAAGTAAATATGAATATTGTGTCTAGCGACTCATATTTTTCTTTTCTTTTTTTTTTTTTTTTAAAAAAGAATCTACTGTACCTCATCTCGTTGTCATTCCTATTTCAAAATAGAGATTTTAAAGATTTATAGGGCTAATGTAAAATCATTTGACTCTGAGCATGTTAAAATTTGTTCTCAACCATGTAATCACCACTAACAAAATTTGTACTATGTTTAAAAATGTGTAATATCACTTAAAATTCAAAATGGGAGGAAAAAACATAAAATTAATTTCCCAATACAGGAAAAAAAGATGTTAGAATAGAAAAGAAAAGATTTTTTAAAAGCTCTTTCTGTACATTTTTAGAAATTAGTTTGAAAAAAATGGAGGTTCATTTTGGATAAATTGTTTATGGAAGGAGGTTCACGTTTTTTTTTCCAAGGATATGCACATTCTTAAAAAGAGTGCATCAATATTATTTTGTAAATACATCAACACTTAATTATATTTGAGAGTTGAATATTAGTTGTGAATATTAAAAAAATAAGAAAATAAAAAAAGGCAAGGAGTAGGTAGAAAATGAAGTGGTGAATGACATAAAGTAAAAAAATTGGGCGCAATTTTTATATATCAAAAGGAGGGTCACACAATTATTTTTTATTATGTTGTGCATTTTATTATTTAAATAAAAATATTAAAGTGCATGACACTTAGTATGCATAAAGTGAAGAAAGTGATGTCATTATTCTTGTAATTCACCACATTATATTGTTGTGTTAGTGAGTATGAATTGTGATAAAGATGATCATAAGTTCTTGTAACTCATACGACCATTAGTTCTTGTAACTCTCAAGGTCATTAGTTTTTGTAACTCCATGACCATTACTTTCATGTAACTTATGTAACATCAAGACTATTCATCTACCTACATTCCCCCATTCATCATATTTATTACATGGAAGAATTCTACAACTATAAATAGCGGTGGTTCTTTCTGTGTTGATGTAGAATGTACAAGAAAATATGATAAGTGTGAAAAAGATTATAGTGTATAGTAGCGAAAGAGAGAGTTGAGACAAATAAAATATTCTAAGTCTTTAACTATATTGATCACTATACAAAAAAAGTAAATATATGTTGAAGCAAGGTGTTCTTATAGTGGAGCTTTGGACTCTTCAATTAATTCAGAGTTCTTTGAGTTGAACATCGTTGATGGGCTGTTGTATCCTGGAGGGGACAAGTTACGAGATATACTACTGGATCGGTGTAGATTATGCCGCAGTGGGCTTGAATCTCCTTAAAGAAAGCGAGATATCCGCGCCTCAGTCAAAAAGAATTATTTTATTTTCTTTACTTTTGTTCATTTTATTTTCAACTGTAATGATTATTGTAATTTGTGGTACTTCTGGAGGTCGTTCCAGTGAGATTTTTGGACTAAGTGTCCCTTAGTATCGTTTTTCACCCGCAGACGGATGAGCAAGCGAAAAGGACCATTCAGGCTTTGGAATATATGCTTTGTGTTTGTATTTTTTATTTTGGTGGTAGTTGGCTTGACCACTTGCCTCTCATAGAATTTGTCTACAACAATAGTTATCACTTTAACATTAGTATGGCTCCATTTGAGGCCATATATGGTAGGAGGTGTGGTCTCCTATTGGGTGACTTGAGGTCGGCGAAAATAAGTTATTTGGTCTTGATTTGGTTCACCAAGCCATGGAGAAGGTCAAGGTGATTCAAAATATACTTAAGGCCTCCCAAAGTTACCAAAAGTCCTACGCAGATATGAGGCGGAGGGAGTTGGTGATTGGGTGTTCTTGAAAGCGTCTCCCATGAAGGAAGTGATGCAATTTGGTCAGAAGGGGAAACTCAGTCCCCGTTATATTGGTCTGTACTTGGTCTTAAAGAGGGTAGGTAATATTGCATATGAATTGGAGTTGCCTTCTAGTTTGATCTCTATTCATCCGGTGTTTCACGTTTCGAAATTGAAAAAGTGTATGGGTGATCCTTTAACGGTTGTTCCTCAGGAGGAGGTGGGTACTTTGGATTCCTTGTCTTATGAGGAAGTCTTGGTTGAGGATTTCGATTGGCAAGTACGTCGATTGCGGACCAAGGATATGACATCGGTAAAGGTTCTTTGGAGGAGCCAAAAGGTCGAGGAAGCTACTTGGGAAGCCAAGGAGGACATGAAGTCGAAGTATCCATTATTGTTCCCTATTCTGGATAATCGTATGTTAGGTTTGTGTATTCCTTAATATCTTTATTTTCTGTCTTTGTTAAAGGTAAGTGTGGTTGTGTGTGGAGTCAAATTGTGCTAATAAATGCCTTGTTTTATTATTTGAGGACAAATGATCCTAAGGGGGGAATATGTAACGCTTGGGGTTTTTGGTCCTTGAAAATTTCTAAAATTTTATCCTCACTGTCCTGACTAAGACTCCCCTAATGAGTCGTAGAGAGTCTTGATGAGTTATTGCACTCGAATTGTAAAGTATGTAGCTGAGTTCTGCTCTGAGCACGAGTAGCTCACTATGAGTCATAAGTACTTGTTACGAGTCATTGGGTGTGAATCGTAGGGCATCTAGTGTATACCCCAAATGGCTGCTGGGTTAACTACGACTGGACCCTACGAGTCGTAGGGTCCTATTATGAGTCATATAGGTTGAGTCGTAGGGTCAATAGATTGTGAGTGCCTTGGAGTTTGTCTACGACTTGTGGTGACGAGTTGTAATGAGTCTATATGAGTCGTATAGTGACCTATAGTCACTGATGACTAAATTTTAGTTTTTAAGTTGAGGGCACTTTGGACAATTCCCTTCTCACCCAATTAAAACCCCACGTTCATAAAGCACTTAAGAAGGGTTATTTCTTATTCATAACGTACTCAAAACACTTCGAAAGCTCTATTAAATTCTCTCAAGTATCCATACGTAGGGTTTCCAAGAAGTAGGTCATCCAAGGGCTCAGGGGTTGAATTCTTTTCTTGAAACTTGGCATTTCAGGCATGTTACTCTTCCCTAATTATTAATTTGCTAAAAGCATAAGTTTTAAAATTTTGTCCATGTTTGTCGCTGCATGGGTTATGTGTATATGGTAGTTTTAAAAATCAATTGATGCATGAGAATGGTGAATAAACTAGGGATTGTGATTTCCCAAACTTGTGCCTTTTGAAATGGTTATGACCTCAACCCTATATTCTGAAATTGGTTTTGAAAATGAGAAATATGAACATTGAACTACTCTTGAACTATTGCATAATGTAAAAAGGTTAATTAAGCATAATGATTTTGAATTGAACCTTATGGAGTTGTGTAATTCCCCAAGCTAATGTGTAATTGAACTAAAAGGGATTGGGATTTTCCACAAGTGTGGTAATTTGTGTGGCATGTAGATATTACCTTGCAGGTGTAGTTGGTATGGCGATACCAACAATATATGCCAAAATGTATATCATGGTTCAATAAATGATGACGTTTTTTTTAAATTATTTTTATTGAGATTTAATGAAGGTTGTGTAGTTGAGTCATGCAAGCGAAGGTCTTGAAGGACTAATACTGAAAACCACGATTGTCGATGCGGGGTCTATATGACCGGGTGGTTCAAGTCCTCCTTATTATTATCATAAGATTGGGAGGTTCAAGTCCTCCATTTTATACTACATGATTTGGTGTTTGTGTCACCTTGATATGGCGGGAGGTTTGAGTCCCCCATAGTGTATATATATATCCTCTGGTTCATGCGGCCATACGCAATGGGGCTTTACCAGCTGGGGGAGATTTGGACCCATATAGCCCGTGGGTGCCTTCTTATGTTATGACGGTTGAGCTGCACAATCCAGGCTAAAGTTTTAAGTGCATGTTAATCCTTATTCCCTATCTCGACATATGATATATATTTATATGCATTTAATTAAATGCATTATTTTGAATGATTTTAAACTGTTGATCACGACATTATGTTATCCTTATCCCTAAAATACATGCTAGTGTTCACCCCACTAACCGTCTCTGGACGCTGTATCCCCACGCAATGCAGGTACTGGAGATACCTCAACTTTTTCTACACAGAGTTTGTTGGATCGTCTCGATTCGTCGATTCATTGTGGTGAAGTGGTGAGTTTCTATTCTTCGAAAGATTTAGACATTTCATTCGTTATTATCATAGACTAGAATTAAGAATTTTCATTATCATTTTCATTGTCATTTGTCATAGTAGGGGTCATGTCCTGACCAAGAATGGTTGTTGATTTTTTGTTAGAAGGCTTTGTTGGATTACTATGGACTTAGGGGATATTGGTCGGATGTTTTGGCCGGTTACTGGTTATTGGTCATAAATGTATCATTTATTCTTTGAACTTATATTTTTATATGTTCGGAATTCATTCGACATTGAGAATATTGTATTGATTTGGTTAGGTGTAGGGGTGATCTCTGATCCACGTGGGACTTGAGATACTCATCACAGCCAAGCCATGGTTCGGGTCGTGCCAATTATGATATAACATTTTATTCTCTCTAAATATAATAACAATAAAGATTTTGGGGGTAGATGACTTGTTGCCATTTTTTTGTTTGCTTACGTAGGCTGAGAAATTTCTAAAAAGGAGTAGTAAACTCATATTTTTTTAATTTTGTTAAAGAGAAATAAGATTTGTAATTATGTTGTATTTTTTAAATTGCTACTATTTTTGCTTTTGTTTAAAAGTTAGTAGATTGAATCAGTATGTTTCCAAAATAACCTCTATTATGTAGATTTTGTTCACTTTAAACATATAAACATGTTTATCTATGCGAAATAGTTATCTCAAAGGAAGATTATTTTGGTCAGACTACGGATAGGTATGATATGTGATACATTTGTAATGCATGTGATAATGTGTAAGTCGAAAGAAAAGCATATTGTTAGGTTGTTTTATTAATCAATATTCATGAACTGTGTATAAGATTACCACTTACAAGATATTATTTCTATCCAAAGAATAAACGGTAAAGTTGTGTTAGGTATCTTGAGATAGGTCCACTTTTGTGTAAATATGTTTGATGAATATACATTTTTAAGTTTATTTGTTAGTTTTCCTTCAGTTTTTTATTTAATTTTATTATCTTCACATATACAAGATTTATTTGATGGTTAATTGAGAGCATTATTTATTTATCTTATAGTGTTTTCTATATCTGTCGATATGAATACCATTCTTATGCTTAACGGTACAAACTTTAAAAAATGGAATTCACACTTTATAATTGTGCTTAGTTGCATGGATCTTGATTATGCATTAAGATTTGATCGCTTTGCGGACTTGAAAGAAAATAGTTCAAATGAACAAAAGTTTACATATGAGAAGTGGGAGCAATCAAATCTCATGAGCTTAATAATGACGCAACAATCAATTTCGAAATTCTTATGGGGTGGTATAACAGAAAATAAAGACAACAAAGATTTCTTAAAAGAAATTGCATAACGATTCGCTGCTAACGAAAAGGTTAAAACAAGTACTATTCTTCATAAGATAGTTGCAATACGACATAAGAAAAAAGGAAACATAAGGGAGTACATTATGAAAATGTCTAATCTTATGACAAAACTCAGGGCCTTTAAGCTTGAATTTACTAACGATATACTTGTACACCTAATTTTGATCTCTTTTCCATTACAATTAAGTTAATTTAAAGTTTCATATAATACTAAAAGGAGAAATAGACTTTGAATGGGCTTATAGCCCAATGTGTTCAAGAAGAGGATAAATGTAAACAAGAGAAGATCGGAAGTGTTCATTTGGCATCTACCTATGAAATTAAAACCACTTTAAATAAGCATAAAAGGAGTAGTACTAAGAAAACTACAGACGAAGAAACATCACAGTCCAAGAACCCAAAACTTATTTCTTTTACAAGAAAATTAGTCACATAAAGAAAGATGTTCCAAGTACGCTGGCTGGCGTGAAAAGAAAGATAAATTTGTCAAATTTATTTGTTCAGAAGTTAATTTGGCTATGGAAACTAGTGACACTTGGTGGATAGATATGAACGCAGTGACTCACGTAAGTGCTACTATGTAGGATTGCCTAAGAGTCGAGCATCGATTAATACTGAAAGATATATCTATATGGACAACAACAATAAACAGTCGTAGAGGCTATTGGTGTCTTTAGAGTTCCATTAGATACTGATTTTTATTTGGAATTAGAGGAAATATTTATCGTACCATCATTTAGATGAAATTTAATTTTTATTTTTTGTTTGGACATATTTGGATACAACTGTTCTATTGAAAATGAAATTTTTAGTGCATATCTAAATTCTAACATTGTTGGAACTGATACTCTAATTGATAAGTTATACATATTAAATAGACAAGCAGCATGCAACAACGAAAACTTACATTCAAGTAATTTTGTACTAAGTGCAGATTAACAAATGGGAATTCATCAATGTTATGACATAAGTGATTAAGTCATATTTCTAAAGACAGAATACAAAGGCTTGTGTGAAGGAATTATTGATTCTCTTGATTTATCAGATTTAGAAATTTGTATAGAATGTAGTAATAGAAAACAAACGAATATAAGGAAAAGAGGCGCTTATAGGAGTAAAGAACCTTTAGAGCTGATACATACATATATTTGTAGTCCGTTCTCTAGGACTTCATGAAATGGTCAATAATATTTATTAACTTTATAGATGACTACTCCCGTTATGGATATCTTTATTTAATTCATGAGAAGTCACAATCTTTGGATGTTTTTAAGATTTTCAAGGCTGAAGTTGAAACTCAATTAGGCAAGAAAATTAAAGCTGCCAAATTTGACCGTGGAGGAGAATATTACGGTAGGTATGATGGATCAGGTGAACAATGTCCAGGAATTTTGCACAATAGTTAACAGAGTATGTATTGTACCTCAATACACCATGTCAAGGACTCCAAGTCAAAATAGTGTAGCTTAGAGACGAAACCATACTCGTAAGGATATGGTAAGAAGTATAATTAGCCATTCTTCTTTACCTGAATCGCTTTGGAGAATAACATTAAAACTGTAGTTTACATTCTAAATAGAGTTCCAAGCAAAGTAGTAGCTGAGACCTCATAAAAGTTGTGGACTGGTAAGAAGCCTATATTAGGCACTTGCATGTCTTGAGATGTCCATCCGAAGCAAGGCCTTACAAGCCTAATGAAAAAAGCTGTATTCAAAAATTGTTAGTTGCTACTTTGTAGGTTACTAAAAAAGATTAAGACATTTTAAGTTTTATGACTCCTCGAATAGATCCTTTTCAAAATAGGAAATGCTAAATTTATTGAGTATGCCAAATTTATTGAGGATGTTGATTATAGTGAAAGCAATCAAAACAAATAAATTATGTTTGACGAGAAATTTGATAATATCGATTGTAGTTAAAATGATCAGATTAATTTATCGAAAGTGTTTCAACTTGTAAATAAGGATTATGGAGAAAACACAATGATATCACCTCATGTTCAACAATCTCAAGTTGAAGTACCTAAAAGAAGATTTAGCAGCAAAAGGTGAAATGTAATTTTGGATGATTATATTTTTTATCTTCAAGAACATGATTTTGACATGATATTGGAAGATGATCCTATAATCATTAGTCAAGCAAAATCATGTTGAAATTCTTCTAAATAGATCAAAGCCATGAAAGATGAACTGAAGTCTATGAAAACAATGGTATTTGAGACCTTATCGAGTCACCACAAGGATAAAAATCGATTGGCTGTAAGTGAATTGTCAAAACCAAAAGTAATATGAAAGGTAGCATTAAAAGATATAAAGAACGCCTAGTTGTCAAGGATTTCACTCAAAAGGAAGGCATAGATTTTAAAGAGATTTTTTTTGCGAGTTTCATCGAAAGACTTCTTTAGAATCATTATAGCACTTGTAGATCATTATGACTTAGAGCTACATCAAATAAATGTAAATATAGTATTCATTAATGGGGATATTGAGGAAATGATATACATGATGCAATCAGAAATTTTTGAGTCTCAAGATTCAAAGAACCTTGTATGTAAACTTAAGAAGTCCATATGATTTAAAACAGGCATCCCATCAATGATATCGGTAGCTTGATTAGGTGATAACCTCTTTTGATTTTAAGAAAAATACCATTGATTAATGCATATATCTCAAGTTCAGTGGGAGAAACATTGTTATCCTCGTGTTGTATTAGATGACATTCTACTAGCAAGTGATGATGTAGGTTTATTGCTCGAAATCAAGAAATTTCTATCCAGCAAATATGAAATAAAAAATCTTGGTGAGGTATCCTTTGTTCTAGGTATAGAGATCTATAGTGATTGCACTAGAAACCTTCTTGGATTGTCACAAAAGAATTATATTGGTGTCATAATTCGAACCAGGTCCTGGCCATTACGGGTATCTCAAGTCCCACGTGGACTGAAAATCACCCCCTATACCTAACCAAATCAAACACAATATCCCAGTGTCGGATGAATTTAAAACATATAACAAGATAAGCTTAAATATTAAAGGGTATGTCTATAACTGATAACCATCGATCGGCCTAAAAAACCAACCAACATCACCCAATTCCACAGTAATCGAACAAAGCCTTCTAACAAAATAACCAAAAACCAGTCTTAGTCGGGTCATGTCCCCGACTCTGAAAGATGACAATGAAAATGATAATATTAATGATAATGGAAACTCTTAATTCTAGCACATAATTGTTGCTCCTTAAGGGTCTGCAACACAAGGAGGAGGTGATCAATATGATCTGCCTTATTCTTTGAATACACTAAAATATCATCGATAAAGACAATCATGAACAAATCTAAGAACTGATGGAAAACTCAATTCATAAGATCCATGAATTCTTTCGGGGCATGAGTCAAATCGAAGGACATCACCAAAAACTCAAAGTAGCCATACCGCATTTGAAAAACAGTCTTAGGATATCTACCTCCCTAATCTTCAACTGATGATAACCCAACCGAAGATCAATCTTAGAAAAGAACTTAGTATCTTATAGCTGATCGAATAGATCATTAATCCTCAAAAGGGGATACTTATTCTTCACGGCCACCTTATTAAGTTGACGGTAATCAATGCAAATCTAAAGGTACACATCCTTCTTACACACAAAAAAAACAAGAGCACCCTATAGAGACACACTAGGGAGGATAAAGCCCTTGTCAAAAAGATCTTTCAACTGCTCCTTGAGTTCTTTAAACGGTGCTGGAGCCATTCTATAAAGAGGGGTAGAAATAGGATCAGTGTCCGAAATAAAATAAATCCCAAAATCAATTTACCTATCGGGTGAAACACCAAGAAAATCATCAGGTAACACCTTGGGAAATTCACAGACCATAGGGATAGTCTACAATGAATGACCTTCGAATCTAGAATCCTTAACATGCACTAAGTGATAGAGGCACCCTTTAGAAACCAATTTTCAGGCTCTAAGGTACGAAATAAACCTTCTTTTAGGTACTAGGGAACTATCTTCCCATTCAATCATCGTCTCATTTGGGAAATGGAATCTAACCCTTCAGGTCAAGCAATCAAGAGACACATAGAACAAATGCAACCAGTTCATTCCTAAAATCATATCAAAGTCTAACATGTTCAACTCTATCAGGTCTACCATGGTCTCCTTACTATAGACCGATATCACACAACCCCTATAAACCCTTCTAGACATAATGGATTTACCTAATAAAGTGGACACAAAGAAGGGGTCTGAAATACATTCAGGATCAAAACCAAAATAAATAGCCACATAAGGGTTCACATAAGAGAGGGTAGACCCGAGATCAAGTAGACAATATACATCATGAGAGAGGAGTTTGAGTATACCAGCAACAACATCGATGGATGCCTCAAAATCCTAGTGGGTGGCAAGAACAAACAGACTATTTCGACCCATGCCGAAGCCAGAAGTAAAAGAAACACATTTTAGTGCGAGCTTATGATATAAAGACAAGAATCTTATTTTCCACAGAACCAACTTTAAAAGGACAATCCCTCTACATATGACCAATATGACCATATTTAAAATATTTGTTCTTTCCTTCTTCACAAACACCACGGTTCACCTGACCACAGAATCTACAAGGAGGGTATGATAGAGCTGACTTAGCCCCATTAGCTTGAGGCTGGGATCTTGGTGCTCTAAACCCACTATTGTACTGAGAGTGATGATCACCCAATGGCTTTGGATAAGGAGTACAAGCCGTATAATAGAAACCAGAATTGCCTTACTTCTTCTTAGACCACTTTCGATAATCTCTACAAATTTTTTGCTGACCTCCACACTGATTTTAGTAGTGAAACTTCTTATTCAGACTTTCACTCATCTCTGCGTGCTTCTTCTTTTCCTATTCTACTTATTTCATATACACCACAAGTCTAGAGATGTCCATATCCTTATTAAACAAGGCAACCTTGCTCTCCAAGATTGATTTACAGGACAACCCAAAGGTAACTTTCCTCATTCTAGCCCTTATGCTAGACACCAATTCAGGAGCATAACGCGACAACATATGAAACTTCAAGGCATACTCCTTTAATGTCATCCTTTCTTGATTCAAATTCATAAACTCCTCAGTCTTTTTCTCCCTCAACTCTTGAGGAAAGAAGTGATTAAAAAAACACTGGATAAGTCATCCTCTAAAGAAGAATCATTATCATCTCCCTTAAGCTACTCCCATTCTTCATGTCATTAGTATTCTACATCCTTCAACTGATAAGTTGCGAACTCTACACCCTCTACATTAGTAGCATGCATCACACAAATTTTTTTCTCCATCTAGTCAATGAAATCTTAACGATCTTTCTCAACTTTAGAACTAGTGAAAATAGGAGGACTCAGCCTCATAATAGAGGGAGTAGAAAATCAAAAGATTTTAGTCTCCAAAAAAATAGATTCAATATAGATCTTTCCTTGACATATTTACTTAAACAAGCAATCAAGTAAACACAGGAAACATATTATAAGTACAAATATTTAACTCAAGTCATTTATCAAGACTTATAAATTAGACAACTTAACTTGCCACAAATACCTCATTATTATACTTTAATCAACCATTAACTTAGTTCAATTACTATCTCAATAATTGGACCACACAAGGATCCAAAATTAACAACAACAATATAATTCGATTCACTCAAGGAACTGTAAAACTCTTCAATACTGTGTGCACTCATACTAAGAGTCTTATAAATATCCACTGATCATGACCTATTGGAAAATATCTCATTCCATGTATCAAAATAACCTAGACAACTAGTGCCTTCCCCTTATTTCAACTTCTCCACCCTTACACTTTTTGAAATCCACTAATTTTGTGAAGATCAACTTTTACTAGTTGATCTTACAATATCAAACAATACCATAATATGTACAATCATAAAATGAGATAATTCAACCACACTTGCATATAAAACATGCCCTTTTAACATAATGTCATTGATCCACATCAAATTTTATATATATCAAACAAGTTCAACATTTAATAGCATGTATTACAATAAGTAAACAAATAGACAATTACAATGCACACATAAATTAACTTGAGTTTATAAGTCCAATTCAACTATCACCCACCATAATCCAAGCCCTACAATGGTCAAACGAACTTGAGATTCTAACTTTTCTTGAAGCTTCATCTTGATAATAGCCTAAAATAGCATAAAAATCACTAATCAAATGATGCTCTAACAAATTTGAAGGAGTATATGTTGTAAAACTTTAAAGAATTCACCATACGATCACTAGTAAATCATTAAACACTAATATGGATATAGAAGAATGGTAGAAACACTAATATTATTCTATTGCAACAAGTGAATCAAAGAAATTGATTATTCTAAGTCTTGATGTCGCTCTTGATTGTTTCTTCTTAGAGATGGACATAAAAGAAAAGATGCATTTTATCTAACTTGGGGACTAATTTCATGTATAATATGCTTAAGTGCCTTTCCAAGTTGAAAAAGTACCTTTTTCAATAAGTCTTCACCAGTCTTTAGAAAAGGTTCATGATTTTTTTAAAATTTTAATTAAATTCGTGCTAATAGATATTTACTTTTAGGTCCAAAAACTTTAATACTTTATTACATCATGAACTGATCTTCTTTAGAGATAGCATATCTATGTTTAATACATTAATATGTAAATTCAAAAAAATAAAAAATTATTAATAATTTTCCATTTAGAACGCATATATTCCTAAATAATCATACAAAAATGAAACTTTAGTGCGCACAAACTTTTGCTATCTTAGTTTAAATATCTCAAAATAATATGGTACATTGATACTATCAATATAGGATCAAAGCGGTCTTCATAACATATATTTGAAAGTAAACCCATCAATGGTCATAAATATCAACAATATCAATGTAACACCCCGAATCTGGTACCTGAAATACTACACGGTGCTCATGACCCCGAAGGACCACAAGCTAACCCATGACTGATATCTGTACCTATATACTACATAAACTACTGAATAATGCGAAAACATGCACTGAAAGGCCATAAGGTTCAATACTAAACATAACATGGATGAGATAACATCTATGGGGTAATACAATACCTAAAACAAAATTGTAAACACTGAAGTCTGAAACATGATAGTCTATATCTAGTCTGAAATCCTTTACTGTCAGAATAATCTGAATAAGGAGTTGATGGGACATGTCCCCAAATAACTCCAACTAATAAACTAGTTAATGAGATAATAGGGAATAATCAGGTCCTCGAATAATGAGGACTCACTTCTAACTCTGACTGCTGAAACTGGTATCTACTGTTGATCTAGAGCTCGTGTCTCTGAACCTATGGTATAAGACACCATAGTGCAAATGCGCTAAGACACTAGGAAAGGACAATTCTGAATTTGGTCCTTGGCGCGACGCGCCATAATCATGGACCCATACTGGAATTTGCCAAATGCCATTTCCTCTTGTGGCACAGCGTGCCACTGACTAATATGGCATTATTTTACAATGGAAACTTAAAATAGTCATAACTTTTGACTCGGTTATCGAATTTGGGCGAATTTTATATCGATGGAAATCTTATTGAATTTACCACATGACAAAAATTTAAAATCTTAGAAATTCCTCATGGAATAACCATCATTAAATTTAGAAGCTAATACTAGACATTCTTGAGATGAAATTAGCTAGGAAAAAGTATGGGGTATTACAATCAATGACATAGATCCAATAAGAAAATTACATGTAAAACATAACGACTTGAAAATTTGATAAAATATGTATTTTTGTGCAATTTAACTATTTTAGCCCTCTCTATAGTTGTATTTTGGTATTTCTGGGATGTAGGGTTGATTGGCATGGTTCTCAGTGCATTTTGGTGTTATTTATGCAATATTATAATTTTTGGATTCTTCGAGAGTCTTATTATAGACTTCTGTTATTATCTTTTGATCCATGTGATAGATGGTTGAACAGACTATGTCCGCAGATTTGAAACATCGATTTTAGGATGGTAACATATTGGATCTTATTTTATGGTTTTTAAATCTTATTTCGATCCTCAATTTGAAAAATTATAATTTTGGGTTTCAGGGGTCAAACTTGTGAAAATGACGTCTTTTCAATGATCTAATAATGCCAATGAGTATAGACCCTAGTTCATTTGTGTGTATCAAATTTTGAATAAATCCCAAGACCTTAGCGGAAACTTGGAAATTCACCAAGTTTCAGTTGTCATCTATCATGGCAGAAGATAATGCAATCACACCAATGCCTATGGCAATCTCCATATATGCTCTTGCAGCCAGGTAGTGCGATTGCACACCTGGTTGTACGATTGCAGCATCCAAAAACTTGGTATGGCTATAAATAGACCCCTTAGATCGCGAATTGACCATTTCTCACTCATTCTTGAGAGATAAAACCTTAAAATAGTGTGAGAGATTAAAGTGGAACTTGTGGGTGCTTGGAAATCTAGATTAACATCTATTTCTTGATTTTCTTACGTATTTAAGGTTAGAATCTACCCTTTTCTTAGTAAATTTCTTGGTTAATTTCTCAAAACCCCAAAAATTTAGGGCTTGATTTTAAACCCCAAATTCACTCCTTTACACCTAAATAATGTTATCAATCATATAATTGCTTATTTTTCCTCGATTTCATCATCAAAACAACTTCGATTCTCAATTTTAAAGTGGATTTCAAAGGTTTTATCCGATAAATTTGAAAAATAGTTTTTATTCTATTTAAACTTCATTTTTAACTTGATTTAAGTTGGGTTGTCAGATATAGACTCCTAAGGGTATGGGGAACACGTTTTTGAAATAAAGTTATGATTTTGTCCTTTTTTTAAAATCTATTTCGGGGATCTGTTTTGACCCCAAACTAAAAGTAGGAAATATGAGTATTGTTGGCTTTGTTTTGATACATATATTATATATTTCTTGGTTTTAGTTGATTTTGGAATCATTCATGATAAGTAAAATCGTGGGTTTAAGCATAGCAGATTGGTTTTAGCCTTCGAGGTAGGTTATGGCTTAACTCTTTCAAACTAGGTTGGGTTGTTAATTTGTATTCCAAATGCATGTCAAGGGTAGGAACTAACCATAAAAAATAGATATCTATGTGGGGCCTATATGTGATGCAATTATTAAATTTGAGGTAATACGTGATGTGTGACCGTGTGGGGTCCTATGTGATGTTAATAGTCTTGAATACATGTGAATAATTGTATAGTGTTGTTTAAAATTCCTAATGTAGTACCATTGGAGTGTTGTGATATATTCATACTTGTTGGCATATGATACATGTGGAAATTCATAGATGGTTGGAAATAATGAGTGGATAATTGGCTCATGTAATTGGTATATTGGTTGGTTGTGGAAATATGAATTTTGGTTGGTTGTGAACATTGCTTCATTATCCTCATGGTATCACACGCATAATTTCATTTATTTGTTGTATGCTTTATATATATGCTCATTGTTGTTGAATGTGTACTTAATTTGTGTCTTATATTATGTATGTGCTCTGGAAACACTGAAAATATTGGAGACTTTAGAAATACTGAGAATATCAAATTTTATAGACCTTCTTTGAGGGAGGTCCCGAAGAGGAGTCATGGGTATTGGTATTGGATATTGGATCTTATAGACCTTCTCTAAAGGTTATGTCGGAGAAGAGTCATGGATATTGGTTATATACGAGTTAACAAACCCTCTATGGGTCCTACATCATGAGTCTTGCCTCCGTAAGGGTATACGGGGTAGTATATACGTTGATGAACTATCCCTGAGTCCTACGTCGGGAGGCTTGCTTCCATAGGTGTATAAGGAGGTTGTGCGACAACCTCATGCTTCACCCTTATGATCATTATCATTCTTATTGTGTTTACTTTATTATGGTTGTGATGTGATCGTACTTATGCTTTGACTTAATGTCTATCTAATTGTTCTATCTTCTTATACTAGTGCTTAATGATCTTGTATGCATATTGTCCCTACTTGTATATGATATATTGTATACTTGTGCTCTACTTGGTTGTATTGTTGCAATATATGAGAAACGCATACTAGAACTGTTAGTGCAAGTGGTGTGGGCTACCGTTGTGGGATATTTTTGGATTGGAATGGACGTGCCCTTAGTGTGTATTTGTATTTTTTATTATTTACTTTGCTTGGTTGGTCTAGGATACCTACTGAGTATAATTGGACCGTACTCACTTCTACTATACCCTTCTAATGCAGATTCAGGTTGGGGTGCTCCCCACGTTGCATGATTCGAGTGATTGTTGGAGATTTTGAAGTAGTGGATGATATTCAGGCATCTGAATATCTTCTTTTATACTATCTATCATTAGACTATGTCTTTATTAGTTTCCAGAGATAAAGTTGTAGCTATTGGATTTATTATGTATTCCTTTTGGATTTGAGTTTTAATAGATACATTTTTTTACTGTTGACTTTAGGTTTTGGGAGTTATGGATGTGTTGTTAATTATATTTTTATGCATTTATTATACTTATTATGGTTTGGATTTATTCTAGAAGCCTTACCCTGGGGGTATTTTTGTCTTTTCCCCTTTGGGTATCAGTTTAGGTGATAGCTTACTCGTCAAGGTTCACCATTATGAGTTCTATCATGGCCCTTGGATTTTTTATCGTGACAAATTAGTGTTAGAACAACCAGGTTCATTGGTCTCAATGGGGTAGTAACCGGATGTCTAATTATGTCTCGCAGATCGGTACATACACATCCATATCTATCTTCATGAGTCTCTAGGATGTCTTTAGGAAACTTTCCTTATTTTTTTCCTTATCATGCAAATTTCTTTCATGCCTAGTGTTCTGAGTTTTATTTCACTCTTTCTGCGCAGATGAGTCAACTAGGTCTAGCATGATCAGAGATGTGGAGCCTTCACCTAGAGGGTGAGCCTCAAGTCGTGGATGAACTCGAGGGAGTGGATGGGCCCATGGATCAGCCCCATCTAGGAGGAGTGCTAAGAAATCTTCCCCTGAGCCTCGTGTTGAGCATATTAGAGGTGTGGGTTCTACTCCATTTCTCAGTATTCTTCTACCTTAGTATTAGAGGGATTATTGATTCGTCTGTTGACTCATTTAGAGGTGTTTCTTTGAGTTTGTTTGGTATTCCCTCAGCTCTGAGTATTATACCTTTGTCTTTTCTAGAGTTTGGTTATGGTGTTCCTCCAGTCACAAGTGTAGGTCCTCCAATTGAACCTACTTCTATTTTGGGTACTCTTCAGACCCCGAGTACTATTTCTCCTTCAGCACTGACATTTGAGTATGGTGTTTCGAGGGAAAGAGTTTTGCCTTCATCTATTTTATATCCCCAGGTGGAGTCTCAGCCAACTAGACTTGCTAAAGCTTTTACTCTTCAGCGATCCACGACACAGATGATGGTAATTAGGGTGTTATTCTAGAGTATAAGGGATCAGGCAATGGAGCATGGACCTACCTCTCGAGCATTTTGGAGAAGTTTTAAGAGGGTGCGCTGTCAGGATAAGTTTAGAGGTTGCTTTGTGTGTGATGAGTTTGGCCATATGACCAAGTACTGCCCCTTTTATATGACTCGAGCTACTCTTATTATAGTTGTGTGAGATGGGGATTTTACTAGAGGTGCGGGAGGCAGTGGTAGCGGATCCTGTGGTGGTGGTCGTGGGGCTATGCAACTGGTTGGTGGTCGTGGACATTGCTATGCTATACTAGCTAGACCTGAGGCAGAGGCTTCCGATATTGTGATCAAAGGTATCATCCCTATTTGTTTTAGGTCTGCATATATGTTGTTTGATTCTGGATTGATTTTCTCTTATATGTCTTCATATTTTGCTTTGGATTTTGATTCCTTTAGTGAACCTCTTTCCATGCCTATACGTATATCTACCCCAGCAGAAGATTCTTTACTGGCGGATTGGGTGTACCAATCTTGTGTTGTGACTTTCTCAGGACATGATACTTGCATAGATTTACTTGTGTTAGATATGGTTAATTTCGATGTTATTTTAGGTATGGATTGGTTAGCTCCTTATCATGCCATTCTAGATTGTTTTTCCATACCGTGACTATAGCTTCGCTGGGTGTACCAGGGAAAGTTGAAAGGGTGTGCTTCATTTAGGTCCTAAGAGGATCATAGCTTATGTTCAGGCTCGTAGATTGGTTGAGAGAGGATGTTTATCTTACTTGGCTCATATTCGTGATAATAGTGTTGCTTCACCTTTTTTTTTTTGGATTTTGTTCGTACTGTCCCTGATCTCATGGTATATTCCCTACTGATTTGCTTGGTATGCCTCTAGATTGAGATATTGATTTTGCTGTTGATATTGAGCCGGTCACCAAGCCCATTTCTATTCCTTCTTTATAGGATGGCCCCAGCCGATTTGAAAGAATTAAAAGATCAATTGCAGGAGTTGTTGGATAAGGGATTTATCTAACCTAATGTATCACCTTGTGGTGCACCCGTCTTATTTATGAAGAAGAATAATGGGTCTATGTGCATGTGTATTTATTATCGACAGTTAAATAAGGTAACAATTAAGAATAAGTATCCTCTTCATCGTATTTATGATTTATTTGATCAGTTTTAGGGTGTTGAGGTATTTTCGAAGATTAATTTGAGATCCAATTATCACCAGTTGAGGATTAGAGCTTTGGATATTCCAAATATAGCTTTTTGGACTCGATATGATCATTATGAGTTCTTGGTCATGTCCTTTGGGTTGACCAATGCCCCTATCACATTCATGGAGTTGATGAACCAGGTGTTTCGATCATATCTTGACTTCTTTGTTATTGTATTTATAGATTATATCCTAGTTTATTCCAAGAGTGAGGATGATGTAATGACCCTCACGGTCATTTACCTTGTTTTCATATATTTTCGGTGTCTAGAGCTTTTCTATAACTGCCTCAAATTATTTATGACTTGCTGGGACTTATAGTTCGATTTTTGGGTGGTACGTTTGAGAATTTTAGTGATAGCAAAATATATTGTAGAATATTTAATTTAAATTGTTATTCGGTAAAAATATAATTTAGTACCTTTATAGAATATTTTCGATACTAGTAAAATTCTTTAAGTGACAATATATTTATATTACTTTATAATAGAGTTTTATAGTCTATAACATTTTAAGCAAAGATAGTAAATCTAGAAATGTTAACATATTATTATTATTATATAATAGAGGTTTTATTAGAAATAATTTTCTATTAATCATGGTATATTCAAAATATTATATTTATTTTACCATGAACCTATGCAATACCCGAATATATATATGCAATATAGAAAAATATTAGGTGTGGCTACCACCACCACACATGGGGTTGAAGAAAGTGGACAACAACATGTTAATCGGTGCCTAACTTCTATTACTCACCTAATACATGCAATTGTTGTGACATTTATCCACCAAACTATATCCCTTTTGTTTCCTTAAGAAATTGAATTCCTAAGAATTATTTTTGATCACTTATTTAATTACCAAAAACTTGTAGTTCTTCCTGGAAGCTACAAGAGTTAAATGAACAAATTCTCAATGAACAAAAGACCATAGACACAAAATACATCCCACTTTCATATTGTATTACACCAGTTTTTCTCAATATAGTATTTTGAATTTACTTTTAGTTAGCATCATGCAACTTATATCCCTCTATATAAATATATATACTATGATTCTTCCCTTTCTGTTCGAAAGTTAAGTTTCGAGTTGGTGTAGTAAATTATCCTTATCCCTTTATTCAAGTTCATATTCTAGTGGTACTATTCGGAGGTTTCGCGGAAAGATATTATAGCTTTGGCGTCCAGGTAGGCTAGTCTTACCCTACCTTTAGATTGAGCTTATTTACTGAAATTGTGTACTATTATGCTAGTTCAAGATAAGTACTTGTAGTTCCGTACCATTTGATATATATATAACATGCCTTATTTATTCGAATTGGGACCTCGTTCTAGTAAATTTTGGTATTTTATCTTTCAATATAATATAGAGTCTAGCACTTTAGAACGCGGAATTAAATTGTAAAACCTTGAATTTGCTCCTTTTAAATTAAGATATTCATATGGTAATTAGACGTATTTTAGCTTCTATTTAGGTTCAGTATGTACTTTATTTCAGTCATTAATTGTGAATTTTGGTACCACATTGACATTGTTATGGTATGGTATAAATTTTAGTATTACAGTGGGATGGTTACTATGAGTTCCAATTCGAGTCTGGGATCTGGTTATGGTTGTGGTTCCCTTGAGTTTCGGTTTGAGTCCGACATCTGATTATGGTTGTGGTTCCTTCGAGTTCTTGTTTGAGTGCCACATCTGATTATGGTTGTGGTTCCTTTGATTTTTGGTTCGAGTTTCTCATCTAATTATGAGTTCTGTCATATATTATATATGTGGCCTTTCGTTATTACCCACTATATCCAGTTTAAATCCAGCACGTGTCCTCTTGTTATTATCCATCGCTACCAGTTTGAGTCTGGTGTATGGACTCTCATTACTACCTATTGGTGCTGGTTCAAACCCGGTGCACATCTGGATGACTACTATGACTTCTTGGGATCGGTTTAGCTACGGATTATTTATGTTTTTTTTTTAATTACTTCTTGTGTGTTCCACTGGCTTATGTGGGTACAGTTGGGTTAATTGTCTTCTTTAGTATGCCTAACGGGCTTATGGGGTATAGTTAAGTTATGTTTGATTTGTCTGTTATTACTGCATTATTTATTTTTTTGTATCATTTATATTTATTCCTTTACCGCATTTGCATAGTATGGTAGTTGTTTACCTTTGTATCCCTTACTGATGACTTAGATTACACTCTCGCATTATAGTTATACATTTCTGTATTGAGCTCAGTCGGCCGATGATGCTTACTGAGTACCCGTTGCTTTGGTACTAATACTACACTTTTGCATCTTTTCCCTGATGCAGATTCGAGTAGTAGCAGTCGATATCGATGTGATTCCTACCTTCTAGTACTGATTTGGAGCAGGGTGAGCTTACTGTCACCCGAGGCTGATCCTTCTCTATCTACTCTAGTTTAGTCATTTCTACTCGAGACTTCTTGTATATATTGGGTATATTTTGGATTCTGTCTAGTACTCTAGGTATATTTTAGTAGTGGCTCTAGTACCGACCTTACCAGGTCTTGGGAGGGATTCATTTGTGTATTTGGTCTTTTTTCTTCCCTCATTTTAGTATATAATATATGTTTCCTTTCTGTTTGTTACTTGTTATTACTATTGCTATCATTATACGTGATCTTTTCTGATTTCTTCCTATTAGCCCATTGCCTATTATTTTGGGCTATGGCTTGGCTTGCCTACTAGGGGAATAAGGTAGGCGTCATCACAACTTTAGAAATCGTGTCATGATAGTTGAGCATGAGGAACATTTGTGAATTGTGCTTCAGAGATTGAGGGATGAGAGATTGTATGCCAGGTTCTCCAAGTGTGAGCTTTGGTTGGAGGCTGTTTCTTTCTTGGGTGATGTGGTGACTAAAGAAGGTATTATGGTTGATCCAACCAGGATTACAGCGGTTGGTAATCGGGCTAGACCTACTTTACCCACTGAGATTCAGAGTTTTTTTAGCTTGGCAGGTTATTATCGGCATTTTGTCGAGGATTTTTCATCCATTGCAGCTTCGTTAACCAAGTTTACTCTGAAGAATATATCCTTTCAGTGGTCTGATGCTTCGGAGTCAACCTCTCAAAAGCTCAAGGATTTGTTGACTTCATCTCCTATCTTGACTTTGTCCAAGGAGGGCGTGGGTTTATCATATTTTGTGATGCTTTAGGTGTTAGATTAGGGGTTGTGTTGATGCAGAAGGGTAAGGTGATTGCTTATGAGTAAGGTGATTGGTTATGAATCTCGTTAGTTGAAGCCCTATGAGAATAATTTCCCCACCCATGATTCGTAGTTGTGTGCGGTTGTTTTTGCTTTGAAATTGCATAGGCACTACTTGTATGGAGTTTATTGTGAGATTTTCTTGAATCATCTTAGTTTTCAGTACTTCTTCTCCCAGCGAGATCTTAATATGATGCAGTATTGTTGGCTTGAGTTGCTCAAGCATTATGACTTGACTATTTTCTACCATCCAGGTAAGGCTAATGTGGTTAGGGATGCCTTAAGCCAAAAGTCGACTAGCATGGGTAGCTTGGCGCATCTTTTGACCCAACACTGGCCTTTGTCCTTAGAGGTTGAATCCTTATCTAACTAGATGGTTAGGCTTGATATTTAGACACCTGGGTGTGTTTTGGCATTCATGGAGGCTAGATCTTCGTTGATGGAGAAGATTCGAGCTCACTAATTTGATTATGTTGGATTGAGATCGATTCGATATAAGGTGTTGCAAGGCAAGGCTAAGGAAGTCTCACTTAATTTGGATGGTGTTTTGAAAATTGGGGGTCAAGTTTGTGTGTTGCGAGTGGGTGATTGGATCAAATTGATTTTGGAGGAGGCTGACACAACCTGAACCGGGGCCTTGTTGTAATGGGCATCTCAAGTCCAACAAGGACTAGAGACCACCCCCGATACCCAATCCAACCAACCAACATATACTCTGAGTCATATGAATTCCGAACATATAACAAGATAGCAAAATTTAAGATATATCGACTCTGGGATAAATCTCCATTCAAGACAAACCCAATCAAGTCAATCCATCCAATAATTAACCAAACCAAAACAATAACCCACTTTCATATCATAATCATTCCATACCCAAGTCCACAGTTGTCCATACAAAGCCTCTAAACCAAATCAAAGAATATTTAGTTGGGACATGCCCCCGACCATAGCCAAAAATCAAAGTCTATGAAATGCCAAAAGTATGAAAAGAAATCCATAACATGAAATAGATGTCATCCAAACTATAGAAGCTCACCATTTCAATCCAACACTGGATGTCTCTGAATCTGATTAATGAGCAGAAAGAGTAGTATGGACGATTCCTGCATTACGTGTGGATACAACGACCGACGACGGGCAGCGGGTGAACGCTAGTATGCACTAAGGATAAGAATAAAATAATGCCAATCTTTAAAACCAAGGAAACAACTGTATACATACATAACCGTACATACACATATATATATAAATATAATCCATGCTGGGGAAGGGAACCGGGTTTAGCATGTCTTTAAAACCATTGTATGTGTAGCTTAACCATCCTAGAACCACCCACGGGCTATATCGGTCTAGTGTAAACCCTGGATGGGCCCTAGTGCCTGTAGCTGCATGAACTGGAGATACCTTAGGGGTAGGAGATTATCGTGTACTCTTCACCCTCCATGATACATATATACAAGTATAACTTGGTGGATTATCGTGTATCCCGCAAGAAAAAGGTAGCCATGACCAATCCTCATATTGGAAAACATGAGTTTTCAGTATTCGTTCATTGAACTCACACTTTCACGGTTAGCTATCACAACCCTCCATTATTACCCAATTAAAACCATTGTCACACAACCAAACCAACAATTCTATTTATTATTAACCAAGGCTATAAGAAGTGGTATCATCATACCGGCTATAGCTTGCAAGCAGTGTCCTTAGCCAACCTTTTAAAGAAAAAGGATTTCCATGTACCCATAGATTCCATTATCAAGTTTACTTGGGGAATCTTATTTATGAAGATTCATGGAGAGATTTTGATCTTTAAGCTTCTAGATGGACACCTTGAGGAAATCCTAGCCCAATCTTCAAGAGAGAGTTTAGAGAAGACTTTGAGAGTGTTTTGATTTTTTCAAGTGAGTTATGAAAGGCCACCAAGTGTTATATAACGTGGGGACTTAAGGGTTTTGGGGTGGGAAATATCCAAACTACCCTTATCTTAAAAGCTGAAACTTGACCGTAGGAGTATACAACTACACCTCCTAAATCGTACCCTAGGGTATGAGTGGTACCCTTATTTCATACCCTAGCACCATCTTAGACCTCCATACTGACCAACATACAACCACCTAGGGCTAACTCATATCCTAACATACAAGAAGTACCCCCTTAACCCGTACCCTAGACAAAATCTACTAGGCTAGTTTTAGGGCATCATACGACTTAGCCATGTACACAACTCGTACCCTAACATACAATAAGTAAGATTCCTACTCGTACCTTAGACATAAACCAACAAAAACTTACTGACTAATATACGAGTGGGAGACCCTAAACTGTATCCAAGAATACGACATGTACCCTTAAGTCGTATAATGTCCAGAATGTTCAAAACTTAGGAAATTTTTCAAGGGCCAAAGTTCAGGGTATTTCAGAGGCCTACTGCTCCAGGTATTCTATTATCCGGGAGTGACTAAGATGTATCGTGCTTTAAGGCAGCATTATTGGTGGGGTGGTATGAGAAAGGATGTAACAAATTTTATAGCTTATTGCCTTTGTTATCAGAAGGTGAAGGCTGACCATCTGAGACCTAGTGGATTGCTTCAGCAGTTACATATTCCCGAGTAGAATTGGGAATAGATTATTATGGATTTTATGACTGGGTTGCCTCGCACTTTTCATGGATCTAATATTTTTTGGGTAATCATAGATCGATTGACAAAGTCTGCGCATTTTCTTTTGCTGTAGGTCTCCTTCAGTGCGAAAAGGTTAGCCCGTGTCTATATTTGCGAGATTATGCGACTTCGTGGTGTGCCAGTGTCTATCATTTTAGATCGAGGTTTTTTGTTCACTTCGCACTTTTGGGAGACTTTTCAGGATGAGTTGGGTACTCGGATTGATCTTAGCACAAAATTTCACCCTAGACTGATGGTCAGTCAGAGCGGACTATCCAGGTGTTGAAGGATATGTTCCACGCATGCGTGATGGATTTTGGTGGCCAGTGGGAGCAGCAATTAGTTTTAGCGGAATTTGCTTGTAATAACAACTATTATTGCAGTATTGATATGGTCCCTTTTGAGGTTTTGTATGGTAGGTGTTGTCTCTATCCAGTTGGCTGGTTTGATATTTTTGAGGTTAGACCTCAAGATACAGACTTTCTTCATAGTCCTTGGATAGAGTCCCAGATCATTCAGTATAGGCTTCGAGCAGCTCAGAGTAGGCAGAAATGCTATGCTGATCATAGACTCCGTGCCTTGAGATTTAATATTGGTGATTGTGTTTTTCTTCGAGTTTCACCCATAAAGGGTGTGATGAGGTTTGGGGAAGAGGGGCAAGCTTAGCCGCAGGTATATTAGTCTATTTGAGATTTTTCGGACTGTTGGTGATGTGGCTTAAGAGTTAACTTTACCCCCAGTTTTATCAGTTGTTTATCCATTTTTTCATGTTTTATGCTTCACTATTGCATTGCGGATGAGTCTCATATCATTCGTTGGGAGTCCGTTCAGTTAGATGAGCGGTTGTCTTTAATTGAGGAACTAGTCTCCATTTTGGCTAGGGATGTTAGGCGTTTGCGTTCTAGAGTTATCCCTGTGGTTAAGGTTCAGTGGCGACATTAACCTATAGATGAGCCAACTTAGGAGGTTGGTCTGATATGCGTAGTTCTTATTCCCAGCTCTTCGTTGATTTAGGTATTTCTTTGCCTTCGTTCAAGGACGAACTAAATTTTTAGTGGTAGATGATGTAACAACTTACAAATTTAATGAAATACGTGAAATATGTGTTTTTGTATGATTTTACTATTTTACCCATCCTCATAGTTGTGTTTTGGTATTTTAGGTGTAAGGTTAATTGACACGGTTCCTAATGCATTTTGGTGCTATTTGTGCGATATTGTAATTTTTTAAGGCATTAAGAGCCTTATTATGAATTTTGTAGTTATCTTTTGATATGTGCAACAAATAGCCGAATGGACTGTGCTACTAGATCCGAAACACCAATTTCAAGGTGGTAACATATTGGTTCCGATTCTGTGGCTTTTATATCACATTTCGACTCTCAATTTGGAAAACTATAATTTTAGATTTTGGGAGTCGACCTTGTAAAAACATCTTTTTTAAAAAATGATATCAGCAATGAGTTCAGAGCATCGAATTTAGTGGTTACATAGTTCATTTGCGTGTATCGGATTTTGAAAGAATCCCGAGGCCTTAGCAAAAATGTGCAAATTCACCAAGTTTCAGCAATCATCTGTCATGGCAGAAGATAGTGCGAGCACACCAATGCCTATGGTGATCTCTATATCTTCTCTTGCAGTCAGGTAGTGTGATCGCACACCTGGTTGTGCAATTGCAGCATTCAAAAATCTGGTATAGGGATAAATAGACCCCTTAGGTCGTGAATTGACCATTTCTCACTCATTCTTGAGAGCCAAAATCAAAAAATAGTGTGAGAGCTTAAAAGTGGAGCTTGTGGGTGCTTGAAAAGCTATATTAACATTTATTTCTTAATTCTCTTATGGATTTAAGGTTAGAATACACCCTTTTCTTAGTAAATTTCTTGGATAATTTCTCAAAATCTCTAAACCTTAGGACTTGATTTTAAATTCCGAATTCACTCCTTTACACTTGAATAATGTTCCTAATCCTATAATTACTTATTTTTCCTCAATTTCATCTTTAAAAAACCTTTGATTCTCAATTTTAACGCGGATTTCAAAGGTTTTATTCGGTATTAAAGTTTTAAAATGACATTTTTTTTATTTGAAAATTTTTGACTCGATTTGACTTAGATTTTCATCTGTAGATTCCTAAGGGTATGGGGAAAACGTTTTTGAAATAAAGTTACGATTTTGCCCTTCTTTTTTGAAAATCCATTTCAGGGGTCCGTTTTGGCCTAAAACTAAAAATAGGAAATATGGGTACCGCTGGATTTGTTTTGATGCACAGATTTTATATTTCTTGGTTTTAGTTGATTTGGGATTTTCGTGAGAAATAAGGTCATGGGTTGAAGCGTAGTAGATCGATTTCGGCCTTCATGGTAGGTTATGGCTTAACTCTTTCAAACTAGGTTGGGTAGTTAATTTGTATGCAAAATGTATGTTAACGGTGGGAACTAATCATAAAAAATGGCTATCTATGTGTTGTGTCCGTGTGAAGGCCTGTATATAATGTAATTGTTGAATTTGAGGTATTATGTGATATGTATGACCGTGTGGTATCCTATGTGATGTGGATAGTCATGGATATTGGTATTGGATATTGGATCTTATAGACCTTCTCCGAAGGTTATGTCAAAGAAAAGTCATGGATATTGATTGTATATGGATTGACGAACTCTTCATAGGTCCTACATTAGGAGGCTTACCTCCATAGGTGTTTACAGGGTAGTATATAGGTTGACGAGCCCTTCATGGATCCTATGTCGGGATGCTTGCCTAAATAGGTGTATACGGAGGTTGTGAAGCAACCCTATGCTTTACCCTCATTATCATTATCATCATTTTCATCATAATCATCATCATTCTTATTGTGTTTACTTCATTATGATTGTGATATGATTATACTTCTGCTTTGACTTAATACCTATATAATTGTTCTATCTTTTTATACCTGTGCTCAATGATCTTGTATGTATACTGTCCTTCTTTGTTCAAGTTTTTATGTGATATATTGTATACTTGTGCTCTACTTGGTTGTGTTGTTGCAATATATGAGATATGTATATTGAAACTGTTAGTGCAATCGGTGTGGGATATCGTTGTGGGATATTTTCTAATTGTAGGTGATGCTTTCTTAGTGTGTATTTAGCATGTTTTATTATCTACTTTTCTCGATCGGCTTATGATACTCATGAGTATAAGTGAACCATACTCATTCCTACTGTACTCTTCTGGTGCAGATTTAGGTTTGGGTACGCCCCACATTGCATATTCTGGTAATTGTTAGAGATTTCAAGGTAGTGAATGATTTTCAGGCATCCGGATGTTTTCTACTATCTTCTCTATCATTAGACTACGTCTTTACTAGTTTTCAAAGACAGAGTTGTATCTAATGGATTTCTTATGTATTCCTTTTGGATTCGAGTTGTACTAGCTACGTTCATTTACTGTTGACATCAGGTTTTGAGAGTTATGGTTGTGTTGTTGATTATATTCTTTTCGCATTTATTATACTTATATGGTTAAGTTTAGTTCTTGCAGCCTTACCCTGGGTATTTTTGTCTTTTTCCATTTGGATATCAGTTAGGGTAATAGGCTTACTCGTCAAGGTTTGTCGCGATGAGTGTCATCATGACTCTAGAATTTTGGATCGTGATATAAAATGATCTAAGTCATGCCTATTTTCAAACGGTCTTACCTTATGACTTTAATAGTCCAAAATCACTTTGTTATACCTTATGCAAAATCGCAATAAAAAATTAATATCTTTATTTTTCAGAGTTATCAATTAACACACGAAATTCATAGATTTCATGAAACTTCAGTCTGTACAAGAAATAAACTTTGACATATTAATAACACAAATAAAATAACAAACTCAATCATCAAATTTAACAACACCCATATTCCACACTATTTTGTTCAAAACTATTTCGGCTATTGATTATTAATATAGAATTATTTCTATTCGCATAAAAAATGACTAAGAGTTGATAGTGGTTAATCGGATTAAATTGTTCTCCCATTAGAAGGTAAGTGTGGGTGTCACTCGCAACTGAATTGGGTTATGACACTTCGGTACCAAATACAAAATACATATTTTATACAATAGGTGTGTATCTTCTTTACACAATCTATACATATACACATCATACCAATAACTATACATGTACAATTAAATAGTTTTTATACAATTGTATTTTATTTCTTTTATAAAAAAATATATTTTTTTAGCCAAAAAAATTGTAGAATATTTGGAGAAAAGGACACTATGTAGCACTTTTTAAAATAAATAGCCCAAGTTTGAGATTTTGCCAAAAAGTGACCAGTCGAATAAAGTATTTTCACTTTATAGTCATTTCCTAATTTGGGTCATTTTGGCCCATGTAGTTCAGCTACAGTCCATATACAAA
>NC_061116.1:141440712-141468086 GCF_002878395.1 Capsicum annuum | reverse complement strand
GTATATGTATAATATATATATATATATATATATATATATATATATATAGAAGTGTATAGAAATTATATAATTGTTAAATAAAATGTGTAGAAAAAAAGTGCAATTATTGTATAAATTGCGTATCGAAACTGTATAATTTTCGTATAGAATATTTATATATATAAGATATGTATAGAAACTATATAGAAGGTGTGTAGAAATAGTATAGAATAAGCCAGCAAATTAAAATGGCTAAAAAATAAAATTTAAATTTCATAATCATTTCTGTAAAAATAATTTAATTTGAAGTGTCATTTCTATTCTTTCTCCAAATTAAAATGATCATCATTCTTATAAAAAAGAGGTCGAATGGCCCAAAGAGGCCCAAAAGAGCAGAGTGGCCATTGGGTGGAAACTACTTGAAGCAACCGGCCATTTTGTGGCGTTAGTGTGAAATGGCCACTTTCAGTGGAAATAGTTTTTCTCTCATGTCCTTAACCCAAAAATTATTAACTCAAATAGCATCCTGCATAAGTTTTGAACTCAAAATAGTCATAATAAAGGAATAAAGGAAAAAATACATAAAGTAGCATACTTAAGTATTAAATTATAAAAAAATAACAATAATTTTATCAAATTACATTTTGTAGCATATGTATTTGTATTTGTGTAGCAACAGTTTACAAAAAATACAAAATACAACTTGCTATATTATGTAATTATAAAACTGTTGCTATGAAACTCATAATTAAGGGGATAAGTATGGTATTTCTGAATTTTGCCCAATTTTATTTTGATAACCTCATTATAGCCAATTTTTACAAATTATTTACTTTTATTAGCTAAATTAATACACTTAATTCTTTTTTCAAGTACATTGCCACCATATTTACTCACAAACAAAATTAAAAATCCAAATTTGGATAATAGTGTCAACAATAAACAACCCTATTCGTCTAGACTAGTTTGCACGTCTACAGCAATTCCCCATTTTTCTTCTTATGTTTCCTAGCATACCTCAGGTTCCTCAAAAACTTGGATCTATCCCTTTGGCTATACAAGAAAATTAATTTGTTATGTATTATGATTTTTATTTTTGATGCTTAAAATTGATTGAGAGTGATAGTCATTTGTGGGATTTTTAAAAGTTCTAAAACTCATAAATGAATTTTGTCATCACTTATCTATTTATTTATTTTTAAAAAAATTGATAACGGGGATTTGTTGAGATATCATTTTAATTGAGAGTGAAATTTGACGCTATTCAAAGAAGTTGTAAGCTATTTGGAGATGTTTTGAATGATTTTCATGGGTCGAAGTTCAGAGAAGTCGATCTAATTTTGTATAATAATGTACAAGTGTATAACACCTCTCATATACTATTTTACATTTTATACAAGATTACACAATAAGTATAATATAATATTATATAACGAATATATAAACACTGACACACTATTGTGAGAAAAACATTGGCTATTTTAGTTGTACACTAAATATATGATTACGTAAATGTTATGTTTTGTGTTAGGTTGTACTTTCTTCGTTTTCTTTTAATTATTATAATTTATTTTTGAGAGTCAAAATAGTATGAAGTTAGAGAGAGCTTCAACTCTAGTATAAATAACATAAATACCAACTTTTTGGAAGTAATTACACTTTCTCCCATTCTTTTAATTACTTTACTCTCTCTTCCTATTAATATACATATTATAACCGACATATACATAACATTCTGTGTATATATTAAAATTTTTGTAATATGTTTAGGGAGTTGAAATTTTTTATAATATTGAAAACATAAATTGTATATTTGTGTAATTTGATGCATTTATTTGTTGTCTCATGTTTGTTGCTCCTTAAAAATACATAAAGTAGCATACTTAAGTATTACATTACAAAAAATAACAATAATTTTATCAAATTACATTTTGTAGCATATATATTTGTATTTTTGTAGCAACAGTTTGCAAAAATACAAAATACAACTTACTATATTATGTAATTATGAAACTATTACTATGAAACTTATAATTAAGGGAATAAGTATGTTATTTCTGAATTTTTCCCTACTAACATATATAGTATAAATAACATAAATACCAACCTTTTTGGAAGTAATTACACTCTCTCCCACTCTTTTAATTACTTTACTCTCTCTCCCTATTAATATACATAACATAGCCGACATATACATAGCATTCTGTGTATGTGTTGAAATTTTTGTAATATGTTTAGAGAGTTGAAATTTTTTGTAATATTGAAAACATAAGTTGTGTATTTGCGTAATTTTCGATATATATACTAGATGGGCAAGGCCCGTGCTCAGCACAGGCCCAACATATTAATTTACAAATTGATTAATTTTTTAATGCTTTGAATAGTCATTTGATAATGAAAAAGTAACCGAAGGAGAAACAAATATAATGCTTACATACCTCTTTACAAATGTATGTTACAAAAAGTAACAAGGTAAAAATATAAAAGATAACATAATGAAGATACATTAACATAAATATGCATATTTGCAGTTAATATTGATAAAAATTGTTAAGCTAATTTTCTAATTAATTTCAATTACTAAAATTTATCAGCTAAAGGGAAAGGCAAAGAAGAATACTACTATTTGAACTCTCTGGGAAAAAAAACAACTTATGGAGTTCCCATGGCATCTGAGCTGTAGTACTTGCTCTTGGAAATCTCTATGAAAAATTAATGAGCTAAGTTATTAATGACACGTCGCTTTAGAATTGCTCAAAAGAAAGTGTACGCATATATAATACAGAAAGTACAATTTAAAAGAGTTGTGTTCATCTCACCCTTATTTGAAGTGAAACTTTTGGATTGAGGAACCACAATTCTCCATCAACTTTTGAGCAAAATATGGCAACTTCTTGATCATTTGATTTGAGAAAACAGTCTAGAAGAAGCAGAATCAAAGCAAATGAATCACAAAATTTTAAGATGGAGAATATATTAATGATATCAACAGATATATAAAACTATAACTTCTGATGGACCAATTTGAATGCACGGAAGCATGAATATTTTTCTCATACTGTATATTGCTATGCTTAATGCATACGAAACCAAAAATTTCAAGCCAGTGGCATTTCCAAGGAAAAAGAGGGAAAGGAGAACGAATTGCATACCATAAATAAGCAACTAAAAATTCCTAATAAGATCATTCAGGAATATCATCAAACGCTTCATATAAATTCCTAATCAACTTCATAGTCAACATTTTACCTTGCAAATCACAAACTTCCAACACATTTCAATTCGAGTACTCAGAGAATAACACCTTCTTAAGCATTACAATAAAAATTAGTGCAAGCCTACATTTAAAATCATCAAAGAGTAATCAGGTGAATTTACCTCTCTTTTTTCTCACTTGGTCTCTCTATTGTCTATACCACCTCCCCAATTCTCTTACTCCAACCTCTTAGTTCTTATTTCCTTTTTACAGTGTAGTTCAACTGAGGGAATTGTCAATTACCAGAGCTTTTTACATAAATTCCCTCTAATTGTCCTATTTTATTGTATATTTCAATTTGATGGGGATGATTGTGTAGTTTTTCAAAACAAATACATCTTATTTCATTTTTCATTCCTCTTCATTAAAATTGAGCTCTGGCATGCAAGAATAGGAAATAATGTACAAAGAAAATAAGGACCAAAAAGTTTTCAATGTCAGAAACATCAGTTGCTAGCAGGGAACAGTATTAGTGTACATGGCTTAGATAGACAGATTGAGTTGTGCAAGTATATGGTGTATGGAATTAGTCGAGGTAAAATCAAGCAGGCCCAAACACCAAGGTAATAAAAGAACATGGAAAAGTTCAATCTCTTATACCAGTAGCAGGGTAACCAATAAAATGGGAAAAAATTGCAACTTTGTATGAAATAGTGGGAGAATTAGATATGAAGGATTCATACATATACACTAATTAATTGTTGCACTATTGAGCTAAAACAACAATTACTATTGATGTAATAGAAGGGGGAAAAGAAAGAAGAATGAGTGACCTCAGGTCATGAAGTACCAGGGAACACCGAAGAGAACGCCAATGACAGCGATGCCACCTAAGACGTGCTTCTTTTCGCCGCTATATAACACATGCTCCAATTTGGCCTTAGCCTTGAGTCCTCTTCCTCCACCTCCTGCTGCTTCATTCATCTTCTTCGTAGGCATATTGTTCCTTTTACCAAATTAGACTGAACATCGGACCTGTATACTTGCAAGGTGGTGCTTATGTTCGGCAAGAATTGCGGCTAAGGACTCCGCATGACCACCAGTACCACCATTATGTGAACTCTTCAAAAGCTCTGGACCATCTCCATCACTAGCTTTTGCCTGCAGATTGCAGAAGTAGTGGCACCAGAAAGAAAGTATGAAATGAAAATCAAAGACAGATTCAAACTGTTAATTAATTACAAAGCGCAAAATCGAATGTAAAGGCTCTTTTATCGCTTTTTAATACATTCAGATTCTCCTGTAAACTATTTCTGAAGTCCAAAATATGAGCAGACATGGTGCTGATGACATCGCAAAATAGTGGATGCATATTGCTTCGTAGTATTGAAAGCTCTTGCACCATATTTAGGGCAACCCAAGAAAAGGTTTCGCTTCAACTGGACCACTTGAATCCACATAACAAGAACCATTCCAAACATTTATACAAAGTATCTTCGCAATAAGTTAAGCTTGAAATTTATGGAGAGAAAAAAATAGAATTTTGACATGACTTATAGAATCTTGAGACAGAGTATCGGTAGTGCTTCTTTTTTCTTAGCTACAACCCAAGAAGCTTACATATTGCAGCTTTGTTCCACAGGATAATATTCAGTAGATTTAGTCCACCAGTAGACTTAGGTTTCCTTAGAGCTAAGTTGCTTGGACTCTCCAAAAATGTGGCCACACCCGTGTTAGATCCTTAAAAAATGCACTACTTTTGAAGGATCTGAGACATGTACCCAATGATATTTTTGAAGAGTCCGAGCAACATAGCCTTAGAGTTTCCAGGCAAGCAGTGTTCTCCTTAAGTACCCATTACTCTCAGTCCGCAGGAAGTTTACAAACATTGGTAATCATGGATAATATTTTCTTAGGCAATAAGAATACTTGAGCAGAATACATCTGAATTGCAAACAATGCACTTTTGATTGAGCCTACCACCATAAGATAGGAATTTTGATGTCTAGCATTTTACTCTAGCGATAATTCTATTCACCAGAGTAGAGGTACATTAACTGATATTGAGCTTTCTAGAAGACGGGCACTCATAAATATTTGAAAGGCATTTCCCCAGGTGCAAAGTGCATCTTAGTTAGTTGTTGCTCCCAAAATTCAAAGTTACACCTGATATATTGAAGGAGCTTTTGTCCATGTTTGCTTTTAGACCTCAGAGAAGTGTTCAAATCCATCCAACATCAGTTTGATACTCTTTGTCAACCACTTTGCCTAGTTCAACAGATCTGTATTTGGATTAATTCAATATATAGAAGATTTTCTTGCAATCTTAGAAGCATCACAATACGTCTCGGCTCAGGAAGATGGTGTGGCATGCCAAGATCTCATTCAAAGTCCCTTTTTCGTGGCGTTCTGATTTTGAAGCAAATTTAAGGTGCACCTCCGAGCATCCCGAATAAAATCGACAAATCATTGCTAGGCCTCTCAACTCCACCGTCAAAAAAGTTAGTCATCAAAATACCATAAAAAATAAACTTGCCCAACCTTGGGCTTCTTGGAATCTGAAAAGTAAACAACCTAAAAAGTTCTGTATTATTGGTGCAGCAGCCAATTTCAAAAATCTTGATGTCAATTCTATGCTAGGTAGTGAACAATAACGATCAATGATATACGAAAAAAAAAAAAGACACTGGCAATTGCTGGAGACTTGTTGTCTTCATGAAAAGACCTCAGAAAACTACTTGTAGATACACTCGTAGCATCAAGTAGCATTAGACAGTTCAAAATAAGAGATTTCAACTTGTAACATACAAAGTAAGGTTAGAAGAAAGTTAAAATGGACATTTGATAGGAAACATAGAACTACTTGACACAGAATAAGACGCACATCAAACAATGTATTGAAAAAAGATCCACATTTCTTTTATATTTTTTGCATATTCCATTTTCCCCCCTTGTTTATTATCCTTATCTTGAGCTGGGGTCTATCGGGAAACAGACTCTCTACTTCTTCGGAGGTAGCGGTATGGACTGCATACATCTTACCCTCCCCAGACTCCACGCTGTGGGAATACACTGGGTTTGTTGTTGTTGTTGTGCATATTCCATTTTCATATGGCCGTTTTCATCAATTTTGGAGTTAAATTTTTTCTAGGACATTGAAAGAACTACCAGGAAATCAATTATTTTAGACATATTATCAAACACCACATGTGCATCGGTATGAAAATCATATACCAACAGAGCATGCATATACTATATACAATATGAAAACTATAGTCCAAAATAAATATTTTCAGAAATTTCAGAGAATCAAAATTTGTAAATGGATTGCATGCGTATTTTACCTTTTTTAAAACTGTAAACGCTAACCAAAATCTCCAACCATCGACTGTGAAATCTGATTAAATTACGATGTCTGATTGAAGTAGAAGATGCGGCTAACAAATATTTGTACAAAAACTCCAAGAACTAACAATCACAGATGCCATCAAAGTCCCATTATCAGCAAATTGGTGCATTAGACAAAGAAATATGGAGGAACACTTACCCGAACTAAAAAATACAGTACATACCGAGACAAATTGAAAAGCAGAGCATGGGATTCATCTGCTCCAATAGGTGAGAAAGAGCGGAGAGAATAAATAGAGGAGAAGGTGAAAAGATTTAGGTAATGGTCGGGAAAGAAGGTTAATGTTCTAATGTAGATGAAGATTACACCGATTTACACAAATATACTAAACGTGTTTGGATATAATGACGTTTACAGTTGTTCAATACTCATCAAATGTACAACTTTTGTTTCTTTGAGTACAATTAGTCGGTGCAGAGTTCGTCCTATGGTTAATGGCTTATATATATGGTCAAGGTTAATCTGCGTGTATGTGTAGGTATATCCTTAAATTTGTCCCTAAAATTTACTTACACTTCTAAATTAAGGCATGTATCTATTAAATCCTTAAACCTCCAATTTAGTTTTAATTGACCATTTTTGCCTAATCAGCAGAACGTTTAAGTATATATAATTCACACGTGATGACATGGCAAAAGAACTAATTAAAAGCTGACACATACATTGTGGATCTAATAATTATTAAAAATTAATTATAAATATTTTTAAAAAAATAAAATAAAATGGGATCCCCTTCGACATCCCCCACCCCACCCCCACCCCACCTGCTTTTTCTTCTTCTCTATTTATTGTCATCTTCTCCATCTTTTATTTTTTTTTAATATCAATTAATCAATAATAAAAAGAAAAATAAAAGGATGTTTTCCACTACCTTGCCCCCCGCACGCGACCTCCACTCCATCTTATCATCTTGTTCTTCCTTTTTGAAAAAAAAAATTTAATATTTTTTTAGAAATCTTATTTCTTTTGCAATCTAATTCATATTTATTGTTATTTTTCTTCTTCTTGTATTGTGGGTTCCTTAGAATTTAAATTCTTTAATAATATCATTAAAGTAATTTTAGATTCATATCAAGTTAGCCGGAAAAAATGAAGTTCGCCGGAATCAAATTTACTCCTAAAAAATATATCAAATTTGCAAAGAGAAATGTATTAATATGCTAAAAAGTTCATGACTTTCACTGTATCTTTTTAATTGAAAATTGTTAATTGTTAAGAATTTAAAAAGAAAAAAAAATAGAGATGAAGAGTGAAGAAAATAGCTAAGAATGAAGATGGCTGGGGTCTTTGTGGGGGTGGGGGTGGGGCGGGAGGTCAAGGGGGCTGATTTGGGGGTTGTTTTTCTTTTTTTCTTTAAATTAAAATTTGTTATTATTAAAAATATATTAAATAAGTTAAAATGTAATTTTTTTTTACCAAAAAAAAAAAAAAGAAAAATTATCATTTGAGACCCATTCACGCACTCAAGGAGAGTATAACACACTCTCCTTGCCAAATCAGCATTTTGTGCTTGATAGGTACTAATTTTAGCATTTGAGGGGTATGATAGGTATAAGCCTTCGTTTAGGGACCTAAGTGAATTTTAGGGACAAATTTGAGGTTCTATCGTGGGTTTGGCCTATATATGTGTGTGTATATGTATGTATGTATATCTACGTCTATAATATATTAAAGAGTTAATACATAAAAATGACCCTTAACTTGACACCAAATTATAACTTTGATCTTAAACTTTGATAGTGTACAAATAAGACCTTTAACTATTCAAAACCTGAACAAATATGACCTCTGATTTTGCAACCCCATGCGTGAATTTCACTCGCACCTACGTGGAAAAGTAATCCAATCATACGGTGCCACATCGTTAAAAGGACTAACTTGAAGAGAGGTCATATTTGTGCAGTTTTGAATAGTTAAAGGTCATATTTGTGCACTGTCAAAGTTTAAATTTTTGTATTAAAATGACGTCGTTGTCGTTGTTGTTGTTGTATTTTTTTATTTATTTCTATAATAGCAGTACATAACTTTTTTTTAATTTAAAAAAATTATTATTATTTTTTTATTTATTTCTATAGCAGCAGTACCTTAAAGAAATCAGCCACTAGCAAGGATCGAACCCGCACAGTAGGCTGAAGGAAGCGCCCAAAAAGAGCAAATAACACCACTAGACTATCTAAGTGTCTTGTTTCATGTGGTTCAACATTAATATACGTACATAAATATACATTTTCTATCTTATATATATACAATGTAATTTTTTTTACCGAGGGGGTTCGGGTGAACCCCATGGAAACTACGTAGGTCCTCCCCTCGTTAATTTAATAACATTTTAATAAATTTAATTTAATAACATTTTAATTACGTTAATTTGATAACGTTAATTTAATATACTACTACTACTATCCTTAATAACATTAATTTAATAACGTTTTATTAAAACTATAATTTTTTTATTATTAGTATAGTTTCATCTTTAATTTAATATTTAAATAAATAATATTTAGATATATTATATAACTTAAATTCGTCTTCTGCTTTATAATATATATACATACCCGCTCGATTTTTCATATGAACTTTTTGTCCTTCATTAAAAAATTCTACAATAAATCAAATCATCTTTTCACTCATTTTCTCTAATTATTATACCATTATAATTAAAATATGGGTCAAAATTATTTTTATTCCCCAACTTTGTCTTAAAATCAAACCCCCCCCCCCCCCAACTTTGAACAATAATCATACCCCCTTTATCCTAATTTGCTTTTAAAAATTTCTATTTTACCCTTTATCATCAATTTTTTTTTAACTTCTTTAAAATCATCATATTTTCATTTAAAAAAAATTCATATAACAAATATTTCATAAAAACATAAACATTATTCATATAACAAAATTTTCATAAAAACATAAATATTATCTTCTAAAAATAAAGTAAGAAATATATAAGCAAATGATGATCTTTATGAAGTAAATTAGCATAATAAGAAAATTAATTTTATTAATAATATTCAAAACTATAATATTTATTTTAACAAGTGAAAATAATAAGTACTACCAATTTTATAAACATATTTCAATGCAAAAAATACAAACAATAAATGAAAGAGATAAGCCTTTAGTACCACCCCGGACTATGGTCAAAGTTGTTACGACACACTCCAACTTCACAGGGGTCCTATTATCCCCTGAACTCAAATTTAGCACATTTTTATCATTTTTTTGTGCTAATGTGGCACCTTTATTACATAAAATAGAGCTCATCTCAAAGGTGTCACGCCATCTAGAACGATTGACAAAAGGTATCACATTAGTTAAAAAGATTGACAAAAATACGCTAAAATTTAGTTTAAGGGGTAATAGGATGTAACACCCCGTATTCAAGTACGTGTATAGGCGTATTCAAGTACGTGTATTGGTCTTATTTATATGGAATTTATTTTATTTTATTTTATTTTATTTTATTTATACCGAAATTTGCCCGTCGATGGTTCCAAACGAAGGTTATTGAATAAGCTTTTCAATGATATAAAGATTTCCAAAAACGGATAGGTTTCGGATATAATCGAGCACGTTCAAAACTATAAAACGGTGGCCGGGATATTGAGAATAGTAAATGTGCAAGAAAATTTCCTGCACACAAACTACTGAGGCCAGCCAATTTTTTGGGTCAACTTTGAACGATCATAACTCCCTTAATATAATGAACCGGGAGAGCTGCAACCTATGAAAAGAAAGATCTTTGAGTCTTCTTTCCAATGCAATTGGTTTCATCCAAATCCAACGTCTGAATAAGGAGTTACTCGTTTTACTTCAGCCTCTCAAAACAGATTTTTAGGGTCAACTTCAAACGATCATAACTCCTTGTACAGGATGAACTAGGTGGCCTACTTTATATGAAATGAAAGCCCTTTGAATTATCTTTCCAACTATACTAATTTCACCCAAATCCGATATCGGAGCAAAGAGTTATGGTCGATCTACTTTAGCTAATCAAAACAGTCCACCAAAGGACAGATTTGACATTATTTAAATTTTAAAGGCACTTTGGTCATTCCTTATGATATTATGGACGGGAATATGTGTACATATACATGTATATGAGTTCAAAAACTTATTTTCATCATCAATCATTGAGAAAAAACAAACCCTAGCCAAATTTGACCTTTAAATTACTTTTGATTCAACCGTAGAAATTCCAAAGTAATCTGATAACTGCGTTTGTCATCTCGAGAGCTTCGAACGGCACCTATTATTTGTACAAACAGGATTGCATAATCAAGAGGTGAATTCTAAGGTATGAATATTGTTTGCCTTTGTTCTCTTCCATATGTATATGTGTGATAGAGGATTATATGTATTGGTTGTTATTGAAAGGTGATGGAAATAGGGTTATGGACTATTTTGCATGGTTTGGTTGTATTGAATTGTGGAAGGAGGATATGTTAATTGGGTTATGGAAGGTGGATATGGTAATTGAGTTATGGAAGGTGGATATGATGATATACTATTGAATTGATGATTATTTATGTCTATGACTCAATTTGATTTAATGAATTGGTTGGAAGGATAAATGAATCCAAACTTGATATTGGAGGATGTTGTATGAATATGCATGACATGTAAATGTAATTGGAGTATAAGAAGGTTAAAGTGACAACCTTTATGGTGTAATTAAGGCTTACTACTTAACCACTATTTTGGTGAATTCAAATAATTGAATTGTGACGTTTGGTCGCTAATACTAGATTGCTATATATGTTCATTGTAGATAAGTAATCTGAAAAGACGAGAAGTCCATTTGGGACTAGTATTGAAGGTTGATAGTCAGGTATGTAAAGCATACTCTATACTATATCTTTGGCATGAAAGTGAACAATTGTTCTAGTAAGAAAGTTTCCAAAGTTATTCAATAACATGTGATCCATAATGGTTTTGTATGATGTCCTACGTTACCAATGAACTTGTTTCCACCCTACAAGATGTCAAGAAATTCCAATACTTACTTGTTTTCCAAATCTTACATATTTATTGCACTAATGAATGTCAGAAGGTATCCGGTTACTCGAACAAGATCTATGTGCTATTAATGACTCCAAAACGTTTCATTGATATACCAATGAGTTCTTACTTCATTGTTATTGAATTGATAGTCTATTTATATGTCTCTTATTGATGTATCATTGTTTCAAAGTATCAAAAATGTGGTGGCGACCGAAATAACAATCTCAAAGATTAATTGAACTAAGTGATGGAAGTTCTCTCTTATCGGGTGTTATCCCAGGGGCATAAGCCTATCATGGGTCGATCCCTAGTTATGTGTTTATGGGTGGTATCCCAGGGGCATAAGCCTAGCATGGGTCGATCCCAGTTGATATGTACTGGAGGCAGCCTAATGGTCACAGTACAGTATAGTAATGATTACAAAGATGATAAGAATGAAGGTAAAGTGATTGAATAAATACAATGTACAGGTTGTCACAAGTTCTAGTAAGTGTGGTCCACTCCTATTACGATTTATTCACTTGTTTCTGATTTCTATTGAGCTCTTAATCATATGTGATTATCTACAGCTTTACATACTCAGTACATATTTCGTACTGACGTCCCCCACGGGGGACCTGCATTTCATGCTGCAGGCACAGGTACCTTAGTTCATACACCGCACAAGTAGGAGCCAGGATATCTAGCTGCTTTTGGTGAGCTCCAGTTTGCTTCGGGGCTTTCCGTGTCATATCCAGTCACTTTTGGTATTGTATAGAAGTTAGTTATATGGCGGGGTGTGTTCCGACCTTAGTTAAACTCTATGTATTGTCTAGAGGCTTTGTAAACCTAATGTACAGTCAAGGCGGTGTTTTGTTAATAGACGTGATGGCTCCAACGGCCAAGTATTGTATATACATATATATGTGTGCTCGAGCTTATACAGGTGATTATTTCCTTTTATATGCGACATGATGCTGTCCGAATTTCGGGTTGTCATAGAGGTGTGCATGGGAAGTATAAGGTTATGAGATGGTTCTCCCGGACCTCCTCGGTTGCGGGTGCCAGTCCGCCCCAATAGGATTTGAGGCGTGACAAAAGTGGTATCAGAGAAGTTCGTCCTAGTGAGTCTACAAAGCTGTGTCTATGTAGAGTCTTGTTTATCGGTGTGTCGTGCACCGCATCGATAAACAGAAGGCTATGGACATTTAGAAATTGTTTCTTTTCTTTATGTCTTAGATCGTGCGATAAAGCCTATATTGTATATGAAGTCATAGTTGACCACTGAATTTGTTTGTTTCTCTTATTATAGTAATGATGCCGGTTACCGAAAGCAAGAATACCGGTAAGCAAGTTGATGTGGCTGCTGGAGAGGGGACTAGTAAGTCACCCACTATACCAGCTAATCAAAGTGAGGCTCCAGCTGAGCATGCATCAGAAACTTCCTCTAGTTCAGAAGAAAGAAGGGAGAGGAGAACTATATCCCTAGAGCTACCTATTAATGCTGTTGATCAAGATCTTAGAAATGCAGTACAACTTTTGACTCGTATAGTTGCTGGGCAAGCTCAAGGGCAAGCCATTCCTACTACGGGTTCTAGTGGTACAGATAGGGCGGCTAGCCTTCGAACACAGGATTTTCTTAAGATGGATCCTCCCACTTTTACTGGATCAGATCTTAACAAGGACCCACAGGACTTTATTGATCAAATTCAAAGGGCCTTAGATGTTATGCATGTAACGGGTAGAGAGACAGTGGAGTTAGTGGCGTATAGATTTAAAGGGGAGGCTATATATTGGTATGAAGACTGGAAACGTTCTAGGGGTATTGATGCACCCCCAGCTACTTGGAAAGAGTTCAAAGAGGCATTTCTTGATCATATCTTCCATTCGAGATTTGTCAGGCCCGTGCAGATCAGTTTTTAAATCTTTGTCAGGGGAATATGAGCGTGAGGGAGTACAATCTCCGATTTAATTCCTTATCAAGATATGCTCCTAATGTTGTAGCTACTATGGATGACAGAGTTCATCAATATGTGGATAGGCTAGATCCATATCTGGTTAGAGATTGTATTATTGCCCCTTTGAACAAAGATATGGACATAGTGAGGATCCAAGCTTTTGCACAGAAAATGGAAGATCAGAGACAGGGGAGAAGAACACAGGAATCAAAAAGAGGATATTCCAAGAGGGCCAGATCTACAGGGCAGTTCATGGCATCCCAAGGAGGGTTCAGGCCACAGTTTTCTGCTAGACCACCTAGGCCATTATCTTCTTTTTTTGCAGCTAGTGCCTCACCACAGTTCTAAGGGTTCAGAGAAAATCAATTTGGGCACAGAAGTGAGAGTCAGAGTTCGCGGACAGTGGGGTACCAAGGGCAAGGGAATATGAGCCAATCGAGACCTCCTCAAGAGCTATGCAATAAATATGGAAGGTATCATTTGGGCGCATGTCGGCTGGGGACCAATGTTTGCTTTTGGTGCGGTATGTCGGGGCATATGATGAGAGAATATCCATGAAGGGGCATAGGGGGTATGGCACAACCTACGGGGTCATTTGTTGCATCATCATCAGCAATGCCTTATTCAGGAAGGGATACACAACCAATAGGTCGTGTTAGAGGTGATAGAGGATCCACGAGTTTTAGCGGGGCTCAAAATCGTACGTAGCTCTAGCGCATCGACAGAATTTAGAGGCTTCCCCAGATGTGGTTACGGGTACGTTGTCTATCTTTTCATTTGATTTATATGCCTTAATTGATCCCAGTTCTACATTATCTTATGTTACTTCATTGGTTGTTGGAAAGTTCGAAAGAATACCCGAACTGTTAGTTAAGCCATTTGAAGTGTCCACACCGGTTGGGGAATCTATTATAGCTAGAAGGGTTTATCGAAACTGCATAGTAACTGTTTGTGGTCGTGATACGATGGTTGATCTTGTGGAGTTAGAAATGGTAGATTTTGATGTTATAATGGGTATGGACTGGTTGGCGTCTTGTTATGCCACAATTGATTGCTGCACGAAAAAGGTATATTTCCATTTTCCAAATGAATCAGTCCTTGAATGGAAAGGTAAAATTAGCGCGCCAAGAGGTAGATTTATTTCTTATTTTAAGGCAAGAAGAATGATTTCCAAGGGATACATATATCATTTAGTTAGAGTAAGGGATACAGAAGCGGAGCCACCAACTCTTCACGCTGTTCCGGTGGTAAATAAATTTTCTGATGTATTTCCTGAAGATCTTCCAGGTTTGCCTCCTGAACGAGAAGTAGAGTTTGGTATTGATGTAATACCAGGAACCCAACCAATCTCCATTCCTCCGTATAGAATGGCTCCAGCAGAATTACGAGAATTGACATTGAAAGATTTGCTATAGAAGGGATTCATAAGGCCTAGTATGTCCCCCTGGGGAGCACCAGTGTTATTTGTGCGCAAAAAGGATGGCTCGCTGAGGATGTGTATTGATTATCGACAATTGAATAAGGTGACTATTAAGAATAAATATCCTCTCCCAAGAATTGATGATTCGCCAAGTGCTTTTCTAAGATTGATTTGAGGTCAGGTTACCACCAAGTGAGGGTCAAAGAGAAGGATATACCCAAGACAGCTTTCCGAACACGGTATGGTCATTATGAGTTTCTAGTTGTGTCATTTGGGCTAACAAATGACCCGCAGCTTTTATGGATTTGATGAATAGGGTGTTTAAGCCATTCCTGATGTATTTGTGATAGTTTTTATAGATGATATTCTAGTTTATTCTAGATCAGAAAAGGACCATGCTAATCACTTACGACAGGCATTGCAGACTCTTCATGATTGTAAGCTTTATGCAAAGTTCTCTAAATATGAGTTTTGGTTAAAGTCGGTGGCATTTTTGGGTCATATTGTATCCAGTGAAGGGATAAAGGTTAATGCTCAAAAGATAGAAGCTGTGAAGAACTGGCCAAGGCCCACAACGCCTACGGAGATTCGTAGTTTTCTCGGGTTGGCCGGTTATTATAGAAGGTTTGTTAAAGACTTTTCTTCCATTTCAGCACCCTTAACCAAGTTAACCCATAAAGCATCCAAATTCCAATGGAATGATGCCTGTGAGAAGAGTTTTCAAGATTTAAAGAACAAGTTGATTTCTACACCCGTATTGGTACTTCCAGAAGGCACCGAAGGGTATACAGTGTATTGTGATGCTTCCAGAATTGGTTTAGGATGTGTATTGATGTAGCATGGTAAGGTAATAGCATATGCTTCTAGACAATTGCGGCCACATGAGAAAAATTATCCTACACACGATCTTGAGCTGGCAGCAGTTATTTTTGCTTTAAAGATATGGCGCCACTACTTATATGGGGTTCATGTTGATATATATACTAACCATAAGAGCTTGCAATATATTTTTAATCAGAAGGATCTAAATTTAAGGCAACGGAGATGGCTTGAACTATTAAAGGACTACGATGTTGATATCTTGTACCATCCAGGGAAAGCAAATGTGGTAGCTGATGCGTTAAGTCGTAACGCTATGATGGCGCCTATAGAAAGGCAAGGGATGGTTAAAGATCTTCACCAGTTAGCTAGTTTGGGAGTTCGCCTTCTTGAAACTCCGAATAAAGAGCTTATCATACATAATGCTGCGGAATCTTCATTAGTAGCTGAAGTGAAAAAGAAGCAATATGCAGATCCTATTTTATTACATCTTAAGGAGAACGTTCAGAGTGGTGCGACCAAGGCATTTGAGCTTACGCGAGAAGGAGTACTTCAGTGCCAAAACCGATTGTGTGTGCTGGATGTAGACGGGCTAAGAAAGAAGATTATGACAGAGGCACATTTTTCAAGGTATTCCATTCATCCAAGATCAACCAAAATGTATCAAGATTTGAAAGATATGTATTGGTGGAATGACATGAAGAAGAGCATTGCAGAATTTGTAGCTGAATGTCCAAATTGTCAAAGAGTTAAAGTTGAGCACCAAAAACCTGGAGGTTATAGTGGGACATGATCAACATAGATTTCGTTATTGGTTTACCTCGTACATCCCGGAAGTTTGATTCTATATGGGTGATTTTTGATAGGCTTACCAAATCCACACATTTCCTACCAGTTAGGACCACTTACACAGTTGAAGAGTATGCGAAGTTGTACATTAAAGAGATAGTCCGATTACATGGAGTGCCAATCTCTATTATATCAGATCGGGGAACCCAATTTACCGCAAACTTTTGGAAGTCTTTTCAGAGGTGTTTGGGAACACAAATGAAGTTGAGTACAACTTTTCACCCTCAAACAGATGGACAAGCAGAACGTACCATCCAAACACTTGAAGATATGCTACGAGCTTGTGTAATAGATTTTAAGGGCAACTGGGATGATCATTTACCTCTTATTGAGTTTGCCTACAATAATAGCTATCATTCAAGTATCAAAATAGCACCATATGAAGCTTTATATGGAAGGAAGTGTAGATCACCAATAGGATGGTTCGAAGTGGGTAAAACTCTTTTGTTCAGACCGAACCTTGTTTATCAAGCCATAGAGAAGGTTAAAGTAATTCAGCAACGACTGAAAACAGCCCAAAGTCGACACAAGTCATATGCGGATAGTAGAAGGAGAGGGCTAGAGTTTTCTATAGGTGATTGGGTATTTTTGAAGGTATCACCAATAAAAGGGGTAATGAGATTTGGCAAGAAAGGAAAGTTGAGTCCACATTATATAGGCCCGTATAAGATCACTCGAAGGTTTGGACAAGTTGCATATGAATTAGAGCTACCCCAAGAGCTCTCATTAGTACATCCAGTATTTCATGTGTCAATGCTTCGAAAGTGCATCGGAGATCCATCACATATCACTTCTACTGAGGATGTGCAAATTACGAAAGATCTTACCTATGAGGAAGTGCCTATTGCTATTCTAGATCGCCAAGTTAAGAAGATGAGAAATAAAGAGATAGTATCGGTGAAAGTACATTGGAGAAATCGTCAAAGGGAAGAGATTACATGGGAAGCTGAGGAAACAATAAAATCTAAGTACCCTCATTTGTTCAAAGATAAAGAGAAGTTCAAGAAACGGAGTTAGAACATTAACAAGTAAGTTTTTTTTTTTTATATATGCATAGTATTTATGTGATGATGTGAATGTTAATGATGGACTTGAACTTGTTTTGGTTGAATAACTACGCTAACATTCGAGGACGAATGTCCTAAAGGGAGGAAGGATGTAATACCCCGTATTCAAGTACGTGTATAGGCGTATTCAAGTACGTGTATTGGTCTTATTTATATGGAATTTATTTTATTTTATTTATACCGGAATTTGCCCGTCGATGGTTCCAAATGAAGGTTATTGAATAAGTTTTCCAACGATATAAAGATTTCCAAAAATGGATAGGTTTCGGATATAATCGCGCACGTTCGAAACTATAAAACGGTGGCCGGGATATTGGGAATAGTAAATGTGCAGGAAAATTTCCTGCACACAAACTACTGAGGCCAGCCAATTTTTGGGTCAACTTTGAACAATCATAACTCCCTTAATATAAAGAACTGGGAGAGCTGCGACCTATGAAAAGAAAGATCTTTGAGTTTTCTTTCCAATGCAATTGGTTTTATCCAAATCCAACGTCTGAGTAAGGAGTTATACTCATTTTACTTCATCCTCTCAAAACATATTTTTAGGGTTAACTTCAAACGATCATAAATCCTTGTACAGGACGAACTGGGTGGCCTACTTTATATGAAATGGAATCTGTTTGAATTATCTTTCCAACGATACAAATTTCACCTAAATCCGATATCGGAGCAAAGAGTTATGGTCGTTCTACTTTAGCTTATCAAAACAGTCCACCAAAGGACAGATTTGACATTATTTAAATTTTAAAGGCACTTTGGTCATTCCCTATGATATTATGGACGGGAATATGTGTACATATACATGTATATGAGTTCAAAAACTCATTTTCATCATCAATCATTGAGAAAGAACTAACCCTAGCCAAATTTGACCTTTAAATTACTTTTGATTCAACCGTAGAAATTCCAAAGTAATCTGATAACTGCGTTTGTCATCTCGAGAGCTTCGAACGGCACCTATTATTTGTGCAAACAGGATTGCATAATCAAGAGGTGAATTCTAAGGTATGAATATTGTTTGCCTTTGTTCTCTTCCATATGTATATGTGTGATAGAGGATTATATGTATTGGTTGTTATTGAAAGGTGATGGAAATAGGGTTATGGACTATTTCGCATGGTTTGGTTGTATTGAATTGTGCAAGGAGGATATGTTAATTGGGTTATGGAAGGTGGATATGGTAATTGAGTTATGGAAGGTGGATATGGTGATATACTATTGAATTGATGATTATTTATGTCTATGGCTCAATTTGGTTTAATGGATTGGTTGGAAGGATAAATGAATCCAAACTTGATATTGGAGGATGTTGTATGAATATGCATGACATGTAAATGTAATTGGAGTATAAGAAGGTTAAAGTGACACCCTTTATGGTGTAATTAAGGCTTACTACTTAATCACTAGTTTGGTGAATTCAAATAATTGAATTGTGACGTTTGGTCACTAATACTAGATTGCTATATATGTTCATTGTAGCTAAGTAATCTGAAAAGACGAGAAGTCCATTTGGGACTAGTATTGAAGGTTGACAGTCAGGTATGTAAAGCATACTCTATACCATATCTTTGGCATGAAAGTGAACAAATGTTCTATTAAGAAAGTTTCCAAAGTTATTCAATAACATGTGATCCATAATGGTTTTGTATGATGTCCTACGTTACGAATGAACTTGTTTCCACCCTACAAGATGTTAAGACATTCCAATACTTACTTGTTTTTCAAATCTTACATATTTATTGCACTAATGAATGTCAGAAGGTATCCGGTTACTCGAACAAGATCTATGTGCTATTAATGACTCCAAAAAGTTTCATTGATGTACCAATGAGTTCTTACTTCATTGTTATTGCATTGATGGTCTATTTATATGTCTCTTATTGATGTATCATTGTTTCAAAGTATCAAAAATATGGTGGCGACCGAAATAATAATCTCAAAGATTAATTGAACTAAGTGATGGAAGTTCTCTCTTATCGGGTGGTATCCCAGGGGCATAAACCTATCATGGGTCGATCCCTAGTTATGTGTTTATGGGTGGTATCCCAGGGGCATAAGCCTAGCATGGGTCGATCCCAGTTGATATGTACTGGAGGCAGCCTAATGGTCACAGTACAGTACAATAATGATTAAAAATATGATAAGAACGAAGGTAAAATGATTGAATAAATACAATGTACAGGTTGTCACAAGTTCTAGTAAGTGTGGTCCACTCCTATTACGATTTATTCACTTGTTTCTGATTTCTATTGAGCTCTTAATCATATGTGATTATCTACAGCTTTACATACTCAGTACATATTTCGTACTGACGTCCCCTACGGGGGACCTGCATTTCATGCTGCAGGCACAGGTACCTTAGTTCATACACCGCATAAGTAGGAGCCAGGAAATCTAGCTGCTTTTGGTGAGCTCCAGTTTGCTTCGGGACTTTCCGTGTCATATCCAGTCACTTTTGGTATTGTATAGAAGGTAGTTATATGGCGGGGTGTGTCCCGACCTTAGTTAAACTCTGTGTATTGTCTAGAGGCTTTGTAGACCTAATGTACAGTCAAGGTGGTGTTTTATTAATAGACGTGATGGCTCCAACGGCCAAATATTGTATATACATATATATGTGTGCTCGAGCTTATACAGGTGATTATTTCCTTTTATATGCGACATGATGCTGTCCGAATTTCGGGTTGTCATAGAGGTATGCATGGGAAGTATAAGGTTATGAGATGGTTCTCCCGGACCTCCTCGGTTACGGGTGCCAGTCCGCCCCAATAGGATTTGAGGCGTGACATAGGACCCCCGTGAAGTTGACGTGTGTCGTAACAAATTTGGTCATAGTTCGAGGATACTAGATATTTTTCTCAAATAAAAATAAGGTCAAATTTTAAAGATTATATTTATTTATGTAAATTATAAAATATGTAATACTCTATTAATGGCAATCACAACTTATTTATTGATATAGACAATAGATAATATCGTTTTTATCACTTAATCCTCATGCTAAAAATAAATATTTTAGTTTATCTGCTCAATTTGTAACAACAACGATAACAACAACAAACCCAGTTTATTCCCACGTAGTGAGGTCTAGGGATCTGCTCAATTTGTAAAAATCAAAAGAATTGTATTATGTTTTTTTTTTAAAATAAAACTTTATAAAGTTTTTTCTACTCTTTAGTATTAAATAACTATATAAAGTAATTATATAGACAAATTTAAAGTTTCAAATTATCATTAATAAGGTTAATTTAGCAAAATATACCTCTAAGTAAAATTTTTTAAGGATTGTGTTATAACAAAAAGTTAAGTAATACGAAACAAATTTAGTAAGAGAGTGATAAAACACAAAAATATACTCACATGCATGTACATACATATTGTCACACCCCTATTTTCACCGCATCCGAACCCGCTAGGGAGTTGGTTTTAGAGAAAATGGGTTTTTCCGATTAAAGTGACGTTTTGAAAAAGGATTACTTTACTTACAGAGTCGCCACTTGGAATTGAGTTTGGGTGTTCCAAGTCACCTTATTGAATCCCTATTCAAAAGGAAATGACTCTTCAATTTTTATTTTTTTTTCGTCTGCGAACTAGAAATCCGGATAAGGAATTTTGTTGACCGAGGGGAAGGTGTTAGGCACCCCTCGAGTCCCGTGGTTCTAGCACGGTCGCTTTAATGACTTACGTCTGGCTCAAATTAATTTTTTTTTTTTAGGATTTATAATATTTGTTAACCTAAAAGTTGTTTGCCTCCCGCTTTTAATTTATTTTGAAATTATTTATTATATTAACGTGTGGCTTACCGATAGTAGTACTTTTCGGCCTCACCACAAATTTTTGCACGTTTCTCGCGCCTTTACGACATTTATGAATCGTCCCATTTTCCAAGTCTAGATAAGCAACTAATAGGTTTAGAATCTACCCAACTCAATTAGATCATCTTTAAAATAGTATGTTTATTTTATTATAACGAATGATCGGCAGCAGGGCTTTCCGAATTCCCACGACTACTGCTTAGCATAATGAAAATTTAATCTAAAAACGACCAAACTCATTTTCGTACAGTAAATGACTAAACTCGGAACTTAGTAAATCTAGGCTTAACACGTTATCATATATTGATTAGTGTCAAAGAAATTAGTAAGTTAAAAACGTGATGTTAAACCAGTAGCCCATGAACATCAAACGTTTCATTAAATAATTATCTAATGCTCAATAAATCGAACACTTACATTTTTATGAATTAATGTTCGTTAGCAAATTATGATGTACTATAAATTATTTTACTTTTCTAATAGAGAAACAGATAAATAAATAAAAATGCATGCGTCTATCTAACAATAAAAGGACATGTGTATATAAATATTCCCTCCACAAAAATAAGGAATAAACTCACTAACATAAACATTTGAATTAACTCGAGGCAAACAAAAATATGCCGAACATTTTTACTAATCAAGATTAAAAAAAAATTGCACTAACTAATTACTTTGTGTGAAAACTTGGATCCTCCTATATCCATCAAATCTAAATTATTAATGGCAAACTAGATGTTCCTAGCCTCGAAGTTTAAATTCGTTTCAGCAATAGCAAAGTTAAACAATTTCAATTAGTTGCCCTTCAAATTACCTAAACTAAACATAGGATTTAACAAATATATTTTTTTTTCTAGAGTAACTTTTCAAATAAGACAACAAAACAAAATTACTAAATAAGGACAACATTGGAATATACATATTTTGCGCGTGAAGATAATCACATATTACTCCAACTTTTATTAAACTCATGAAATCAAAATCTAAATATATTTCATTTGATAACAATGAAGAATGATAACCAAATCAGACATATATGAAAACTCAACAACTGTGTTATATTATATCGGAATGAAATCTAGCATAATCGTGATATTACAATATAGAAAAAAAGATTAATTGTTACCTCTTGTGGAAGCAACTCACAACAAAAGAAAAAGAAATAACGAACTCGGAATCACGAACCGAACATCAATCTCCAACTTGTTGTCTACCCATTTGCTCTCTCGTTTGTTTGCTTTTTAATTCACTACTATTTCTTTCTCTTTTTTTTTTTCTTTTCCTTATTGTTTTTCTTCTTCTTTTTCTTAATATTTTTCTTTTGTGTTGACTTCTCCTTTTTTCTTTCTTCCGTATGGTGCATGTGTGTGTTATATATAATTTTTTCTTTTTTTTTAATTGTGTCGTGTGTGTGTGTTTAATATAGTTAAGTGCATGTGTGTGTCATGGGTTGTGTGGAGGAAGAGTGGGAGAGGTTAAGTAGAAGTGGGAATTGTGGGTGGTTTGGGTAGTTTAGGTTTCTTTATTATTATTATTATTATTTTTTATTATTATTATTAATAAAATAAAAATAATTAAAAACTAATAAAATATAATATAAGCTAATAACTAGTCTTAGGAATAAGATTAAGAAAAATTAATATCACAACATTCTTTATTAAAAGTTGAAAGAAGAAAACAAATATAATTTAGAAAAAATTCTTTTTTTTTCTGAAAAAAAATAAATAAATAAATAAACAATAAAATAAAAACTTATTTAAAATGTGACTCTATTTTTTGTAATTTTCAAAATTTTTAACAAACTTCAAAGAATAAGATAAATTTAAAATGCCTAAAAAAAAATTAATTGAACATTGAAATGATATAAAAACATTAGGTTTGGGTCAAAATTAGGTGTTTACACATATGTATATATACACACTTAGGGGTGGGTTGTTTGGAAACAAGTTATTCCAGGATTAGTTATTACAAAATAAGTTGTACTAACATGTATATGTGATAACTTATCTCATCACTGTAGTATAAATGGTGCGGCAAATAATTTTGAGACTACCTAATACATCTAATTAAACGCAAGGTAAATAATCATGAACTTTATCTCTGAATTATTATAATTATACCTCACACCAAACGACTCTTTAATACATATAATACTAAAATAACGATCTTAAAAATAATATTGAATTTTGTGATAAATTTATAAAACGTATTAATTTGCGTATAAAGTTAATAAACTTAAATAAAATGTTATAAATATCCATGTTAAAAAAATATTCATTACATATAATATAAAAAGATATTACATAAATATAGAATTAAAATTGTAAGGACAAAATAGACATTGCATAGGATAAAGGGGGAGTATGATTATTGTTCAATATTGAGGGGCAGTTTGATTTTTTAATCAAAGTTGATGGGTGAAAATGATTTTTACCCTTTAAAATATTGACTATAATTTTTAAAAATTAATGAATCCTAAAATATATTGATAACTAATATTGGTAGGTTTTATTTTTTTCCTTGTATAGGTGAAAAAAAAGTCCTAAGGTATATTTCGAGAGATAATTTAGGGTGATATAGTTGACAAATATAGGTCAAACAGGTTTCGTTGTTTAAGTTTTAGAGTTAACTTGGTATTCTTTTATAAAATGTGCCGCTACGTAAGGAAAATTGCTTAAATTTTGGCATTTATTATTGCTTTAGTTTTTGAATTTCTTTTACCAACTAATGGTATTTATATTAATTTTCTGAAATTTTTTCTTTAATAACATGAAGTCTGGATATTGTTGATAAATTTTCTTTTACAAATTAAGGTAAATTTTCTGTATCTTTAGTTTATTTTTGAAGTTGTAGAATAATAGATGATTTTTTTTTGAATGTTATATTCTTTAACGTGAAGTTTGGATAGTGTTGATGATTGCAGGGGTAATTTACTTGATTTGAGGTAGATTTTGTACTATATTTTTAAATTTGAGGTAAGTTTTCTAAAATTTAATTTGTTCTCGGAGTTTGATAATAAACTATTGTATGTTCTTGAAGACAATTTCTAATTGAATTGAGGTAAGTTTTCTAAAGTTTTAATATGTTTGTGAAGTTTCCAATGATAAATTATTATGGTATATACTTAAAGATCATTACTAATTGAGACGTTTTCTTTATGATTTTTGTTTATTAGCCTTCTCTTTCGATCTTGCCATATGGGTGTGGGCGCTATAATAAGATAGATGAGAAGAAATTAAGTGGACATACTTATTTGTTCTTCGTAATGGATTAGTGCTAAGCCGATGTTGTAGGCAAATAACAATTATTAACACGGATTGTAAATCAAGACCTTCCAAAAATAGCACCTTTCAAGTTTTGAAATTTTCATTATTTTTAGAGCACGAAAAGAAACTTGACTTTCGAAATTTAAACTACGACACATAAATTAAGACAAAGAGAGTAGTATATATCATTTGAGTTCAAGCTAATTCAGTGTGCATTAGTGTGTGTCTCTCTCTCTCTATAGGTTTTATTTTTTTTGATTTATTACATTATTGTTTACATGGTGGTGATATTTTTGTTTATTGTGTTGAAACAGATCTTTTGTAAAAGGACTATTAGACTGACCACAACTTCAATATTATTGCTACCTATTCATTTACTGGAGCTATAAGATTTCTCCTTCATTTGTTGCCTATATGACCTCAATTTGTTTGAGATTGTGACGTAGTTATTAGCGTTGTTGTTTAACCTAATTATGAAATGACATAAAAAATTATTTTTCCTTTTTTTTGTTTAATTGACTAAATGGACAATTGTATCTATGAATATTTTAATCATTTCAATTATGATATGACCCTTGTAAAAAGGTGTGTAGGTCGAGAATTAAGTTAGAATGTAAAGTGTATTATCTTATTGTTATTTTTGCTTGTTGATACTACCTTCTTTTAAATCTCTCTTCGAATTTACGCACACTTTATCCTCTCAAACCCTACTTGTGGGTTATACCAAATTTGTTATTGATGATGGTGTAGTCAAACATTAGACATAGCAAATATGTTTCGTCCAAATAAATGTAGTAATTGTTTTTTTAATCATTTTTGATTGAATTGCAACTATCTAACTGTATGCACATTATGTTGAGATATTTAATTACTGGTCTTTCATTGCATATGTGCCAACAAGAGACATAAAAGCAGCGTATTCAAGCTAGCTTTTCTTTCACTTATCTCTGAAATCTTTAGCTTCTGTTTGCTTCCTTCACTGTTCTTGCGCTTCACTTGGATAATTATTTTCCTCTGTAAATGGTAGTACTCCATTCAACATTTTTTGAGTTATGGTTTGAATGTTAGTACTTGAAGTATTTCTATCCTACTAAATAATGAGGCAATGCAGTAAATTTTGTATTTTCTCCACTGCTTTCAAAACGAAGATTAGAAGGTTTGTGAAAGCGACATCGAAATTCCTTTGTTTTTTAACAGTTGGTAACGAATTGCTACTCATCATAGACAAACAAATCTATGAATTAACTTGATGTTATAAGATATTTCAGTTGGTCCTACATAATTGATGTATTACATTTTATTCTTTTATAATGGGTAGAACTTTTTTTTTTTGGATTAATTTTTTTCAGTGACTTTGAATGTGTTGCATTTCATTCCAAAGGTTTTAAATTACAACACAAGAATAGAGACTACCCATAAAAAAGAATGAGCGTTTAGACAATTATTGCTCATTCTACTACATACAAAAAGTAAGTCTTAACTAACATAAAAATTAGCTTTGACTGAAAATGTGATTCAAAGTCTAATCACAAGTATTTGGACACCAATAATATTTGAAATAAATTTAGTTGCCAAACTTACTAATTATGTCTGCAAAAGAGAGCTTGTCTTTCCATAACCTTCAAGTGAGAAAAGACATTTTAAAGGGTATAGAAGAGTGTCATACCTTGTTGATTAAAGGATTGGTAGCTTTCCACAACAGGTAGAACTAACTTTGTATTTTTTTTTCATATGAAATATTTTCTTTGGTGTAAACTTAAGTATTTGTTCAACGTACTTTTACATATATCCTCTCCATTTACTTGTTACGTTTTGCTTTATGAAATCCTGCTTGACTAAACTTCAGGTGTCTATGTCATTCGATAAAGATAATAAAAGGAAGTTAAAAAATAATAATAAAAAGTTAACCTAACATTGTCTTTGAATATTAAAAAAAAATGAGTTTAGAATTGAACAATTAGTATCATCTTAAGACCCTCAACAATTTCAAAAAAGCATACTTATGCTATTCAACAAAATTAGTTTTAGGATTAAAGAATTAATGTATCATTATCATTGGATAAAAATAATGAAAAAGGTATTAGAATATATTAAAAATTTAATTTAACATCATCATCGGATATAAAAAGAAAAGCAAAATAAGTTTAGAATTCAACAATTAATAGTATCAGACTTCAATCCAACAATTAAAAAATTTATGCAATTTAACAATTAATATAATATTATTGTTAATATTTAGATTATTAACATCAAATTAAGAATTATTTTTTTTACTATTTTCTTTTTGAAAAGTTAAAATGATTTAGTATAAGGAGTAAACACTTCTATTAAAAAAAATCAATATCCACATCTTTTATTGTAGACTTTTTTTTTTGAATAGTCGGAGAAATCACAATCTCTGTCCTTTGGATGAGCATTTTATAGTAACCTGCTCACTATGCAATAGCTCGCAAAACGCATAAGAAATGTAAATCGCAGTAGGAATATACCACGACCTCATAGACTTGTGATAGTATTCAATAATAGATATTCATTTACATTTAATATACAATTAAAAATTAAAAAAAATCTCTTTGTATAATTCTTCTTTGTACACAACTTTATATATAT
>NC_061116.1:141259026-141437712 GCF_002878395.1 Capsicum annuum | reverse complement strand
CATTGAAAATCTAGAATTAGATATACATTATAGTACAGATAGGATAAATTATTATATAGAAATTTGTAACTCTGCAATTACTACAGGATAAAATAATTAATGAATATATCTTATGAAAAAAGTAAATTATTAAAAGATATTGAAACAAAATTTAAAAAATATCCACGCACAAATAAAAATAGATTCACTAAAAACCTAATAAATCTATTTAGATCTATTAAATCCGCACACAATCCGCACACCCCCCTTACGGGTTCTGTTACCAAGTAAGTTGATGATTTGCGATGTGAATTGAGGGATATATCTCCATTGTATATATCCTCGGAGATGTGAACAGGGTCCTGTGACAGTCATATGGACACTTGGATATGTGGAGGCTGTTCCTGAAATTTCTATCATAAATTAGGTGTGTAGTCATGTTTTTCCCCAAAAATTTATATTGGACATTTGTGCAAGAGACTTGTATGAATACAATATAATAGCTAATGGTAAGAATAAAGAAAACTACGTAATTGTATCCTTCGATCATATAATTGATTGTAGAATATCTTAATCTGAATCATTACAAATTAGTCTACACTCTGTTTGACAATAATTTGAACTTATCAGCGAACAAACTAGAAGTAATATGACCATCATTCAACTTAATTTCAAGTTATGTGTGGCAAAATTATCATTGCAGTTTAGTTTAGGAATAATCCAAATTAGTCCAACAAAAAGTCGTGCTGGTTTGGATAAATATATAACACAATTAGGTCCATAAGAAAATTTATTAAAATATTATGAGAACTTTTTTTCTTGTTACATTGGTCTAAGATATCAATAAAAATCATTTGATAATTAAATAAATTATTAAAAGGACAAAGAAATAATTTTTTTTAAATTTAAATTGAACAGGTTGGACTGCCAATCTCAACTGAAATAAGATGATAATTAGGTTGTGAGAATAGTGGAGGTGTTGAACCCATCTTCTTTCGTGTTTGGAAACACCAACCAATGATTAACTTGGAGTTCTGGTAGCTGCTAATCTCTCAACACTAGTGGAATTGCACTCTCTGTTGCATGATCCTATACTTTACATACAATTCATTGACCCGTATAACCCATCGTTCATCCAATATTCTCGGATCTCTTCTCTGATCCCTTTTCCAATTATGGTTACATAGGGTGAATGCTGTCTCTCTGAAAAATATTAAATTTTGAAATATGAAATTTTTTTCTAGAATAGCCAAGTGTAATATCTAGGAGAATTATTTTAAAGAAATATCTAGATATTTTAGATGAAGATAAGATTACTTTCAAGCATGTTGGGAGAGATCTCTGGACATTTCTTTCAAGCATGTTGGGAGATAGTTCGAGAGGATATTACTAATATGGTGAAAGCCTTTTTTGTGGTCATTAGTGTTGGGTTCAAGATTAAAAAGTGTGAATGAAAAATGGAGGGACCCAAGTATTCACCTCAGCCCTGTATTCACCTCAGGTTTACCGCAAAACTTGTGGAGGGAAACTATCCTTACAGCTAACCGAATACTCAATAGAGTGCCCCATAGTAAGACACAACGAAACTCAACTTGAAATATTTTAAAGTGTGGAGGTGTCTAGCGAAGGTTCAAGTTCCTATGCCTAAAAGGATAAAGATAGGACCTAAGACAGTGGACTACGTGTTCATAGGATATGCTAAAAGTAGTAAAGCATGTCAATTTTTGGTTCATAAATTCGAACATTCGGATATCAATGAAAATATGGTAATTGAATCAGATAATATTGAATTCTTTGAACACATTTATCCATATAAAACTAGACATGAACAGTTTAGTAGGGGTCTAAATGACCTCGAGATGAACCAAGTAAGGATATACATAATGATGAGAATCCAAGACGTAGTACACATCAAAGAACGTCAACTTCATTTGGATTGAATTTTGTAAAATTTCTCTTAGAAAATGAGCCTCAAACATTTAAAGAAGCGGTGACGTCTTCAGACTCATCCTTTTAGAAAGAGGCAGTCAATAGTGAAATTGATTTAATCTTAAGCAACCATACGTGGGTGTTGGTTGATCTTCCTCCAGGAAATAAACCTTTAGGTTCTAAATGGATCTTCAAAAGGAAAATGGAATCTGATGATACTATTGACAAATACAAGGCAAGACTTGTTGTAAAAGGCTTTAAACAAAAGGAAGGCCTTGATTACTTTGATACATACTCGTATGTAACGAGAATAACGTCAATTCGGATGTTAATTGGCTTGGTGGCAGTATATGATCTTGAAATCTATCAAATGGATATGAAAACAACATTCCCAAATAGAGAATTGGAGAAAGAAATTTACATAGAACAACCTGAGGGTTTTGTGGTTCTAGAAAAAGAAAATAAGGTGTGTAAACTTGTTAAGTCATTTTATGGACAAAAACAAGCACCTAAACAGTGGCATGAGAAGTTTGACCAAACCATGTTAGCAAACGGATTCAAGATAAATGAATGTGATAAATGTGTTTACATTAAAGACACTCCAAATCACCAAGTCATTGTTTGTTTGTATGTGGATGAAATGTTGATCATCAGTAGAAACATTTCTGACATAAATTCTATGAAACGAATGCTCAAAAGCAAGTTTGATATGAAAAACCTTGGAGTTGCGGATGTGATCTTAGGAATAAGAATCCATAGAACTTCACAAGGGTTGGCATTGTCACAGTCTCATTACATTGACAAGGTACTTGACAAATTCAAGTATTTGGAATTTGGTATTGCCAAGACTCCATTTGACGTGAGCTTTGCACTTCAAAAGAATGAAGGTGAAAGTGACTCATAGTTTGAGTATGTAAGAGTGTTCGGATGTTTAATGTATATCATGAATTGTACACGATCATACATAGCATGTTCTATTAGTAAGTTGAGTCGGTATATGAGTAATCCCAATAAAACTGATTGGATGGCAATGAAAATAGCTTTGGGGTATCTTAAGTACACTCAAAAATTTGCTTTTCATTATAATAAATTTCCCGTAGTACTTGAAGGATATAGTGATGCAAATTGGATCACCGGATTGAATGAAGTAAAATCCATAAGTGGATATATATTTATTACCGGTGGAGGAGCGGTCTCTTGGAAATCATCCAAACAGACATGTATTGCTCGCTCCATAATGGAATCTGAGTTTATCGCATTGGATAAATTCGGTGAAGAAACAGAATGACTCCAAAATTTCTTGGAAGCTATTCATTATTGGCCTAAATTAGTGGCACCAGTATGTATACACTGTGATAGCCAAACGACAATAGGTAGGGAAAAAATCATGATGTATAACGATAAATCTCATCACATAAGATGGAAATATAATACCGTTAGAGAACTTCTCTCTAGTGGAATTATCACTGTTGACTATTAAAGTCAAAGGATAATGTGTTGGATCCACTTACAAAAGGCCTATCTAAAGAAAGAGTTGAGATGCCATCCAAGGGAATAGGTTTACGGCCTAGGACAAGTCAACATGACGATAACTCAACCTAGCAGACTGGAGATCCTAAGAGCTAGGTTCAAGGAGATCAAACAAAGTTGTGTCTGACAGGTTCAACATTGTCAATATACCCAACCCATTCTCATGATATAGACAATGTTTAGTAAACAAGGATAAGACTTATGGTATGAAGTCTTTTAATGATTATCTAAATTTGACTGATTTGATCAAATAGTTTAATCCATAGGATTGAACGTTTAGAAATCACCTATATGAGGGCGAAGTGGAAGTCGCTTCAAGTAGAATATTAGTAAAGGCCTATTCTCTAAGCTCTTATGAGACCGGGAGATGTTCATGGATGAAATGAACAAAATTATGAGAACCATAAATGGTAACAGGATGGTTGTGTGATATGTGTTGTCTAGGTGTACATTAAAGCTCGACGGTTCAAAGATATCAAATCTACCAATTGACCAAGTGCATCCGATACATGTTCACTACGAAAGTTCGAAGGGAAACTCACTTATCCAGATGCAATCACTCTTTGCTTGATGATCACATACTTGTCCATAAAGTTTTACAAAAAGTAACCATTCTCCATTCATGTAGGGGATTGTTGGGTTCAAGATTAAAAAGTGAAATGGAAAATGGAGGAAACAAAGTGGAGGAAAAAATTGAGATAACACTCAAAATGAAAAGTGTCAAAAATAGAAAAGTCTACTAATTCTCCCATATTGGTGGGAGAATAAAACTTTCAAGTGTTTATATTAAGGAACATTTATTCCACATGGTAAGTGAGGCAAGAACCAAGAGGTGCCTCGCGCCGTTGTCATCGTCACTCGCTTGGCTCGGTTTTGGCTTCGAATTTGGATTTGGATTTATTAAATGATCGATCGATGATATCTATATTTTTGGAAAAAAATAATTTAAAATAGTCTAAAAATCCAAAGAAGAAAAAAAATGCAATAGTAAACTATTCCTTGATTAACGTGCATGCATGCACTCTACAAAATATGAAATGCTGCTTCAGAAGGGATGCAACCCTTCGATGAAATGACACACTGTTTTAAAAAAAGGTATGACTATTTTGATGGTTGTGGCTGTTCGAAAATGACACACTCTTTCTGATGGACAGACATAACTATTCAGAAAGAATACACCTTTTCGGTGAACCATTGCCACCTTTTGGAAGGGACACCTAATGGCTATATAAACCTGCATTTTCCACAGGTTTTGGCATAATTTTTTTCCTGCATTAAAACACTTCTTGTTTTATAAAATAATTTGTGTGATCATCTAATTATTGAGTGAGTTTGAAGAGAATTCGATCGTTTGAGGTACCACTACAGTCGAATTGTTATGCCATTTTATCCTGGGAGAAAAATTCAGCAACCTTGGGTGCACAACTTGGCCTTTTTCTGCTTCATCTAATTTTCTATAAAATTCTAAAAACACACTTCTTTGAAAGGTCATTTTGATCTTGTGTTGAAGGTGTTGCATAACTTTATAAGTGTTCTTGTTTTATACTTGAAGTTGTTGTGCCCAAATATAGATTTTGTGTACCCAAAAATAACAATCTTAAGGAAATAATTAATTTTCAGAATCTGTATTGCTTGGTTTCTGGAGAATAAAGCTTTAATCTTTTTACTCCATTTGAACTTAACAAGTGGTTTGAAGAAATAAAATCTTCATCACAAGTTAGAGGTCATTCGGTTGACGTTTGGAAGTCATAAAAACTTCATCGTTAAACTAGAAACATCGGGTGTTTAAAGTTGCTACAACTTTATAAGTAGTATTTTGATTTATTGAATTTACTGTCTTGTTGTGACAGGAAAATAACTACTGACAGCCAAGTGAATGATGCTGCAACGATTGTGGCAGCAACTAATGTTACCACAATGAGTCGTACGAGTGTTTCGCAGGCAATGGCACCAACGGAGAAACCCAAAAATTTTATGAGTGTTGACTTTAAAAGGTGGAAACATAAGATGTTCTTCTACCTTACAATGTTGTTTCTTCAGAGATTTACATCTGAGGAAGCTCCAGAGGTTCTCGAAGAAACTTCAGACCAGGAGAAATTTATCGTTATGGAGGCGTGGAAACACTCTGATTTTCTATGCTAGAATTACATTCTAAGTGGCCTCTAAGATGACCTATTCAATGTCTATAGTGGAATGAAGAAGGCAAAAGAGTTGTGGGGTTGCTGGAAACAAAATACAAGACTGAGGATGTTGGAATCAAAAAGTTATTCATTGCAAGATTCCTGGAGTATAAAATGATTGACAGCAAGTTTGTTATATCCCAAGTATAGGAACTGCAAGTTATCATTCACGATCTCCTTGTAGAAGGTATGATTTTGGTAAATACTTTAGTTGAATATGTTAAAATGTTCTTAATGTTCACATAAACTTTATTGTAGGTTTGGTCGTGAACGAGGCATTTCAAGTCGTGGCGATAATAAAAAAGTTACCACCTATGTGAAAAGACTTCAAGAACTACTTGAAACATAAGCAAAATAAGATGACAGTCGAAGATCTTATAATGAGACTGTGCATTGAAGAAGATAACAAAGCCGCAGAAAAAAGTCGAGAGGAAATTCTGCAATGAATGAAGCAAATATTGTAGAAGACGATCACAACAACTCGAAAATATAAAAGAAAGTTGGATATGAAAGCAATCAACCTAAGAATAAATTCAAGAAAAAATGCTTTAATTGTGGAAAGATTGGCCACAAAATCAACATATTGTCGTGCCACAAAGAAAGGTAAAAAGAAGGACCAAGAAAATATTGCTGAATCCAAGAAAGAAATGGACGATCTGTGTGCCATGCTGTCTGAATGTAACTTGGTGGGAAATCCTAGAGAATGGTGGATGGATTTCGGTGCTATCCGCCATGTTTGTGAAAATAAGGATTTGCTTTCTATGTTCACTCCAGCTCAAGGCGAGAAAAATATTTACATGACAAACTCCACTACTGCAAAAGTAGAAGGAACAGGAAAAGTATGCTTGAAAATAACTTCAGGCAAAGTGTTGACTCTCAACAATGTCCTGTATGTACCGGAGTTAAGAAAGAATTTGATTTCTGTATCACTTCTTGAAAAAAAAGGATTCAAATATGTAACTGTTTTCGAAAAAGTTGTAATTAGCAAAGGAGAAGTGTATATAGGAAAAGGCTATCTTACCGAGGGCCTTTATAAGATGAATGTAATGGTTATTGAAATCAGTAAAAGTTCTGTTTCTTCTTACTTGCTTGAGTCTAATGATTTATGGTATGAACGACTAGGACATGTCAATTATAAAACTTTACAAAAACTAATTAACTTAGAAGTTTTTCAAAATTTAAGTGCAATAAATCAAACTATCAAACGTGTGAGGAATCAAAGTATGCTAAGATCCCTTAGAATTAATATACACTGGCATTTGTGATATGAAATCAACACTATCTCGTAGTGAAAAAAAATTATTTTATAACTTTTATTAACGATTGCACTAGATATTATTATGTCTATTTGTTAAACAGTAAGGATGAAGCAATAGATGCGTTTAGGCAATACAAAACAGAAGTTGAAAATCAGTTAGATAAAAAGATCAAAACTATAAGAAGTGATAAGAGTGGAGAATATAAATCTCCTTTTGCAGAAATATGTGTAGAGAATGGAATTGTCCATCAAACTATGACCCCGTATGCACCTCAATCTAATGGAATTGCAGAAAGAAAAAACTAAAACTTGAAGGAAATAATGAATGCTTTACTTATAAGTTCAGGTTTACTATAAAACTTGTGAAGGGAAACTATCCTTACAGCTAATCAAATACTCAATACATACCCTATAGTAAGACATAATCAATTCCATATGAAAAATAGAAAGAAAGGAAATCAAACTTGAAATATTTCAAAGTGTGGGGGTATCTAGTGAAGGTCCAAGTTTCTATGCCTAAAAGGGAAGAGATAGAACCTAAGACGGTGGACTGTATGTTCATAGGCTATGCTAAAAGCAGTAAAGCATGCCAATTTTTAATTCATAAATCCAAACATCTAAATATCAATGAAAATACGGTAATTGAATCAGATAATGTTGAATTCTTTGAACATATTAATCCATATAAAACTATACATGAACAGTCTAGTGGGAGGTCTAAACGACCTCAAGATGAATAAAGTGAGGATGTGCACAATGATGAGAATACAAGATGTAGTACACGTCAAAGAACATCAACTTCATTTGGATTGGATTTTGTAACATTTTTTTTTAGAAAATGAGCCTCAAACATTTAAAGAAGTGATGGCGTCTTCAGACTTATCCTTTTGGAAAGAGGCATTCAATAGTAAGATTGATTCAATCTTAAGCAACCATACGTGGGAGTTAGTTGATCTTCCTCCAGGAAATAAACCTTTAGGTTCTAAATGGATCTTCAAAAGGAAAATAGAATCTGATGGAACTATTGACCAATACAAGGCAAGACTTGTTGTAAAAGTCTTTAAACAAAAGAAATGACCTTGATTACTTTGATGTATACTCACCTGTAATGAGGATAACGTTAATTCAGATGTTAATTGCCTTGACAGCGGGATATGGTTTTTAAATCCATCAAATGGATGTGAAAACAACATTTTTAAATGGAGAATTGGAGTAAGAAATTTACATAGAATAGCCTGAGGGTTTGGTGGTTCCAGGAAAAGAAAATAAGGTGTGTAAACTTACTAAGTCACTGTATGGACTAAAACAAGCACCTAAACAGTGGCATGCAAAGTTTGACCAAACCATGTTGGTAAACGGGTTCAAGATAAATGAATGTGATAAATGTGTTTACTTTAAAGACACTCCAAATCACCAGGTCATTAGTTGTTTGTATGTGGATGAAATGTTGATCATCAGTAAATACATTTCTAACATAAATGCTATGAAACAAATTCTAAAAAGCAAGTTTGATATAAAAGACCTTGGAGTTGTGGATGTTCTCTTAGGAATAAAAATCCATAGAACTTCACAATGGTTGGCATTGTTACAGTCTCATTACATTGAAAAGGTACTTGACAAATTCAAGCATTTGGAATTTGTTATTGCCAAGACTCCATTGGACATAAGCTTTGAACTTCAAAAGAATGAAGGTGAAAGTGACTCACAGTGAAGGTGAAAGTGACTCACAGTTGAAGTACGTAAGAGTGTTGGGATGTTTAATATATATCATGAATTGTACACGACCAGACATAGCATGTACTATTAGTAGAGTTGGTAGACGAGTAATCCCAATAAAACTCATTGGATGGCAATGAAAATAGTTTTGGGGTATCTTAGATACACTCAAAACTTTGCTTTGCATTATAATAAATGTCCCGCGGTACTTGAAGGATATGGTGATGCAAATTGGATCTCCAGATTAAATGAAGTAAAATCCATGATTAGATATGTATTTACTATCGGTGGAGGAGCGGTCTCTTGGAAATCATCCAAACAGACATATATTTCTCGCTCCATAATTGAATCTAAGTTTATCACATTGGATAAATCCGGTGAAGAATCAGAATGGCTCAGGAATTTCTTAGCAGATATTCGTTATTAGCCCAAACCAGTGGCACAGTATGTGTACACTGTGATAGCCAAGCGTCAATAAGTAGGTTAGGGAGCATGATGTACAACGGTAAATCTCTTCACATAAAATGGAGATATAATACTGTTAAATAACTTCTATCTAGTGAAATTATCATTACTAACTATGTAAAGTCAAAGGATAATGTGTCGGATCCACTTACAAAAGGCCCGTCTAGAGAAGGAGTTGAGAGAAAATCCAAGGGAGTGGGTTTACGGCCTAGGACAAGTCAGCATGACGGTAAATCTACCTAGCAGACTGGAGATCCAAAGAGCTAGGTTCAAGGAGATCAAATTAAGTTGTGTCTGATAGGTTCAACATTGTCAATATACCAATCCATTCTTATTATTTAGTAAATAAGGATAAGACTTATGGTGTGAAGTCTTTTAATGATTATCTAAATTTGGTAGATTTGACCAAATAGTTTAATCTATAGGATTGAACGTTTAGAAATCACCTATGTGAGGCTGAAATGGAAGTCGCTTCAAAGAGAATGTTAGTAAAGGCTTTTCTTTGAGTTCTTATAAGACCGTGACGTGTTCATGGCTAAAACGAATAAAAATGTGAGAACCATAGATGGTAAAAGGCTGGTTGTGTGATATATGTTATTTAGGTGTACATTAAATCTCGACGGTTCAAAGATATCCAATCTACCGATTGACTGAGTGCATCCGATGCATGTTTACTATTCATAGGGAAACCCACTTATCCAGATGCAATTATTCTTTGCTTGATGATCATATAATTGTCCATAAAGTTTTACAAAAAGTAGCCATTCCCCATTCATATGGTGGATTGTTGGGTTCAAGATTAAAAAGTGTGAATGAAAAATGGAGAGAACTAAGTGAAGGGAAAAATTAAGATAACACTCAAAATGTAAAGTATACTAAAAAATGGGAAAGTCTACTAATTCTCCCACATAGGTGGAAGAAGGAAACATTCAAGTGTTTATATTAAGGAACACTTACTCCATATGGTAAGTGAGTCAAGAACCAAGAGGTTCCTCACACGTCATGATCGTTGTCGCTCGGCTCAGCTTCGGATTTGGATTTGTCAAATGATCGATTGATGAGATCTATATTTTTGGACAAAATTAATTTTAAAAAGTCCAAAAATCCAAAGAAGAAAAGAAATGCAATAGAAAACTGTTCCTCCATTAACCTGCATGTATGCCCTTTGCAGAATGTGAAATGGTGTTTTTGAAGGGACGCAACCCTTTGATGAAATGACACACTGTTTCGGGAAAAGGTATGGCTGTTTGGATGGTTGTGGCTGTTAGAAAAAGACACACTCTTTCTGATGGACAGACATGACTGTTCAGAAAGGATACACCTTTCTGATGAACCATTTCCACCTTTCAGAAGGGGCACCTAATGCCTATATAAACCTACATTTTCCACAGGTTTAGACACAAAAATTTTTTCGGCATTAAAACACTTCTTGTTTTCTGAAATACTCTGTGTGATCATCTAATCGTTGAGTGAGTTCAAAGAAAATCCAATCATTTAAGGTACCACTACAATCGGATTGTTTGGCCATTTTATCCTGGGAGAAAAATTCTGCAACCTCGAGTACTTAAGGAGAATTATTTCCTTAAGGATACTCCGTGAAGCCGGAGGACTTGGCCTTTTTCTGCTTCATCTAATTTTCTATAAAATTCTGAAAACACACTTCTTTGGAAGGTCATTTTGATCTTGTGTTGAAGGTGTTCCATAACTTCATAAGTGTTCTTGTTTTATACTTGAAGTTGTTGTTCCTAAATACAGATTTTGTGTACCCAATCAACAACAATTAGTTACCTGGATTTATAACTCATACTAACCTGGTACTGATACAAAAAAAGAGCCTGTAAAGAATTTTTAAGATCAGAGTGTTATGATCGAACAGAATAAAAAAAGTAAAAATAAAAGAAAACAACAAAACACACACAAATTTTACGTGGAAACCTTTGCAAGAATAACCACGCGCAGAGGCAGAGGAAATTCACTATGAAGAAGAGGAATACAAGGTATAGACAATAGTCTTTATTTTGTGTATATTAAACTACCCGAAATATCCCACTAAATGCACTTATATAAAATGTGCGTATAAATAGATCCTAAGCCCAAAAATATACAGGTCCATACCGCGGGGGCTTCTCCCATGTACCCCCAACGGGATTAGTGATGGGCTCCAGGATTGGGCTTATTGACTCGATCCCTACTCTACCACCATAGACTCCACAAAAAATCATAAACTTGGGTCACACCACAAACTTTTCAAGGCTGGATCATCAAAATTTGGGTCACAAACTATAACAATATCCATCCTAGACATGAATTCTAATTTAGAACTCAAATCCACTTCAAGAAAACTCTCCCCCTCTTTTATAAAAGCCCCTAAGGGCACATCTTAACTACTGATACCAACCAAGTCCAAGTAATACTCAAACTTGACACTTGGTAGTGTCTTGGTCATCATATCAGTAGGGTTACCATGGGTATGAATCTTGCTTACCACAATATCCCCACGACAATAATTTCATAAATAAAATAATACCAAATTTCAATGTGCTTTTTTCTTTCGTGAAACATCTTATCTTTTGCAAGGAAGATAACACTCTGAATGTCACAAAAGATCGTAGTAATCTGCAAGTCTTTGCTAAGTTCACCAAACAAACCCTTCAACTAAATAGCTTCCTTCCAAGCCTCTGTAACAACTATGTACCCTACCTCAGTAGTTAACAAAGCAACCGCAGTCTATAAAGTAGCTTTGCAACTGATAGCACAACCACCAATAGTGAACACATAGCCTATAAGGGGCCTCTTTTTATCAAGGTGTCCTACAAAATCAAAATCAACATACCTGATCACTCCATCTCAATTTTTCCCAAACTGCAAAATAAATATTAGATGGAAGTATCTAAAAATCTACTGAATTGCTTTCTAATGTTCTTTGCCAGAATTTTCCAAGTATCTGCTAACTGCACTAACTGTATATAATAAATCTAGTTAGGAACACACCATTGCATACATAAGAAACCCAACCGTACTAAAGTATGGAATTCGAGACATATAGTCATGCTCATCATTTGTATTTGGAGATAACATGGCCAAGAGTTTTAAGTGATCTTCTAATGGAGTACTAACAGGTTTGGAATTTTGCATATTGAACGTATGAAGCACTTTCTCAATGTACCTTTTCTGACTCAAGTATAACTTACACTTCTCTCTATCCCTCAGAATTTCCACGCCAAAGATCTTCTTTGCTACTCCTAAATCCTTCATCTCAAACTCCTTACAAAGTCGGGCTTTGACTTTTCTTATCTCTCTTATATCCTTTGCTACAATCAACGTATCATCAACTTACAGGAGAAGATACATGAATGAACCATCACTTACATCCTTAAAATAGACACAACTATCATAACTACTTCTATAAAATATATGAGAAGTCATACAAAAGTCAAACCTCTTATTCTACTGTCTGGGAAACTATTTTAAGCTATAAATGGACTTTTTTAGCAAGCATACACAGTCTTCCTTTCCTGAGACTACAAAACCCCCTGGTTGTTACATGTAGATGTCCTCCTTAAGTTCTCCATGTAAGAATGCACTTTTGACATCCAACTGATCAAGCTCAAGATTCTGTATGGCCACAATGCCAAGCAAAGCTCGAATCGAACTATTCTTTACAACTGGAGAAAACACATCTATGAAGTTAACATCTGGAACTTGACTGTAACCTTTAGCAACTAATTTTGCTTTGTACCTAGCACTTTAGCTCCCAATGTTCCTTCTTTATTTTTAAATTCCATTTACAACAGACAACTTTCTTATCTTTAGGCAATCTCATCAGATCTCATATGTCATTCTTATGAAGTGATTCCATCTCCTCCTGTATAGAAATCATCCATTGGCCAGAGTCATCACAACTAACTACCTCTAAGTAAGAAAAATGTTCTTTACCAGAATCAATACCTTCTGCTACATTTAATACATAAGCAAACAAATCAGCTTCAACATACTTTTGAGGAGGTCTAATATCTCTCCGAGGCTTGTATTTAGCAATAAAATATTATGGCACCACTGGTAGTAAAGAAGAAATAGTATTACTCTATGTCTCTGGGCTAGATTGAGAAGTAGGCACTGGTGTGGATTCTGCTCCAATCTGCAATTCAACACTGGTGCTTGACTTTTGCTGATTCATGTCACTAGGCTCATCTGAGGGCAAAACACTAGATTATTTAATAGAGGAAGCACGACGCATGGCAGTTTCATCGAACACAACATCCCTGCTAATTATAACTTTTCTACTTTCTAGATACCAAAGCATGTATCCTTTAACACAAAACTTATAACCCATAAATAAGAGCTTACCAGATCTAGGTTCCAACTTTCCATTATCAACATGAGCATAAACAAGACATCCAAATATCTTCAAATCAGAGTAACTGGCAAGAGTATCAGACCCTACCTCTTCTGGAGTCTTTTTGTCAATCGCAACTTCAGGTGACTGGTTAATAAGAAGATAAGTTATGGAAGCAGCTTTGGCCCTAAAAAACTTGGGTAAACCAGAATTAGAGAGCATATAATGCACCTTCTCCATTATAGTCCTATTTATTCATTCGGCTACACCATTCTACTGTGGAGTATGACAAACTGTTTGGTGCCTCACAATTCTTTATGACTTGCACAAACATTAAATTCATTAGAACAAAACTTTAAACCATTATCAGTCCAAAGGCATTTTACCTACTCCCCTGATTGCTTTTCAATCATAGTCTTTCACTCTTTGAAAATAGGCAACACATTATTCTTTTACTTTAGGAAGAACACCCAAACTTTTCTGGAATAGTCATCAATAATAGTCAATATGTAATTAGAACCCCCTCTAGAAGGTGATCTAGAAGGACCCCAGAGATTAGAATGAATGTAATCAAGTGTGCCTTTATTTGAGTGGATGCCTTTTATGAATCTGACTCTCTTCTGCTTCCCAAAAATGTAGTGCTTACTGAACTCTAATTTGGTAATACTCTATCCATCAAGAAGTCCTCTCCTACTTAGTTCATCTATCTCATTTTCACTCATATGTACTAGACTCATATGCCAAATCTTAGCAAGATCATTATCTGATAGAGAAAAAGTAGAAACAGCAGCATCACCTATAACCGTAGAGCCTTGCAGGACGTACAAATTAGCAATTTTTCTCTGTCCCTTTATCACAACAAGGGAACCTTTGGAAACCTTTAGGACTCTACCTTTACCATTGTACTTATGTCCATTCAAATCAAGGGTACTTAAGGAAATAAGATTTCTCTTTAGGTCTGGGAGAAACCGCACATCACCAAGTGTCCTCATAACCCCATCAAACATCTTGATCCTGATTGCTCCAATACCAACTATCTTACAAGGTGTGTTATTTTCCATCAACACAACACCTTTAGAGATCGTTTCATATGTCGTAAACCAATCCCAATTGTGACACATATGAAACATACAAGCTGAATCAAAAATCTAATCCTCATAACGTTTAGAGTTACAATCAAAAACTACCAAGAGTTCTCCATCACTACCGCTATCTTCAACAAAACTGGCTTCACCAGACTTCTCTAGTTATTTTACTTTCTGTTTTTTAGCTTTCCATTTATTTCTATTCTGCAACTTATAATACTCAGATTTGATATGACCCTTCTTCTTACAGTAATTATAGGTTTTGCTTCTGTTTTTAGATTTTGACCTACTCCTATCATCACCTCTAAAATTTCTCTCACAATTTCTTCCTCGAACAATGAGACTATCTCCTTGAGTCTCTAACCCATTCACAAGATACTTTATCTTCTCCTTAGAGAATAATTCATCATAGAATTCATCTATGGTTAGGGTATCACGACTATATAGAATTTTATCCCTAAAGGTCAAGTATGATGTAGACAGCAAACACAACAAGATCAACCCTAGATCTTTTTCATCGTACTTAACCTCTAGAGTCTCTAAATCAGAGATGATTTCCTTAAAGACAGATAGGTGATCCTCAAAAGGTGCACCCTTAGACATACGATGGAAATAAATTCATTATTTGAGGTGAAAATTACTTATTACAATCTTTGTCATAGATAACGATTCCAGTTTCAACCACAACACAGTGATAGTGGTCTTCTTCAAAACAACCTGTAGAATCTAATTGGATAAACGAAGGTGGATCTGAGAAAGAGCCTTTTGATCTATACGTCATTTATCCTCTTCTGTCTACAATGAGGGAATCTTACAAACCATAATAGAGCATTGTCTAAATCAACCTATGAGAGTATAAACCATATCTTAACCTGCCATAATAAAAATTTAGTGTTACGGTTCAATAATGGAATATTATACTTCATGGTTGCCATCCCCGAGAAAAAAATCGCTCTGATACCAATTTATTATGATTGGACAGAATAAGAAAACCACAAATAAAAGAAAACAACAAAAACACACACAAATTTTATATGGAAACCCTTGCAGGAAAAACCACGAGTAGAGGCAGAGAAAATTCTCTATGAAGAAAAGGAATACAAGGTGTAGACAATAGTCTCAATTTTGTGTATATTAAAATACCCAAAATAGGCCACTAAACATACTTGTATAATACGTGTATACAAATAGATCCTAAGACCAATCCCTATGCTACCACTATAGACCCCATAAAAACTCACAAACTTGGGTCGTACTACAAACTTTTTAGGGCTGGATCAACAAAATTTGGGTCAAAAACTCTAACAGTGAGAACTATCAGCTTAAGCACTTTTGTAAATAATATCATTCCAAGATGTGTTCATGAAAGATTGGTGATTATTCTTCCAAGTATTATGTCAAGAAATTAATCAGGTTTTGTGAAGGACAGAAGTATAACAGAAAATGTCCTATTGGCTCAGGAAATTATAAGGGATGTTATTATGAGAAACATTTCATAATGTGGTTGTTAATATTGATATGGCCAAAGCTTATGATAGAGTCTCTTGGGTTTTCTTGACGAAGGTACTAAGAAAGTTTGGTTTCTCAGAGATCATAATTGATATGTTATGGAGGATTATTTTTGATAATTGGTATTATGTTCTTGTTAATAGACAGTCCTATGGATTGTTTCATTCATCAAGAGGTTTGAAACAAGGTGATCTTTTATCACCAACTTTATTCATTATTGCTGCAGAAGTGTTATCTAGAGGATTAAATAGTTTATTTGATAATGGGGATTATACGAGTTATGGATTACCTAAGTAGAATCCTAAAATTAATCACCTATGCTAATGACATTATTCTGTTTAGCTCTATAGATAAGTTCTCTGTTTAAAAGATGATAAAAGTACTGAGGGAGTATGAACTGATTTTGGGACAGATGATCAATAGGGACAAGAGTTTTTTCTACATTCATGAGAAGACCCCTTTAGCCATTGGGCTAAGGCTCATAAGAATTCCTAGGATCAAGATGGGTAACTTTTCTTTTACTTATTTGAGATGTCCAGTGTTTTACGAAAGAAAAGAATAAATTCCATATTGAAGATATTTTAAAGAAAATTTCCATAAGAATAATGTCCTGGCAAAGTAAGTTTCTTTCATATGGGGGAGATTTATTTTGATCAATCATGTCTTACAATTAATGCTTGTATACCTTCTATCAGCTACGAATCCACCAAAGAAGGTAATTCATCAACTCTATAAAACTTTTGCTAGATTTTTCTTGAGTAAAACAGGTGGTGGTAGAGGAAAACATTGGGTTAATTGGGAAGACTTGTGTTATCCTAAAAATGAAGGTGGAATTGGTTTCAGATCACTACATGACATCTCAAAAGCACTCTTTGAAAAATTATGGTGGAATTTCAGAGTGTCATCATCATCTTTATGGAGCTCATTCTTGTGGAACAAATATTGTAAGAAATTACATCCTACAATAGCCAGAGGAACAGAGGCTTCACAATTATAGAAGAAGATAATAAGTTTAAGAGAGAAAGTAGAACATGAAATTTGATGGCAAATAAAACTAGAAAATTCTAGTTTTTGATTTGATAACTGGACTAAGATGGGGGCATTATATTTCCTAAAAATAGAATTTGTAGGGAAAGAGGAGATGAAGGTCAAAAAGTTTATTATAGATGGAGAATGGGATAGACAGAAGTTGACTGGTTCATTATCTGAGGAAATGGTTACTCACATTATTGAAAATATCAGTCCTAGTGAAAATGATACACCTTGGTGGATGGTAGAAGTGAGTGGTAGATTTTCTGTTAGGTTTGCTTACAAGATTATGAGATCAAAGAGAGAGGAATAGGATTGGACAAGAAATATTTAGATAAAAGGCTATCCTTTCAAAATTAATTTCTTTTATTGGAGGATAGGGAAAAGGAAGATAGCTATTGAAAATAATCTCAGGAGAATGAGAATTAGCTTGGCATCCAGATGTTACTGTTGTGATGATTACAAATAGGAGACTATGTCCCATCTTTTTCTACCAGCTCTCATAGCTGAAAGGCTATAGAAGCAGTTTGCTTCTTATACAGGTATAGAAGTGGAGAACATATATCTACAATAGTTAATCATGAGATGGTGGGATGCTGCTATTCCATTCAAGTTAAAAGTGGTTTTTTTTTAAACACTCCTATTATTATTATATTTGAATTATAGAAATGAAGAAATGCTTGAAGACATGGAAAGGGTTATAGTTATAACAATCTTTGTTATCAAAGTCTACAAACTATATACCAGTTCATATTGTTAAAATTCCTAGTTAAATAGCCCAAATTATTGGGAGGGAATGATTGAGGTTCTATAAAGCTACAAAACAATGTTACATTATCATTTAGTGAAGTGGAATTTTTCACCAACAGGATGGTTCAAATATAACATAGATGGAGCTAGTAGAGGAAATCCTGGAGAGAGTTCTTATGCCTTTTGCATCAGAGATAGTGAAGAAGATTTAATCTATGCTGAGTCTAAGCCTATAGGAGTTGCTAATAACATGGAGGCAGAGACAATGGCGATGCTCAAAGTACTAAGGGAATATAAGTCTAGAAATATTAGTAATATTTTAATAGAGACAAACTCCCTAGTCTAAGAGATATGGCAATGAAAGAATGACAGATTCCATGGCAGATGATTGAATTAATGGAGAAAATACGTGAGTTAGTTACAGAAATGCAGCTAACCATCAGTCATGTGTTCAAAAAAGCTAATCAGTTAGCAGATAGGTTAGATACTATAGCTCTAGATAAAGATGAATATTTACGGATTCAGGATTTTCCACAGTTACTAATTGATTGCAAGAAAATTCTAAATATGGACAAAGAACAGATAGCAATAGGAAGCACACACATTAAGGTCTCATAACCATGATATGTACATAAGTTTTTACAATTTAAAGGGCTACATAACTGTAAGTATTAAGTTACCTAGCCTATGCTATGCCAACTTACAAAAAAGAGTCGCCAACAAAAGGGAGGGCTATGAAGTCAAATATGTTAAGTGCAAGCAGCCATAGATGAGGAAAATCAAGAGAAAGAGCTCTGGGGCTTCCTGTTTATCCCCTCCACTGATTCAGTCGCAGGAGAAAAGAGAGATTAGTCAATAGAAATAATTACGGGAAGTAAGCAGACGAAGGAACAACTATACATACAAGTTCCTCCACCATCTGTAAGAAAGACTCAGCTCCTCTATCGAATTCACCAAGGATCCTTTGAATCCACTGTGAAATATATCTATAGAGAGAAAATCAAAAGTTTAGAGTGAAGTCTGGATGAAAAAGAGTTGTCAAAATTGAAAGAAGGTTACCTTTGTGAGGTAAAAATGATGAGCTCATTTTTCTTGGAGAGCAAAAGGAATCCAACATTGAAGAGAGTTTCTAACGGCGCAATTTGAGGAGAAAGATAAGGAGTCCACACTTGGAAAACCTTATTAGAACATATTTATATTAGGACATTTCGTCGCTTCAACTTTCCTTTATTTTTTTATTTTCTTTTTTTAGTTTTTATTTTTGGCCTCGTTTGAGTCTGTTTTGCACATACTTTTCCTTTTCCCCATTTAGTACAATGGTTCAAGTGCAAAATTAATTAAAAAAAGGACAAGACTACTTGAATGTTCTTATAGTTGTATCTAAGATAATGTGTAGATATTCTATAGAGTAAGATATATGTAGTAATAAATATTAGAATACTCTGGATCTTATAGTATCTAGAACCATCCGTGGACAAGTATAAATAGAGGTAATCTTGTACATTTGTAAGCAACCTAAAACAAACTCAATCAATTCAATTTAAGTAGTCTTATTCTGTAACAATGTTCTCCTTTCTAGCTTCCTCTTCTTTAGTTGAGTCTTCTAATCTTAGTTAACAATTTTGGACTAGTAGAAGGTCTCTTTGATTATATATTTCTTTTGCTATTCTCTGCATTCTCTGCAAAGAACCCACTCCTTTCAACAATGACTATTAAGTTTTAATTTTAGTTACAAAAATAATCCTACAAAGCCGATTTAATAGATGTTGCTGCATTCTCGAACTGATGGTCCCCTACCTAGAGACAGTTATAAAGTCAAAATATTTTCACCCATTTACTAAAGTAAAAATATACTACTATAATGTAACTTATATTAATTGATAATGTAGCTAAATTTTACACTATCAAGTCGCTAAAGGATATTACAAATAACTTTTTATCACACATGAATATATACTATAATTTAAAGTTACATTATCAATATGTACATGGATTGGTGTAGTTTTATGTACCTATTATAGAAAGTAAGTTATTCACTTCTACTCGGCACAATAATCTTTTTAGTATTTTCTAAAAAATGTTACTATACAATAAATAGAAATAACTTAATTTTAAGTTAACTTTATGTAATGACCTAAAATTTGATAAAATATCTAAAATTTGTGATTTTATGTGATTTAATTATTTTACCCTTCCCCGTAGTTGTATTGTGGTATTTCTGGGGTGTGGGGGTGATTGATATGGTTTCTGATGTATTCTAGTACTATTTGAGTGGTATTGTGATTTTTGAAGGCTTCGGGAGCCTTATTTTAGACTTTTGTGGTTATATTTTGATTCATGCAACGGATGTTTGAACGGACTGCACCAATAGATTTGAAATATTGATTTTAAGGTGGTAGCATGGTTGTTGTGATTTTATGACTTTATATCTCATTTCAATCCTCAGTATGAAAAATTATGATTTTGATTTTCAGGATTTGACTTTGTGAAATTAATATTTTTCAAAATTCTGATATCGTTATTGAGTTTGAAGCATCGAAATCAGTGTGGTTACATAGTTCGTTTGCATATATCAGATTTTGACCAAATTCTGGGCACCCCGTCGAAGTCCATTTTAGACTTAGAATGCAACCTGGATCACAAAGGATAATAACTCATTTGAGGAATACATTTTATGACTTATGTATCTGGTAACCTGGTTTGAGTATAAATAATCTCTTTTTATTCGATTTTATTTTTCATCTTGCCTCTTGAGAGCTAAACCCTAAAATAGTGTGAGAGCTTAAAGGTGAAGCTTGTGGGTTCTTGGAAATCTAGATTAACATCTATTTCTTGATTCTCTTAGGGATTTATGGTGAGAATTCATTATTTTCTTTATTAAATTTCTTGATTAATTGTTTAGAAACTCCGAAACCTTAGTACTTGATTTAGCCCCAAATTCTAAACCTTTTCAGTTGAATAATATTCTTAATCCTATAATTACTAGTTTTTCCTTAATTTTATCTTCAAAATAACTTTGATTCTTGATCTTAAAATGGATTTCAAAGATTTTACCCTGTAAAGCTCAAAATGGTTTTTCTTTGATTTGACTTGGATTTTTAGTTGTAGCTTTCTAAAGGAATGAATAACACATTTTTGAAGTAAAGTTATGATTTTGTCCTTTTTTAAAAAAAAATCCATTTCGAAGATCCATTTTGACTCCGAACTGAAAGTGGGCAATGTAGGTATCATTGGAATTGTTTTGATGTGTAGATTTTATATTTCTTGGTTTTAGCTGATTTCACAATTATTTGTGAGAATTAAGGTTTTGTGGTTGAAGTGTAGCAGACCGATTTTTTCCTTCGTGGTAGGTTATGACTTAACTCTTTAGATTGTGTTGGATAGTTAATTCGTATAAAAAATACATGTTAAAGGGATGAGAACTAATCATCAATTTGGTTATCTTAGTATGTTGTGCCCGTGTGGAGGACTATATGTGATATAATTGTTGTTTTGAGATATTACGTAATTTATATGATTGTGTAGGGTCTTATGTGATGTGGATAGCCTGATATATTGGTGCATGTGCTATATTCATACTTTATTGGCATACAAATCATGTGTAATTTTATGGATGGCAGGAAATAATGAGTGGATATTAGATCATATTGTTGTGAAATATATCATTATGGTTGGTTGTGGAAATATCCATTGTGATTGGTTATGAGCATCTTATCCTCATATAATACTCATTTAGGAAACAATTGGTACTACTATGGAAACATTTAGGAAATACTGGCATCACCTTTTTATGACAGAAAAGGTGACATCTTATAAAACCCTCCCCAAGGGATGTGTTGGGGAGGAGATATGGATATATATATGATTTGTATATGGGTTGACAAACCCCCCAAGGGTCATACATTAGAAGGTTTGCTTCCGTGAGTATATACAAAGGTTGTGCAACAACCTCATGCATCACCATCACCATCACCATCACCATCATCATCTTATACATTGCTCTTGCTTTATTGTGTTTATGTTGTGATCGAATTGCCATATTGACTTGTCATATATCTATTTGATCAATCTTTTGTTATTTTTACTTGACGATCTTGTATATATATGGTCTCTCTTATTTCAACTTGTATGTGATATATTTGAACTGTTAGTGTAAGCAGTGTGGAAAACCATTGTGGGATATTTTCTGAGTATAGGTGACTTGCCTTTTTATATGTATTTTATATGTTTTATTATCTACTTTGCATAGTCGCCCTATCTAAGTACAATTAGATCGTACTCACGCCTACTGTACTCTTTTGATATATGTCCTAGTACGAGTGTGTCTCAGCTTGGTTGATTCGAGTGATATTTGGTGATTTTAAAGTAGTGGTTAACTTTCAGGAATTCGGATGTGTTCTATTACCTTTTTTATAGACTGTCTTTACTTTTATTTTAGAGATAGAATTTCTCTTGTCTTTGGACATTTTGTGTATTTCTTTTGGATTCCAGTTGTACTAGATATGTTCTTATATTGTTGATATCAGGTTTTGGGAGTTATGGTTGTTTTAGTTGATTATACTCTTTATACACTTATTGTCTTATATGGTTCGGCTTTGTTCTAGAAGCTTTCATTGGGGATATTTCTATCTTTTCCCCTATTTGTGTATCAATTTAGGTAATAGGCTTACTTGTCAAGGTATGCTGCGACAAGTGCCATCATGACCCTTAATTTTGGGCTGTGACAAATTGGTATCAAAGCAAACAGGTTTCATTGGTCCCAATAGTGTAATAACGAGATATCTAATAGAGTCTCGCAGATCGATACGTAGATTTCTATATCTATCTTTGAGAGGCTATAGGATGTCTTTAGAAAAATTTTCTTATTTTATTCCTTACTAGGAAAATTTCTTTCATACCTTGTGTTCTGAGTTGTGTTTTATTCTTTCTATATAGATGGTGTTGACTAGGTCCCGTGATGTAAAATATGTAGAGCTTGTTTAGGGAGAAAGAGTTCAATTGAGAGGACAAACCTCGAGTGTTGGACAGACTCGAGAAAGTGGACGAACCTGTAGATCATCCCCATCCCGGAGAAGTACTAGGGACTCTCACCTGAGCCTTAAATTGAGTATGTTGGGGGTACGGGTTCAGTTCTAATTTCTCAAAATTCATCTGCCCAGTCTTGGAGGGGTTGTTGGTGAGTTTACTGTTCCACTTAGAGGATTCTCCTTTGGTTATACTGGGTGTTCTTCTAGTTTTAAGCGTGGATTATTTTGTTGCACCTGCTTCTATTTTGGGTACTTCTTAGACCTGGAGTCCTATTCCATTTTTAGCATCGACATCAGAGTATGGTATTCTAGGATCGAGAGACTAGTCTTCATCTCTGTTACCTCCTCAGATAGGATCTCAGCCATTTAGATTTACCATGCCTCTTCTTACTGCGAGTACTATCATTTATTCTGAGGATCAGAAGAGGTTCAAGAGGTTTACTTATTTGGGTTCTCCTAGATTTGGTAGTTCTATGGATAAGGATGCTTATGAGTTCCTAATTGATTTTCATGAGAATTTTTATAACTTAGGTTCTTTTGAGTCTCATGGGGTTGCTTATATTACTTATTAGTTGAGAAATGCTACTAGAGATTAGTTGAGGTCACTGGTTAGTTGCAGACCTCTTGATTCTGCAGATATGACTAGGGATCAATTTTTCAATGCATTTCTGAAGAGGTTTGAGCCCTATAGTTTGAGGGATAAAATGTGGGATAAGTTTGACCTCTTGGAGCAGGGATCCATGAATGTACAAGAGTATGAGACACGCTTTGATTCCTTCTACAAATATTTCTATGTTAGTATTTCCACCAACTTTGAGAAGATTCAGAAGTTTGGGAAGGGTTTGGATGTCTCCGTTCAATTGGCTACATCACAGATGGTTGTATTTGGGGCATCTTTTTGGAGTATAGTGGATTATGCTAAGATAACTGAGGGTATTCTTTGGGAATCTTAGGGAGGCACTAATAAGGTGCATCATTTTGGTGATTTTAGAGGTTAGGTTTCTCGTAGTATAGATTTTAGAGGTTCTCGTAGATATCAGGGTAGGCCGATACAGGCCACTTTGAAGAGTTTGGGTGGTGGATCTTCTGGTACAGTAGTTCAAGGTATTTGTCCAAGCCTAGCTGTACCTTTTCCTGTTGAGTCAGGCTATAGAGGTTGCTTTGTGTATGATGAGATTGGCCCTATAGCCAAGGACTGCCCCTATTGTATGATTAGAGCCACTCATATTTCAGTTGTTAGGGGTAAATTGCTACCAGAGGTGTGAGGGGGCAGAGATAGTGAAGCTCGAGGTGGTGGTCGTAGGGCTACTAAGGCTGTTGGTGGTCATAGGTAGTGCTACACTAGGCTAGCTAGACCTGAGGCATAGGATTTAGATGTTGTAATTACAGATATCATCCTCATTTATTTCAAACCTACATCCGTGTTATTTGATCTCGGATCGACTTTCTCCTACGTGTCTGTGTATTTTACTTCCAGTATTGATTCTATTAGTGAGCCTCTGGACATGCCTATTTGTGTATCTACCTCGGTAGGTGAATTTTTAGTGGTGGATTGGTTATACCAATCTTGTGTCGTGACTTTTGCCAGGCGTGAGACCTTGGTAGATTTGGTTGTGTTAGATATAGTTAATTTTGATGTTATTTTGGGTGTGGATTGGTTGGATCCTTATCATGTTGTCCTAGATTATTTTGCTAAGTTTGTGATTTTAGCTTCACCGAGTGTGTCGAGGATAGATTGGAAAGGTTCACTTCATTCAGGTCATAAGAGGATCTTATTCAGACTCATAGATTAGTTTAGAGGGGATAGTTAACTTATCTGGCTCATATTCGTGATACTAGTGTTGCTTCACCTCCCTCTTTGGATTTTGTTCATGTTGTCTATGAGTTCATGGATGTGTTCCATACTGATTTGCTTGGTATGCCACTGAATTGTGATATTGACTTTGCTATTGATGTTGAGCTGGGTACCAAGCCTATTTCTATTCCTCCTTATAGGATGGCCTTAGTCGAGTTGAAAGAATTGAATTTCTATTGCAGGAATTGTTGGATAAAGGATTTATCTGACCTAGTGTATTGCCTTGGGGTGTGCCTATTTTATTTATGCAGAAAAAGATAGGTCTATGCGGATGTGTTTTGATTATCGATAGTTGAACAAGGTGACGATCAAGAATAAGTATCGTCTTCCTCGTATTTATGATCTGTTTGACCAGCTCCAGGGTGTTGCGGTATTTTCAAAGATTAATTTGAGGTCTATTATCACCAGCTGAAAATTAGAGATTCAGATATTTCGAAGATAGCTTTTCAGACTCGATATGGTCATTATGAATTCTTGGTTAGGTCTTTTGGGTTGACCAATGCCCCAACCGCATTTATGGAGTTGATGAACTAGGTGTTTTGACCTTATCTTGACTCATTTGTTATTGTATTTGTAGATGATATCTTGATTTATTTCAAGAGTGAGGCTAAGTACGAAGAGCATTTACGGATTATGCTTCAGATATTGAGAGATGAGAAGTTGTATGTCAAGTTCTCAAGTGTGATTTTTGGTTGGAGGTTGTTTATTTTTTGGGTCATGTAGTGACTAAGGAGGGTATTATGGATGATCCATCCAAGAGTACAATGGTTCGTGATTGGGACAGACCTGCTACGCCCACTGAGATTTGGAATTTTGTTGGCTTGGCAGGTTATTATCGGTATTTTGTTAAGGGTTTTCATTCATTGCCGCTCATTTAACTAAGTTGACTCAGAAGAAGATTTCTTCTCAGTGATCTGATGTGTGTGAGGCAAGCTTTCAAAATATCAAGGATTTGTTGACTTCAGCTCTAATCTTGACTTTGCCCAAGGAGAGCTGGGTTTCATTTTATTCTATGATACTTCGAGTGTTGGGTTAGTTGTTGTATTGATGCAGGAGAGTAAGGTGATTGTGTATGCTTCTCGTCGGTTGAAGTCCCATGAGAGGAATTACCCTACCCATAATTTGGAGTTGTGCACGGTTGTTTTTACTTTGAAGTTATGGAGGCACAATTTGTATGGAGTCCATTTTGAGATTTTCTCAGATTATCATAGCCTTCAGTACTTCTTTCACGACCCTAGGCTACCCTCTAGACACAACAATGGTGCTTACGGTCACAAGTGACCAGAAGCTAACCCATAGGCTGGTTTACTTGTTGTGAGCACTGAATAAAATATGAACATCACATGTGCGGAAGATAAACTGAAAAGGTAATGTATATCTGAATACTGAAATATGAAATACTAAATATCTGAAACAACTAATAAGAACTGAAAGTAACTAATAACTGTCTAACTATTTTATTTGAATGTATGAAAGCCTCTAAACTGACTGAGGAGTTGATGGGACAGACCCCCAACTAACTCTGACTGACTGAATAAAATGAAATATTAAAATAACTGAATAATCATAACATGTCCTCGATGGATAAGTACTCACCACTATGGCTGCTGGATTATGCTGATTTGTCTAACTGCAATTGGGAAACTGTGCATCCGAACTTATAAGACATCATAGCACAAATAAGAGTATGCAGTCAGTACTTTTAATGTAATGATATATGAGATGAGGTTAGGCTGATATACATAGGGTACTACACATATGAAATAAGGACTAACTGAATAACATGAGATAACTGAACATGAATGCATGAAAACTGTGACATCTGAGAATGAAAGACCAAGCATAAATTTGTAACCTGAATAAGTGTGAAATCTCAAAGACTGTAAACTGTATAACTGAATAATTAAAAGTCTGTATACTTGGTCAAGAAAACCTATACTGAGAATACACTGAAATACTGTAATGAAACTGTGGGAGGTATCATCTAACCGACATGCCCCAATCTAATCTAATTGGGTTCCAACCTATAACCCCAGTTGAAAGGGTGTTAGTACCATGCCACGAGTAGTAACACTGCTGTGTGGATCCACTAATATGATATCCCGAAGGACTAGGGAGTCAGTCATGAACTGGAGGGTGACCCCTAAGAGAGTGTTAGTTCAAAACTGGCGGGTGACATCTCATAATCCTGCATTGGCTATGTAGTTGTGGAACTTAGGGACTGCTAGTAAGGATCCAGTCTAAACTGGTGGATGATCCCACATCCCTAGGTTTGCTCGGCGCTAAATCCTACTCCCAACTGAACTGAAACTGATACTGAACTGAACTAAACTCAACTGAATGTTATTACATAACTGATAGTGCTCATAGTGAATATGAATGTTTAAGTATACTGATAAGATTCATGGATTAACAGTTTAAGCACTTGAAAAGCTGGATTCATGTAAAACACGTAAGTATCAGGGGTTCACAACCCACCAGCACTGAATGGACGTACTAACAATGCCATATAAAATCTTTAAAATCATAATAGGGGATCATTTTTCAAAGGTCAAAACTTAGGCAATTCATCAAACACATGAGAGTCATGAACTTAAGCATAGGAATGGATAAAGCATGCGAGAATAACATGATCCCAAGACTAAAATCATAAATTAGAGATTTAACGTGAAGCTTTCAATATTCAAAATATGCAATGGCTCAATGGATCATTCCACTTGAAAACACTCATAAACATAACTTGTAATTGAATTAATAAGAGATTTATGGAGATAGTTCAACATAACCGTGTAAAACTCATAATTTAAAAACCAAAAAGGGTTCTTGAACTCCATGGGTGAAAGGAGCCCAAGGATGAACATCACATATCCCTTCACTAGATGAATTCATGAAGATTCTTGAGAATTTCTTGAGATTTGAAGCTTGAATTCCTTTATTTCTTTAGTAAGGGTTAGGGTTTGTTCTTGAGGTAGAAGATAGTTTTCTTGAGAGATCTTATGAGTAATAGGGCAAATAATGCTCCTTGGGGAACTAAATTTCATGTTATAGACGAGTTTGGGTGAGGCGAATTGACCCAACTACCCTTAAATAATAAGGAATCAAAAGTTGGATGGGAAAAGGAGGGGGCGACGCTGGCTCTGGAGTGGGGCACTGGAGGGAACGACGCGGGCTCTAGAGCGGTGCACAAGAGGGTGAGGCGCGGGCTTATCACGGTGCTGCTCCTGTTTTGGATTCCTAAAAACACCCTTACACTCATTTGAAAATTCCAAAATTCACTCGAGATTTTAACATCCCCGATTATGAATCAACTCAAAATCGACATTCTGAGGTCGAGAAGGTAAAAAATAAAATCAGTGATGTTTAGGGGCCTTGGAAATGACTAAGTCCCAACACTTAGGCTAAGTTCTAAGATTTGGACCCCTTATGCATGCAATTGAGAGTTGAAATGAGCTAAGACATTTATAGGGTATTACAATATCTCCCCCATGGAAACATTCATCCTCGAAAGAGACTGGTTAGCTGAGAGCACTGGGGAAACCTAGATCATAAACTGAGCATGCATGACTGAAAACATAATTGTATAACTAAGTCTTAAGCATGAAACATAAACTGAGTTGAATGTATGCAATGGCATGAGTTGGATTACATAGCTGAAACTGATAACGAAAAAGAGTCAATCTGAGGAAAATCGTTACCTTTAGCTGAATCTGAGTTTGTGGAGAAAAAATGAGGGTACTTGGTTTACATTTCTACTTCTGCTTCCCAAGTGGCTCCCTCAATGGAGTGATTCCGCCAAATAGCCTTGACTAAGGGAACATCTTTGTTCCGTAGTCTACGAATCTGACGATCAAGGATCTCAACTGAGATTTCTTCATACGAAAGGCTATCTTGAACATCCATACTTTTTAACGGAACAACTACAGCTAAATCACCAATACACTTCTTTAATAGGGAAACATAGAACACTCGATGCACTGACGCTAAATCTGCAGGCAACTCTAGCTCATAAGCTACCTTCCCAAAACAACTCAAGATCTTATATGGGCTAACATAATGGGGACTGAGTTTCCCAATCTTGCCAAATCTCTTCACTCCCTTCATGGGTGAGATTTCAAATAAACCAAATCACCAACCTCAAACTCAAGATCTCCTTTTCTCACATCTGCATAGGATTTATGACGACTTTGGGCTGTTTTCAGCCTCTTCCAAATCAACTGAACTTTCTCCACTGCATCAAACACTGTATCTGGCCCTATTAAAAAAGCTTCACCTGCCTCAAACTAACTAATAGGAGATCTATATCTCCTTCCATAAAGAGCTTCAAATGAAGTCATCTGAATACTAGAGTGATAACTATTGTTATAGGCAAACTCAATCAAAGGTAAGTGATTATCCCAACTACCTCTAAATTTAATAACACATGCTCTCAACATATCCTCTAAGGTCTGAATGGTCCTCTTTACCTGACCATCTGTCTGAGTATGAAAAGTTGTACTAAGATAAACTTGGGTACCAAGACCCTTCTGAAAAGCTTTCCAAAAGTGAGAGGTAAACTAAGTACCTCTATCTGAAATGACAGAAAACGGAATCCCATGCAACCTAACCAACTCCATGAGGTAGAGCTGGCATAATCTTCAACTGAGTAAGAAGTATGAACTGGTAAGAAATCAGCTGATTTGGTTATTTTATCTACAATGAACCATATCGAATCATGTTGACGACGTGTATGAGGTAATCCTATCACAATGTCTATGTTACCACTTTCCACTTCCAAGAGGGGATACTAAACTTCTGCAACGTACCACTAGGCCTCTGGTGCTCAACTTTAACCTACTGATAATTTGAACACTTAGCCACAAGCTATTCAATATCCTTCTTCATACCATTCCTCCAATAGATTTCCTGCAAGTCACGGTACATCTTAGTGGCTCCTAGATGAATGAGATATCGTGTACCATGCGCTTTTGCTAAGATCCACTGCCTCAACCCATCAACACTCAAAACACATAACTTGCCCTGGCAATGCAACACACTATCTCCCCTTTGGGAGAAAACCTCTACTTTCTGATCTCTGACTGACTTTTCAATCTAACCAAACTGGTATCCCTATCTTGCTTTTCCTTTACTTCTATAACCAAAGAAAATTTCAAACCATTCTGAACCCATACACTGCCTTACGCTAAGTCAACCGACCGAACACCTAATCTAGAAAGCTGATGAACCTCCTAGACTAACTTTTTCTTATCCTCCTCAACATGAGAAACACAAACCATAGATAATATACTAAGGGAACCTACCACTATATTGGCCTTTAATGGATGATATAACACACTCATATCATAATCTTTTAACAACTCAAGCCACCTTCTCTAAAAAAGATTTAAATCTTTCTGCAAGAACACATACTGTAAACTTTTGTGATCTATGAACACATCAGCATGAACTCCATAAAGATAATGCCTCCAAATTTTTAAGGCAAAAACAACAACTGCCAACTCAAGATCATGGGTAGGATAATTCTGTTCAAGGGGTTTAAGCTATCTAGAGGCATAGGCTATAGGCTTACCTCTCTACATCAATACACAACTGAGACAAACTTTAGAAGCATTATAGTAAACTATAAAACCATCTGAACCATCTAGAAAAGTCAATACTGGAGCAAAAGTGAGTCAAGTCTTCAACTCCTGAAAGCTCTTCTCGCAATAATTTGACCACTAAAACTTGACTTTCTTCTAATTTAGTCAAGACATGGGGGATGTAATAGAAGAAAACCCTTTAACAAACCATATGTAATTGCCAGACAAACCCAAGAAACTTTTGATATCTGATGAAGATATGGGTATGAGCCAGTTCCTCACTGCTTTGGTCTTTTGAGGGTCAACTCTAATGCCATCACTGGAAATAATATGGCCAAGAAAATCTATTGATCTTAGCCAAAATTTGCAGTTACTAAATTTGCCAAACAACTGATGAACTCTAAGGGTTTGCAACATAATTCTCAGGTGGTTTGCATGATCATTCTCACTATGGAAATAGACAAAAATATCATCAATGAAGACTATGACGAACATGTCGAAGTACTTCTTGAACACCTTGTTCATCATGTCTATGAAAGCTACAGGGGCATTGTTAGTCCAAAGGATATAACAAGAAATTAGAAATAACTATATCGAGTTCTGAAGGCTGTCTTTAGAATGTCACATTCTTCGACTCTAAGCTGATGATAGCGGGATTTGAGGTCTATCTTAGAGAAATAACACACACCCTAAAGTTGGTTGAATAAGTCATCAATCCTGGGGAGTGGATACTTATTCTTGATTGTGACTTTGTTCAACTGATGGTAGTTAATTCACATTCTGAGCGAACCATACTTCTTACGCATAAAAAGGACTAGAGCGCCTCATGAGGAAACACTCAGCCTAATGAAACCCTTGTCTAAGAGATCTTTCAATTTTTCTTTCAACTCCTTAAGCTCAGCTGGATCCATTCTGTAAGGTGGAATGGATATAGGCTAGGTATCTGGCAGGAGATCTATTCTGAACTCAATTTCCCTTTTGGGTGGAACTCCGAGAAGATATTCAGGGAAGACATCTAGAAATTTCCTTCCTACTAAAATTGACTCGAGATTGGGAGTCTTAGAACTAAAGTCTTTGACTCGAATAAGATGGTACATGCACCCCTTAGATATTACTTTTCTTGCCTTAAGATACGAAACAATTTGACCCCTAAGCACTGAAGTACTACCCCTCCATTCAATAATTGGTTCATTGGGAAAATAAAGCTGAACAACTCTATTTTTGTAATCCACTAAGGGATAGCATGAATAAAGCCAATCCATGCCAAGGATAGTATCGAAATAAGTCATCTCTAACTCTACGAGATCTACTGAAGTGATTTTCTGAGATTCTGTAACTGGGCAATTTCTATATACCCGTCTGGCTATAATAGAGACACCTACTAGAGTAGACACTGAGAAGGGTTTTACTAATATTTTAAGACTGACACCGAAACTTTATGGCTATATAAAGAGTCACAAAAAAAGTGAAGCTCCGGGGTCTAATAAAGCATAAACATAAAGATAAAAGACCTGTAACGTACCCGTAACTATGTCAGGAGAACTTTACTGATCCTGTCATGAATGGAGTGCATATAATCTATTCTGGTGCTGACCACTGGTGGCACTGGAAGTGACGCCCTGCTGAGTCGGGCGACTTGCTGGAGCTGATGCCAGTTTGGACTAGCCCTGTTGGCATAAATCCTTTCCCCTATGAGCAACTACTAAACACTCTCTAACCCTGTGGCCTAGCTTGCCATGCCCAAAACGGACATCACTACCAGCCTTACACACACCCTGATGATTCTTGCCATATTTTTTGCAAAGCAAATTGGTACGACCACTGTTCATGCTACCTTGTGAATTAGAGCCTGGTGCTCTCTCTCGACTGTCATTCATGAACTTGGCACTAGTGGAATAGTTAAAGATGGAGTGGAATCTGAGAATTTTTTATGGAACTGAGAATGGTTACCACCATCTGACATCGGCAAAGAGAAGTTAAAACTACCTATTCTGGCCCTTTTATTCTCCCTCTCTTTCTTCTTAAGCTTCTCTTTCTTAATTTGCTGAGAATGAACCATAAGACTAGATAGGTACATCTCTTTAATCAACATAGTAGTTCGACACTCCTTGACATACTATCAGATAAACAAGAAACAAACTTACTCATTCTAAACCTATTATCATCCACCTTCGAAGGAGCATACCTCGCTAACTTAGTAAACTTAAGCGAGTATTCCTTCACACTCATATTACCTTGCTTTAAATTTATGAACTCCTGCACCTTATCTTCCCTCAACTCTAAAGGAAAGAACCTTTCTAAGAAAGTCAGGGAAACCTCTTCCCATTCTACAGGCCCTACCTCAACGCCCCTATCCTCCTTTCACTTCTTACACCAGGTGTGAGCTACATCCTACAGCTGGTATACAACCAACTCCGCACTCTCACTCAAAGTGACACCCATGATATCTATCACTTTCTAAACCATATCAAAAAACTCTTGCAGATCCTCCTCAGACTTGGATACCAATAACAAAAGGGGATTCATTTGGATGAAATCTCAAATCCTAGTTGCAGTTATATTTTCCATTGGATTAGCTGGGGTAATAGCCTGGTAATTATTCTGAGCAACTACTAAGTAAGCTAAGGTAGTGAAAGCAACTCTGAATTCAGTGTGAGAGATATGATCATTTAGGGGATCTTCCTGAATAGGCGGTGGTGCGGACTGGTTCCTATTCCTTCTTTTGTTGTTTTTAGAGAGGCATTATCTATAAGCAAAATGAAGGATGACTTAAAAAGAGAGTTTAAATAGAGATTATGCTCATTCACATGACATGAATACTGAAAGAAGGGAAATTTTTCCTAAAACATCTCGTCGCCTCTTATCCGTAAGTATGAAACCTTCATACATGCACAAGACTCTACTCAACGCGACTTTCAAAATCCCTAGGACACTTTAAAATCTTAGGCTATAATACCAGGTTTTGTCATGACTTGGGGCTACCCCTAAGTCATAACAATGGTGCTTACAGTCACAACTGACCATAAGCTAACCCATGATCTGGTACCTACTATAATCACTGAATAAAATATGAACATCATATATATGGAAGATAAACAAAAAGGTAATGTATATCTGAATACTAAAATACGAAATACTGAATATCTAAAACAACTAATAAGAATTGAAAGTAACTAACTGACTATCTAACTATTTTGTCTGAATATCTGAAAGCCTCTAAACTTACTGAGGAGTTGATGGGATAACCCCCCAACTTATTCCGACTGACTGAATAACATGAAATATTAAAATAACTGAATAATCATAGTATTTCCTCGATGGATGAGTACTTACCACTAAAACTATTGGATTATGCTGAGTTGTTTAACTACGATCGAGATACTGGACATCCAAACCTATAATATAAGACATCATAGCGCAAAGAAGAGTATCTGTTCATTACTTTGAATATACTAGTATATGAGATAAGGTTAGGCTGATATACATGGGGTACTACACATATAAAATAAGGACTAACTGAATAACATGAGATAACTAAACATGAATGTGTGAAAACTGTGATATCTAAGAATGCAAGACTAATCATAAATCTGTAACTAAAATAATTAAAATTTGAAAGACTGTATACTATATAACTAAATAACTAAAAGTTTGTACACTTGGTCAAGCAAACCTATACTGAGAATACACTGAAATACTATATTGAGACTGTGGGAGGTATCATCTAATTAACATGCCCTAATCTGAGGTAATTGGGGTCCAACCTGTAATCCTAATTGAAAGGGTATCAGTACCATACCCCGGGTACTAACACTGGCTGTGTGGATCCACTAATCAGATATCCCAAAGGACTAGAGAGTCAGTCATGAACTGGCGGGTGACACCTAAGAGACTGTCAATCCTAAACTGGAGGGTGACATATCATAATCCTACGCTAGCTACATAGTTCTAGAACTTTGGGACTGCTACACCTAAGAGACTGTCAATCCTAAACTGGAGGGTGATATATCATAATCCTACACTAACTACATAGTTCTAGAAATTTGGGACTGCTACTAAGAACCCAGTCCTAACTGGCGGGTGAGCCCCCATCCCTAGGTTTTCTTAGTGCTAAATCCTATTCTTAACTGAACTGACACTGGTATTGAACTGAACTAAACTCAATTGAATTCTATTACATAACTGATAGTGCTCATCATGAATATGAATATTTGAGTATACTGAGAAAATTCATGGATTAACTGTCTGAGTACTTAAAAACTTGAATTCATATAAAATACATATGTATCAGGTGTTCACAACCCACCAGTACTGAATGAACGTACTAACAATGCCATATAAAAGCTTCAAAACCATAATAGGGGATCATTGTTCAAAATAAAATACTTAGGCAATTCATCAAACACATGAGAGTCATGAATTTAAGCATATGAATGGATAAAACATGCGAGAATAACATGATCCCAAGACTAAAATCATAAATTAGAGATTTAACGTCAAGCTTTCAACATTCAAAATATGTAATAGCTCATTCCACTTGAAAACACTCATAAACATAAATTGTAATTGAATTAACAAGAGATTTATGGAGATAGTTCAACTTAACCATGTAAAACTTATAATATAAAAAATAAAAAAAGGGTTTTTGGACTCCATGGGTGAAAGGAGCCCATGTATGAACATCGCACATACTTCCTAGATGAATTCATGAAGATTCTTGAGAATTTCTTGAGATTTGAAGCTTGAATTCCTTAATTGCTTGAGTAAGGGTTAGAGTTTGTTCTTGAGGTAAAAGATAGTTTTTTTGAGAGATTTTATGAGTAATAGGGAAAATAATGCTCCTTGAGGACCTAAATTCTATGTTATAGATGGGTTTGTGTGAGGGGAATTGACCTAAATACCCTTAAATAATAAGGAATCAAAAGCTGGACCGGCAAAGAAGGGGGTAACGCCGGCTCTGGAGCGGTGCAATGGAGGGCGCAGTTCAGGCTCTGGAGCTATGCACTGGAGGGAGCGACGTGGGCTTATCCTGGTGCTGCTATTATTTTGGATTCCTAAACACACCCCTAAGCTTGTCTGAAAATTCTAAAACTCAGCCGAGATGTACTTTTAATATCCCCGATCATGAATCAACTCAAAAATCTACATTTTAAGGTCGAGAAGGTCAAAAATAAAATCATTCAAGTTTAGGGGCCTTGGAAATGACTAAGTCCCAACACTTAGGATAATTTCTAAAGTTTGGACCCCTTATGTATGCAATTAAGAGTTGAAATGAGCTAAGACTTTTATGGGGTATTACAACTTCTTCACCTAGCGACATCATAATATAAGGCAGCGTCATTGGCTTAAGTTACTCAAGGATTATGATTTAACTACTATTTATCATCTGGGCAAGGCTAACGTGGTTGTAGATGCCTTGAGCTGGAAATTGACTAGCATGGGTATCTTGGCGCATTTTTTAACCCAGGAGAGACTTTTAGCCTTAGAGGTTCAGTCTTTATCTAACCAGCTAGTTAGGCTTAATGTTTCGACACTGGGTGTATTTTCACATTTATGGAGACTAGGTATTCTTTAATTGACTAGATTTGAGCTCTTCAATTTAATGATGTGGTATTAAGACTTATTTAAGATAATATGTTGAGTGGTGAGGCTAAGGAAGCCTCACTTGAATCGGATGGTTTTTGGAGGATTGGAGGCCAAGTTTGTATGTCGAGAGTGAGTGATTAGACCAGATTAACTTTAGAGGAGGCTCATTGTTCCAGGTATTTAGTCTACCCGGGAGTAACTAAGATGTACCGTAATTTGAGGCAACATTATTGGTGGGGTGGTATGAGAAAGAATGTAACAGATTTTATAGCTCGTTGACTTTGTTGTCAGTAGGTGAAGGCCAAGCATTTGAGACCCGGTGGATTACTTTAGAGGTTACCCATTACTGAGTGGAAATAGAAGTGGATTGCCATTGATTTCGTGACCATATTGCCTTGCACTTCCCATGGATCTGATAGTGTTTGGGTCATTGTAGATCAATTGACCAAGTCCATGCATTACCTTTCTGTGTAAGTCTCTTATAATGCTGGGGGGCTGGCCTGTATCTATATTCGTAAGATTGTGTGACTTCATGGTGTGCCGATTTCTATAATTTTAGATTGGGGTTTCGTGTTACTTCACACTTTTGGAAGACTTTTCACAATGAATTGAGTACTCGGGTTAACCTTAGTACATTATTTTACCCCTAAACTGAAGGCTAGTTAGAGAGGACTATCCAGGTCTCAGAGGACCACCCTTGTGTGATTAATTTTAGTGGCCAGTAGGAGCAGTATTTGGACTTAGTGGAGTTTAATAAAATAATAGCTATAATTCTAGTATTGATATGGCTCCTATTGATTCTTTGTATGGTAGGCGTCGTCGCTCTTTATAGTGGGTTGGTTTAATGTTTCAAAGGTGATATCCGAGGTATAGACTTGCTTAGTGAGTCTTTGGATAGAGTTCGAATAACTCAGGATAGACTTAGAGCCGCTAAGAGTAGGCAGAAGTGCTATGCAGATCGTAGGCTTCGTACCTTGAGATTTGGAGTTGGTGATTGTATATTTCTTTGAGTTTTACCCATGAAGGGTGTGATAAGTTTTTGGGAAAAAGGGTATGCTTAGCCCCAGGTATATTGGTCCATTTGAGATTCTTCATGTTATTGGTGATATGGCTTAAGAGTTAGTTTTTCCTCCAGATTTTTCAGTTGTTCATCCAATTTTTCATGTTTTTATTCTTTACCATTATTTTTGGATAAGTCCCATGTCATTCGTTGGATGTCGGTTCAGTTAGATGATCGATTATTTTTTGTTGAGGAATCAATCTCCATTTTGTTTAAGGATGTTAGAAGGTTACATTCTAGAGTTATCCCTGTTGTTAAGGTTCAATAACGACATCAACCTATAGATGAGGCTATATGGGAGGTCGATTATAATATGCGTAGTTCTTATCCTAGATCTTTGTTGATTCAAGTGTTTATTTTGCCTTTAGTTCGAGGATGAACTAGATATTTAGTGGTGGATGCTAAAACGACCTTAAATTTGATGAAATATGTGAAATTTGTGATTTTTTTTGATTTGATTATTTTACCCATCCCTATAGTTACATTATGGTATTTCTGAGGTGTGGGAGTGATTGACACAATTTCCAATGCATTTTGGTACCATTTGTACGATATTGTGGCTTTTGGAGACTTTAAAAGCCTTATTTTGGACTTCTATAGTTATGTTTTGATCTGTGCAACGGATGGCTGAATGGACTGCATCAGCAGATCTGGAACGTTGATTTTAGGGTGGTAACATGTTGTTGTGAGTTTCAGGATTGACTTTCAAAATTTTGAAATCACCATTGAGACTGAAGCGTTGAAATTAGTGTGGTTACATAGTTCATTTGCGTATATTGGATTCTGAATGAATCTCGTGCACCCCGTTGAAGTTTATTTTGCACATAGAAAATCTGGTGCACCAGGTTTCTGGTGTAACCTAGATCACAAACGGTAAACTTATTTGAGGAATACGTTTTACGCCTTATGTACTTGGTAACATGGTATGAGTATAAATAGCCCCTTTTTACTTGATTTTGCTCATTTTCATCTTGCCTCTTGAGAGCTAAATCCTAAAATAGTGTGAGTGCTTAAAGGTGAAGCTTGTGGGTGCTTGGAAAGCTAGATTAACATTTATTTCTTGATTCTCTTATGGATTTAAGGTGAGAATGCACCATTTTCTTTATCAAATTTCTTGATCAATTGTTCAAAAATCTCAAAACCTTAATACTTGATTTAGCCCCAAATTCAAAACATTTTACTTGAATAATGTTCTTAATCATATAATTACTAGTTTTTTTCCTAATTTCATCATCAAAACAACTTTGATTCTTGATTTTGAAATGGATTTCAAAGGTTTTACTCGATAAAGCTCAACAATGATTTTTCTTTGATTTCAACCTCGTTTTGACTCAATTTGAGTTGTGTTTTCAGTTATAGATTCCTAAAGGTACGAGGAACACATTTTTAAAGTAAAGTTATTATTTTGTCCTTATTTTTCTAAAACTCATTTTAGGGGTCCATTTTGACCCCGAACCAAAAGTGGGCAATATGGGTATCATTGGATTTATTTTGATGCGTAGATTCTAGATTTCTTGATTTTAGTTGATTTCAGAACTCTTTGTGAGAATTAAGGCTTTGTGGTTGAAATGTTGCAGACCAGTTTTGGACTTCGAGGTAGGTTATAGTTTAACTCTTCAAACTTGCTGGGAACTAATCATAAATTGGATACCTTAATGTGTTGTGCCCGTGTGGGTGCCTATATGTGATGTAGTTATTGTTTTAAGATAGGATATAATTTATGTGACTGTGTGGTATCCTATGTGATGTGGATAGCTTGATATACTTGTGAATAATTGTATTGTATTGTTGAAATGCCAAATGTGGCACCATTGGTGTATTTTTCTATATTCATCTTTATCGGGATATGAATTATGTGGAATTTCATGGATGGTAGGAAATGTTAAGTGGATATTGGCTCTCGTGATTGTGGAATATATCATTGTGGTTGGTTGTGAAAGTATATTTTGTGATTGGTTGTGGTAATATTCATTGTGATTGGTTGTGAGCATCTAATCCTCATATCATACTCATTCATGAAATAAATAGTACCACTGTGACAATTTTTGAAACACTGACAACACCTTTTTATAATAGAAAATGTGACATCTTATAGAATCCTCTTCAAGAGATGTGTCGGGGAGGAGATATGAATATATATATATATGGATAGCATATAGGTTGATGAACCCTCCATCGGTCCCACGTCCGGAGGCTTGCCTCCGTGGGTGTATACGAAGGTTGTACGATAACCTCATGCATCATTATTATCATCATAGTTATCACCATCATCATCATCATCTTATACATTGCACTTGCTTTATTGTGTTTATGTTGTGATTGAATTGCCATATTAACTTATGATATATCTATTTGATCTATCTTCTGTTAGTTGTACTTGACGATCTTGTATATACATGTTCTCCCTTGTTTCTACTTGTACGTGATATGATGTATATGTGTGTTCTATCTGGTTATTAGTCTTGCAAATATATCTGATATATTAGAACTGTTAGTGCAAGCGGTGTGGGCTACTGTTGTGGGACATTTTCTGATTGTAGGTTACGTTCCCTTTTATGTGTATTTTGTATGTTTTACTATCTACTTTGCTTGGTCGGCCTATAATACCAACTGATTATAAGTGGATCGTACTTACGCCTACTGCGCCATTTCTGTGTAGGCTCTAGTACGAGTGCATCCCAGCTTGGTTTATTCAGGCGATATTTGGTTCTTTTGAGGTAGCGGTTGACTTTCAGGCATCCGGATGTATTCTACTACCTTTCTTATAGACTACATCATTAATTTCATTTTAGAGACATGATTTATCTTGTATTTGGATATCTTATGTATTTGTTTTGGATTTCAGTTGTACTAGATACGATTTTGTACTGTTGACATCACGTTTTGGGAGTTATGGCTATAATGTTGATTGTATTCTTTCCGCATTTATTATCTTATATGGTTTAGCTTAATTCCAGAAACCTTACATTGGGGTTATTTCTGTCTTTTTTCCTTTTTGTGTATCAATTTGGATGATAGGCTTACTTGTCAAGATACGCCATGACAAGTGCCATCATAACCCTTAATTTTGGGTCATGACACTTTAAAATTATCTTTTTATTATTTTATAATGATTTTATACTTATATAAATATCAAAAATTTGTTTTAAGCCACAAATTTTCAAAAATCTTTTTTCTTTCATAAACTTTGTACCTATTCAAACCATACCACTACTACATAATTGAAAAAGGGAAGTATACTAATTATCACATTATCAATTAATAATTATCATAAGATTTTGAATATAATTATCTTATTCTATATAATTTAACTTTATACATAGTTCTTTTTAAAAAAATATTTACAATTCATAAAACAAATTCATATAATGCTACTCTCTTTTAATTTAGCTCCCTCCTTTTTAATTTATGTGATGTAGCATAATTGGACAAGGATTTTTAAAAATATGAAAAGATTTTACATTCCAAAAATATTCTTAAAATGAATTTTTAAATAGAAGAGTACAACTTTTGAAGACTTTTTGCCCAAAAAATGAGATCTGATGTGAGTAAAATATTTTTTTTTAGTAACTAACATGATTTTGTTAATCATCAAAGTAACCATTATAGATCAAAACATAACTTACAAACTCAATTGGCTATACTCAAAGAAAGAAAAGACAAGGGTCCTAATCAACCAACTAGAAGGAAACAAAAGTCCACTCTAGGCAATAGTCAAGCTATCTAGAAAAGAAAAGTATCCAGAAGAGTACTGATTTTCGGGTTTAGCTCTGGTAATGCAGGTGTGGGCTAATTCTTTTGCAAGTCTATCACATGTCCTCTATTTCTCTTCAAATATTCTTTGGTTTCTTTCAATCCAGAGAGAGTGTACACATCAAAGACAAGTTTGAAGATTCTTACTTCTTGCGATCTTCTTTTCGAATTCTTTATGGCCCACATTGTATAGTCCTCCCATGTACATATAGTGATTGCATCTTTATATATAGTGAAGCACCAGAGTTTAGAGGGTCTGCGCAAAAGGGCAATAAAGGAAAAGACTATCCTTAGTTTTATTTTTCATCAAACATAGAGCACAAGTAGGGGAAAGTTTGAGACCCTATTTAAAAAACATGTCCATAGTTAGTAATTTCTCATGAAAGAGAAGCCACATAGTAAATTTTTCCTTCGATCATTCATCATTTTCAAAATTCAAGAATTTCTAAGGTGTATATGGTTTAATAGAAAGGAGAGGATCATAAAAATGTTCGATGAGGCTATGAGAGAAAGTTGAAACCTAGTTTACTAAAGCAATAGTGTCTCTAGAAGATATGATTTGTTTGATTATCCAAGATGCCTGTTGAGGTATAGGAACCTCATTGAAAGTCTATCTTTTTTATAGTATATATGTATCCATCTCGCCCTAATTTATCTACTTTATTGGCTACATCCCAACATACGTTTGCAATATCAACTTTGTTCCATAATTTCAAGTTAATCAAGTTTAGTCCTCCCATGGCAATGGGTGAGCAGACCTTATCTCAGGTTACTAATGATTTCTAGTAGTTGTGTTTGCCTCAAACCACACATAACTCTGACAGTATGCATCAATCATTTTGAGAACATTGGCAGGAATTGTATAGAGTTGAGCCCATTAGGCCTGCATACCAGACACCACGGATTGAATCAATTGTACTCTCCCTATGTAAGATAGTTTCTTGGTGGTCCAAAAAGAAATTTTAGTGACTATTCTTTCAATGAGAGGCTGTCATTACAGAAGTGATAGTTTTTTTGTGGAAAGAGAAATGTCAAGATACTTAAAAGGGAGTTCTCAACAAAACTAAGGTGTTGAAGAATTATGTCTTTCTCTTGTTGTGAGACCCTGCTTAAGTAAATCGAGCTTTTTCCTATGTTAGGCTGAAGTCCAAAAGCTTTGGAGAAGGCGAGGACAACTTAATATAGTGCAGTGACTGAATTAAAGTGTCCTCTACCAAAGAGTAGTAGGTCATTAGCAAAACAAAGACGTGTAAGCCTCATTTTTGCACATCTAGGATGACAATTGAACTCAGTAAACATTTTTGGACAGTTAAGAAACCTACTCAAATATTCCATACTTATAGCAAATAAGAAGGGTGAGATAGGGTCATCTTGTCGCAGTTCTTTAGCAACATTAAAGAGTTTAATGGTATCTCGATTAAACAAAATGATATTGTTGACAATTTTCACACATTACATTCCAATTGGTAATCTTATAGAAAAGCCAAGTTTTAGCATTACTTGTTCTAAGAAAATTCACTCAACAGAATCATATGCTTTTTGCAAATCAATCTTGATCATACATCTGGTTGATAAGTGTTTTCTACTGTAAGCTTTGATCAACTCTTGAGCTAAAATGACATAACCACCAATCTTTCTCCCTGAAATAAAGCCTGCTTAGGCTTCACAAATAATGGTAGGCGTGATCTATTGAAATCTAGCTGCGAGTACATTGGTAATTATCTTGTATAGGACTGTGCAATATGCAGTTGGTCTGAAGTCTTTGAATATGACAGGAGCTAGTACTTTTGGGAGTAAAATATTAATAGTTTTACTAAATATTTGTCAAACAAGAAAACTTATCATTTCTTTTGGAACAAACTAAAAAAAAAGATGAGCTATGGACAGAGGGAGTAAAAGTTATGATGACCTACAGTAAGCCACTGCCAATGACAAGAAGTGGTGGAGCCCAGAATTTTTCAAAGGTTGTGAATATTTTCTTCTCAGTTGTGTTAAGTGCATGTAAAATTAAATATACACTTATAAAAACTAACAATTAACCTCTAAACACCACATTATTTCTCAACGAATGTGTGTATTGGACCACCCTTCGCCTAATTAGGTGTCTCTACCCATGATGTAAAATAACTTTATTTTAGGCATTTCAAGGCGCGCGTTCATATTCAAAAAATCTTTTGTAGGTGCAGTGGCTCCACGATAAGCATGACAATTAGTATCCCCACTCCTAATATGGAAAGAAACACTAGAGACGCAGATTCCAACAGTTTGAGCAGCTCTAAATAAGGGCTCAACTTTTGGTGCACCATGTTTTGGTCCCATTGAACACCTAGCATTGCCATCCTTCATAGGTTTTATCCTAAGAACTAACTCACACTTTGGATAAACTCTCTTTATCTTGTCCACCTCATCTGTTGAGTTGAATGTTGTTATGTTTACACCAATCTATCAACACAGTACATAGTTACTATTAAGTGACTATAAGTTATATATGTCATCAAATTTTTACATTGTCTGATGATTTTATCTATTAGTAACTAGGTTTTATTATTTTTTAAATTACAAATTTCACATTTTAAGGAAATTACTTGTGAATGCCCTTTGATTGACCTAATAGTTAAGTTTTTTTAACACTGACCTATGTATATAAAAACGTACTTTCTTTAATAGTTTAAATATTTAAATGACATGATCAAATAATCTAACATGATGTCAACATGCACTATCTATAAACATAAAAGAATACTGAGACATAATATAATTTGATATAAGTTATATATACACTGATATTGTAATTTAACATCTTCTTATATTGTCATTGAATTTTAATCTTGATAAAGTTTAGTTACTTACCAAGTTTACCAATTTTTCAATTGATGATTATCAAGAAAATAATTTACAGTTACCTATTGATTAACTTGATTGCTGTTGTAGTTTTGATTTTGATGATTTCAAAAATTTAATGAAGGGACCTGGTCCATCATCTGTTGTGTTGTCCTATTATCGTATATGTACAACTGTACATTGTACTACTTTGATTTGGCTGGTAGTATTATAGCAGTTCCATGAATAATATGCTTACGCTTGGACCAAAATATTGTTAAGTTTTTGCTCTCTAGTAAAAAAACTAAATATGACAATAGCAAAACCTAATTTTTGTAATTTCTAAAAAAGATTCATCTATCAAGCAAAAACACATTCTCATAACAAGGACACTACTTATCTCAACAAAGGGACCTCATCCACTTGAAGCTTTAGTATTTCTTATTTTATTGAGTATTAAATCTTTTTTTCTTAAAATTGTAAATCTGCTCCTATATAATAAAGGATTGTAGATTTTGGTCTTGTCTATGTCTTAAGGTGAGTCAAAGGAACTAGAGTTAGTTATTATTTTAGCCTTGTTGTAGTCAACTTTTATTCATCATGCTTTATATTATGCTGGGTAAAGTTACCTAGGAATGTCTACTAGAGTTAGTTGACATGTGAATGTAGTAGAGTTGTTGCATCACTCTTGAAATAGAGTTATTAAGGGTTGGTAGGATTAAGAGTTTAATTTTGGTGGTTATTGGAGTTTGTAATCACCCCTTTGGCTTGGAGTAAGTGGACTTTGATAGAAATTCTATGAGACAGGTCGTTATTTTTCCTTCCTTGAGCAAAGGACACATAAACATTGAGTGTTATTTACTTTCAGTCATTTATATTTATCTTACTTATTTGACTGTTTCTGTACCAAAGGGACCTGGTCTCTTTACTGGTGATGGATTCATATTAGCTAATAATTGATACCAGAGAGGCACACTCTGCTATAATTGGTCCTAAGTGATGACTTCTCTACCAAATCTAGAGAAAGGTCAGTGAACAAACAGACCTCCCTACTTTAATGGTAAATGCTATGGCTGGTGAAAGTCTCGAATGAATGATTTTATCATAACTAAAGATAGTGAGTTGTGTACATCATCTGTTATGGATGAGTCATTCCCATGAAGGAGGTTAAGGAAGAAAATTACACAAAATTGGTCCTAAGACTCAAAAGGAGTACGATGAAGATGATAGGAAAAAGCTTGAGAAAAGATACAAAGAAAATAAATTACCGGTGTGTGGAATAGGTCATGATGAGTATAATAGAATCTCTGCATGTAAGTCAACAAATGAGATTTGGGATTTATTAAAAACTGATCATGAGGGAACAAGTCAAGTCAAGGAATCTAAAGTGAACATGCTTACTACTAAGTACCAAGCCTTTACTATGAAAAAAGTGAGACTATTCAAGAAATGCATATCGAATTCATTGTCATAAATAATGAGTTGAATTGTCTTAGAGAAGTTATTCCAACAAGTAAACAATTGATTAAAACATTAGGTGTTTTACCTAAGTCATGGAAAAGCAAGGTCAATGCTATCTATGAGTCTCGAGATCTCAAATCTCTTAGAATGGATGAATTAATTGAAAATTTGAAAACTTATGATCTAAAAAAAAAACAAGACTAGGATAAAAGCAAAAAAAAAAAGAAATTTTGGATCTCAAAGCCACAAAATCTGACTCTAGTGAAAATTATAAGGACGTTGCTTACTTATCTTAAAGATTCGTTAGAGCTATGAAAAGGAATAATGAATTTCAAAAAGGAGGAAACACTTGCAAACCATTAGGAGGAAATGCTTGTTATATTAGATGTGGTAAATCTGATCACTTCATCAAGGATTGTCCAGTGCACAATATGGAATACAAAAATTATATGACGATAGAAGGATACAAAGGTAAGAGGAAGGACCGAGTCCCAGATAAGTCTAAGAGAAGAGTCGTAGTTAATTACATAGTCAAGCAAGCTTTGGCTACTTTGGGAGACTCATCCTATGAATTTGATAAGTCAGAACACCCTGCAGATGCTTTGATATTGGTGGTGGAAAAGGATAACACCATTTACAACTCTCTTTATACTCTCATGGAAAAGTCAGATGATGATGAAGAAGATAAGGTAACTCTTCTTGACATTAGGCTAACCTCAATGACCATTTTTTGAATAAGCTAAAAAGGCTAGCAATTATTTTGATTGATTTTCTATATGAGCTTACAACTGAGAAAGATTTTCTTGAAGAGAATTTTGAAAATCTTAAAAATAAAAAAAATTGCTTTAGTTATTCAAATTTTTGAGTTAGGAGAACAATCTCAAAAGTTGACCTCGAAAAATGTTGAAATAAAAGAGAAGATTAGAAAATTGTCTAATTCTATTTTAAAGGTAAAATTTAAGGCTAGCCATCTTCAAATTGAGCTTGAAGAAAAGTTGAACAAGTCAGAAGAGCTTCTTATAGATTCTCTTGAGAAAAATACTGATCTAAAGAGAGACTTGGTCCATATAAGGGAAAATCTTAATAAATCTCTAAAATGGATTGTGTTATCTTAGATTTTAGCCAATCTAACTAATCAAAGTTATAGCGATAGAAAAGTACTAGGTTATCAACATGCTAATCCCCCTTATAATCACAACCAAAAATATGTGTTTGTGTCTAACAACTCATTGTGTACTCTCTGTAGGAGAAATAGTAATCTAAAAAGGAATTGTCAAGCCAAGTCAAGGTTGAAATAAGTCTAACAAATTATGTCCAGTAGGATCAGTTACTTAACAAGGAACCTGGTCCTTTTTCAAAATCCAAGAAAGCTTGGATGCCTCTTTGGACAAAGAAATCCTTGATTACTCCCCTATAACCCTTTTGGGAACTAAGACTTAAATTGGTTTTCAAAGATAATAAATGATCTTTGTGTGCAGATGGGAGTAAAAGCAAGTAGTCACAGTTAGTTCATGAATAGTGGATGTTCCAAACATATAACTACAAAAACTGATTGCTTTCTCTCACTCAAGGTACTTTAAGGTGGAGGTGTCTCATTTGGTGATGGAAAAAAGGATATATCTTTGGTGTTGTAAGAACTAGAATATCACTAAATCATGATATTTAAGATGTGGATTATGTGAGTGGCTTAAAGCATAACCTACTCAGCGTCTCTCAAATCTGTCATAATGGAAATAAAGTTAAATTTTTTGTCTAATTGGTGCACTGTCACCAGTCTCCAATCTAGTGAAGTTATTCATAGAGAAAAAGTTGTAAGAACATATATGTTTCTGATTTGGATTCAATTTCATGAAGTGATCTCACTTGTCGTAGTGCTCAAAGTAAAAATGCTAACTTATGGCATAAAAGACTTGGTCATGTCAATTTTTCACTTCTTAACAAGTTGGTACCAAAGGACCTGGTTCGTTGTGTTCTCAAGTTTTAGATCTTATACACTAAGTTATCGGATGCCTTTGTCAAAGAAAAACGAATTAGGTCCTCATTCAAGTAGAGAAAGCAAGTTAGTACTACCAAGCCTATTGAATTACTTCATATAGACTTATGTGGACCTATAAAGGTTCAAAGTAGAGGAGGGAAGTAATAAGTCTAGCTCATTACGAATGATTTTTATAGGTACACTTGGAACATGTTTCTGAGATCTAAAGATGAAACTTTTGAAGTGCTGGTGATTTTTGCCAAACAAATCCAAGTGAAATTGGACAACAAAATAGAAGAGATCTGGTCTGACCGTGGGATAGAGTTTAAAAATATAAGAGTTAAGGAATTCTATGTAGAAAATTAAAGAAGTCATAATTTTTCAGCTCCCAAAATACCTCAGCCAAATAGGGTTGTTGAAAAGAAGAATAGGACCTTGATTGATATTTATAAAAGCTATGATGGTTGATGGTGGTCTCTTTAAGAGCTTTCAAATAATAATTTGTCATGATAAACACATCTACGAGATTCTAAAAAAGATCCTTAGGAATGATGTTAAGCTTATTGATACCCCTATAGGGACAAGTTCAAATATAGATGTTGATGAATCTGGTTCCTTGGTGAATGAGACTATGTACACAGTGATCATTGGATCACTTTTGTACCAAATGCTAGTAGACTTGATATTGTATTCAGTATGTAAATATGTTTAAGATTTCAAGCTTGTCTAAAAGAGACACACTTAAAAGCTGCAAAGAGAATTCTACGATATCTAAAAAGGACAAGGGAGCTTATTTGATTCTATCAATCAAGTGATGATTTTAATCTAATTGGTCATACTGATAAAGATTATGCAGGAACCTGGTTGATAAGATGAGCAACTCGAGGATATCTCATTTCCAAGGGTCTTTTCTAATTTACTGGGTAACAAAAATCAAAAACTCAGTGGCATTCTCTAAAACAAAAGCTGAGTATGTTGTTGCTCCTTCTTGTTGTGCTCAAATTTATAGTACAAGCAACGGTTGAAGCATTTTGGAATAGTATTTGATACTCTTCCTTTATTTTGTGACAACACTAGTGCTCTTAACATGACCAAAAATTTTGAGCAACATAAGCAGACCAAACATATAGATATGAGACAGAGATAATATAGAGAAGGGGGAAATATGCATGAAGTTCTGTATGACTAAAGATCAAATAACTAACATTTTTACTAAACCTCTTGAAAGGGACCAGTTTAAAATAACTGGCTAATGCTTGGACTGATAAAGCCTAACTGAATTCCTATTTACCCTGAACTCTTTTTGACTAGAAAATAGATTATAAGTATCTAGGAGTGAGTGTTTTTGATCATGTCTTACTCAATCTCATACCTTCATAGGTATATACACATGGTAAAGGAATAGCAGCAAGAAGATGATAGAAGGACAAAGAAAACACAAAATGACGGACCCGGTTGCTCCTATAATGCTAATCGTGCTTTCACCACTCTATAAATATTGAAAAAATAGAGTTAGTCTACCACCCTACCCTATTCCTGCCTATTCTTAACATTAGAACCTGAATCATCGCTCATCTCCCCTTTTGACATGTCATTCCATCTTACCCTTCTCTTAAATCACTATTTTTATCCTACTTAAAAACCCTTACTTTTCTGACACTCATACACTCTTTTTTCTTCATCAAACACTCTTCCCTTTCTTTATCTCTCTTGAAAAAAATAAAATTCTCAAACTCATCTCATTCCTCTCAAATGTTTCAACAAAATTCTTCGTCAAATAATTCTTCACTACCCATTAACATTCTAACTCCTCCCTCAACCATTCAAATTAAAACAATTCTTCTCACTTAAGAATTATGAAACCCTTTTAGGGTCACTCCTGTACCAGTTTCTTTTTTATGAATCACAAAAACCTTCTAGTTTAAATAGTTCTCAAATTAATTCACCAAAGGTTTCTAGTAAAATGATTGAGACAATAGATCTAGAAGCAGCAGAGAATCTGTAGCAAGGGTTTATCTAATAATGCTCCTGGAGTTGAGCAAGAAAGTGAGAAATTACCTAGTAAGGAGGTTAACCCTTCTGAAATTAGGGAAAGGGTTCAGGGACCTGGTAATGATGTTGGTTAAAAGGTGAGTTTGGATGAAAGTGTTCATCTAGAGAACACTCCTATGCTAGAAGAAACAATAAAAATCATATGGGCAGAAGGAAAAGAATGCTAAAATACTAGAAGAAGTAATGAAATCCATATGTGTTGAAGGGTTGCCAGCGGGAAAAGAACCTCCTCTAATATTCTTGATGCTAGTGCTCAACTAGTGATTGTGATGGAGAGAAATAATGCTAAGAGGGATGGATCAAAATTTATGGGAGATGCTCATAAGGTCTCATAATTATCTGAACCATTTAACAACCCTCTCAAATTTGATGAAACTTCGATAATACATGTGGTTCAAGCTCTCAGAGACAGAGAGTGATGAGCAAACTCTGACTATTAGACAAAGAAAACTAAAAATATCCAAGGACCAGTTCCTATTATTGGTCAAAATGCAAGAGCCATTGGAAAAAGGTTCATAGACGATGCCTTGATGGTAAACAAATCTAGGCCAGTTCAAAAAAGAAGAACAAGTAGAAGAAAAATTGTGAAGGACGAAGTTGTGCCACTACAAGAGGTAGATATTGATGAGACCCATAAGAGTGAAGAAGAGGATGCTGATGTGAAATCAAGTGTGGAAAAGGCTAGTAGCTCAGTCTAAAATTTTCCTACTAAAAAGAAGAAAGTGACAGGAACTAAGTGTGGCAAAGTTGGTGAGGTACCAGGTTCATCTAAAGTGGCCTCTCAATCAAAAAGAAGAAAAAATGTGATAAATATGGAGACAAGGGACCTGGTGCCAAGGATAAAGGTCCATTGGCAACAAAACCGATAAAGGAGACTACTTGAGAGGAAATTTAGGAAGCCATCAAAAACAAACAGTACTTCGAGAGTGAGTGTTTGATTTTATAATTTTTGAGATGCCAGGTATAAGGGACCTGGTGTTGATGGTCAATTTCCAAAGATGACTGCATGTATTTGACCAACCTTTGCCCAATCTCCATGTGAGTGAGGTGATTGAGTTATAAATGAAATAGAATATTGTGCAGCAAACAACATTATAGTCTCTCATGTTCGTGGTGTTAAAATCTACCTAGATGAGAAAGTGTTTGGACAAATATTGGAGGTACCTACTAAGGGGATCAGTTCACTAGATTACAAAATATGTTTAAAGAAGTTCCTAACAACTGCAAGAAATTTGGGTGAAGACAAGTCAGCACACCTTCTTAAGAAACAGCTCATTCCAAACTCCGTGCCATCATGTTGAAGCATATGGATAAGGAGGTGAATAAAAACATGGGAAACATGAATTGTCATATGGGTTTCTACTGAATAAGTTGTTTGAGTTCTTTAGGGTACCACTAGGTCGGGGAACCCCCCACTTCAAGAAAATACAATATACTCCTTCAGTATGATATTATTGAAAAAAAGATGGTGTGGAATCTCATTCAGTTGTTTTTGATCGTATCACTATCCAAGAGAGAGTTACGACAAAAATGACTGAACTGACTACCTTACTTTCTTAGAAGGATACTGAGATTGCAAAGCTGAAGGCTACTTTGTAGAAAGTGTAAACTAAGGGACCTGGCATGTTAGATTTATTGAAATAAGAGAACATAAAACTGAATGCTGAAAATCCTAGACAAGAGAAAAAGGTTGTTGATCTAACTTAAAAGCTTCTTAAGGAACATGATGACTCTGCTGAAAGGATCACTTTGCTCCTTAAGTCCCTTTCTAAATCCTTCTTCTAAGACCTTTCCATCTGTTATCCCTTTCTTGTTTCTAGTGGTACTAAAAATGGCTAACTATATTTTATTTTATTTTAGAACTTTTATTATATTGGATTCTTTGACTATGCCTAATATATCTATGCTATATTGCTATATAATTTGCCTACTCTCTCATCTTAAGTTACCTTCTCTCTATTTCATGCTAGTGTCGCCCCAGTGTACATGAGTTAACTTATATCTACTTATTTGCATTTAGTTTAGTGTTTAATCTTTTGATGATTTAAAAAAAAGAATAATGATAGGGGGAACTGGTGATCGGGGGAACTGATTGGAAGAAATTAGCGATAGAGGAACTGGTAAGATCAGATAAAAGGAAATTGGTAGCGGTGAGAGGGAGACTGATAAATGAAGCTATTGTATTTGTCATCATCAAAAAAGGAGAATTTTTTGTAGTTTTGATTTAGATGATCTGACAAATCCAATGATGGTACCTGGTCTATCATTTGTTCTATTGTCTTGTTGACGTATATGTATAGTTATGCACTTTACTACTTTGTTTTAACTGGTAGTGCTGCAATAAATTTGTGCATAATGTATCAACACTTGAGCCAATAGAATATTTTTAAGGTTTTTCTCTCTAGTATAAACGATAGATGTGACAATAGCAAACCCTAATTTTTGCAATTTCTTAGAAAGATTTATCTCTCAAATAAAACCACATTCTCATAACAAGGACACTACTCATCTCAACAAAGGGACCTCATCGAGTTGAAGCTTTAGTCTTTGTTGTTTTATTGAGTGTTGATCTTTTGTTCTTGAAATTATAAACTACTCCTATGTTATGAAGGATCGTAGATTTTGGTCTTGTCTATGTCTTAAGCTGAGTCAAATGAACTAGAGTTAGTTGTCATTTCAGCCTTGGTGTAATCAAGTTCTATTCATCATGCTTGATGTTATTTTTGGATAGAGTTACCTAGGAATGTCAACTAGAGTCAGTTGATGTGTGAGTGTAGTAGAGTTGCTACATCAATCTTGTAATAGAGTTGTTACGAGGTGGTGGGATTAAGAGTTTAATCCTGTTGGTTATTGGAGTCTGTAATCACCTCTTTGGCTTGAAGTTAGTGGAGTTTGCTGGAAATTTTGTGAAATAGGTTGTAGTTTTTCATCGCTTGAGCGCAATGGCGAAGCTAGAAATTTTAGGAAGGGTGTTCAATAAAATAGAAGCTCCTTTAAAAATATTAAAATGGTTGAAGTCGCTGGGGATCAAACCAATTTGCAGACCTGCCTTAGGCTTTTACTAAACACCTACTACCACTTAGCTACATCCCTTAGATGTGTAAAGGTTGTTCAAACCTTTATATTTAACCAAATAGAATAGAATTTTATTTATATATCAGATATAATTTTTCGACGAAGGTTGTTCACCTGACCACCTTGTACCAAGGTGGATCTACCCCTGCTTGAGAGAGGAGATTTTCACGTAAACATTGAATGTTATTTACTTTCAGCAATTTACATTTATCTTACTTATTTTACTGTTATGTACTGAAGGGACCTGGTCTCTTTACTGGTGGTGGATTCATATTAGACAACAATTATATAAATATTTTCACAATTAATTCATAAGATTTAAAAATATATTATTTCAAATTATAATTGAACTTTTAGATGAAATGATAAACACAATTCAATAGAACGACCTTTACCGCAGAGATAGTGTCTAGTTCTGGCTTGCATGGATTGACAAAGATAATTATGTTAGGTGATACTCTAGGGTAGAGGACATCCTCAATTTTTTAAACCAAAAATAAAGGACTTTCTCAATTTCAGCACGGTTAGCATAGTCAAAATTGGAGCCCATGGCTGCCAATCTATAGCACGAATGGTGGTTCAGTTGTATTTTACTGCATAAAAAGGGTAGACATTTAAATGAAAGTTGGTCCATTTCTACATGAGAGACAGAGCTTCTCCTACGTCTAATACATAAAATGGTTCTTTGTTATCTTGATTCTTTAATATGATGGATTTAATGAAAATTTTCATAGCATTTATTTTGTAAGAGGAACAATCTTTTTTCGGTCATTTGTGAACAATGAGAATGCTTCACCTAGATGCATGGATAATAATCTTATAATTATTGGGATCAAATGAAAAATTTAAAGTTAAATTACTTATAAATTAGGAAGTATGACATATTCTTCAGTATAGACTAAAATAAAAAGTATGTAGCATAAATTATGTCAAAGGAAAATAATTTTGTTTCAAAAAAATAAAAAAAATCTTTATTGGTGGATCCGCATCTCTAGTTGTACTTGTAAATCACGTATACACCATAAACTATAAAGCTTTATCTTTTCCACAGGGCTATAAATAAGATCAATCGCTTAATAAAATGAAATTGCTCTTACTAATTAATTCTAATTTAAAGAAGTAACAACAACAACATACCCAGTGTATTCCCACATAGTGAGGGTATGGGGAGGGTAGAGTGTACACAGACCAGACCATTACCTCAGGTGAAGTAGAGAGGTTGTTTTCGATAGGCCTCCGGTTTAGGACCAACAGCAGTATAAAAAACACAAAACATAGATGTATATAAACTAGTACAATATGTAAAATAAACTAACACCGCTAGCCACAAGAAAATACTAAAACTATCTATTCGAAACTACAAACAATCACTCAACACCACAAACAAGAAACTTCCGACACAAATAAAGAACGCTTCCCTACAATTATCGACAGACTCACACACCCTACCCTCTACCCTAATTCGCGTCCTCCACAACTTTCTATCAAGGGTCATGTCATCCATAAGCTGTAACTGCTCCTATCCTGCCTAATCACCTCCCTCCATTAGAATTCAACTAAGTTGATTAATATTGTTGAACAACTAGTAAAACGCACAACTGTGCACTACTGATTAAGCAATGTACAAGTATTAGTTAGAAGTTATTGAGTTAGTTAGGTGGTTAAGTTAATTGGTGTAGTTAGTAGCCTATTGTAACTATAAATATAGAGTAGTAGGAGTGATAGTTTCAGTTTTAACGTTCAGTAATTTTTAGTTTAGAGAAGTGAAACTATCTTCTCTCTGATTCTCAATGCTTATTTGATTTCCATTTAAGTTGATCAAAACTTACATGGTATCAGAGCCAATAGTGTAAATTTATTTGTTTATCTCACAATATTTCAAATATAAATCAAGATTTTGTTGCATTTAGATTCCACATGGCAATCGATGATGAATCGCAGGAAGGATCGAGAAATAAAAGACAAGTTGAACCTTCAAACATAGGAGGTATATTGGCATTGGATCATAATCTTCCACTATATTTGAGCTCTTTTAATATTTTTGGAGGTTTATCAGTGGGTATTCAATTGACTGAGATGGAAAACTACACTTTATGGAGTTGAGCTATGGAGATTACACTGCTTGATCGAAACAAATTAGGATTTATGGATGAATGAATTTTACACAACCATTATAAAGGTGATTTGAAAAAAATTTGGGATCGTTCCAATGTAATTGTCATCACTTGGCTTACATGCAATGTGAGTGGAGAATTGTAAAGTGGAATACTCTACCCATCAAGTGTACATCGAGTTTGGTTTGATCTCAGGGAATGATTTGATAAAAATAATAGTTCTAGACTTTATCAGTTGGGTAGGTGCATATTTACGCTCACACAAGGTGTTTCTATAGCTTCTGCATACTATACTAAACTGAAAAAAATGGGATGAATATGACTCGAATTTTCCCACCTGCTTGTGATTGTCACCAGGTAAGGAGTATGTTGCGAAGATATAGTATCATCATTTATTATAGTTTTTAATGGGATTGAATGATAGTTATTCATAGGCAAGAGGAAAAATCCTGATGATGAATAACTTGCCTAATGTTAATCAGGTATATGCTTTAGTTATCTTAAGATGAAAGACAAAAATGCATTATCGGATTCATCCATGAAGGAATGGAACCTACTGCCTTGTATTCTACTAGGAACATCACTACTCGACCATAAAAATTTCAGAAGATAAACTTGAACATTCTATATTATGATTTTTCTCGTATGAAAGGGCATATGGAGAATAATTGTAATAAGCTGAAAAAATATGCTCGTTATCATGCTACTGGTTATGTGGCAGATATATGCTTTTAGCTAAGTGGTTATCTAGAGAATTAGAAAAGCTAAGAAGAAGGTTAATGTAGTCCAAGGATAATCTAGGTGTATGATCCTCAAGGAAAACAAGATCAAATAATAAAGAAAGCCGGTGCAAGGTAAAGTGGACAACCATTTGGTACTTAAATGTTCACACAAGAATGACTTATGCAATTAATGTAGAAGGCCTCATCTGAACAACTTTAATAGATTCTTAATATGCTGAGTAAAACTATGATGGTTAAACCTCATAGAATGGTCAATATGATAGTTAATTCTAACTTGAATTCGATGAAGTGGATAGTGGACTCAAGAGATACTATCATATGATAAGCAATAACAAACATCTGCATAATAAACAATTATTAAGAAATATGGGAAAGACATACTTATCGATAAGTGATTCAGCCTCAGTATTTCATATAGATAACTTTCATTTGAATGGAGGTGAAGTGCTTAACAATGTGTTATGTGTGCCATCATTTCAGTATAATCTTTTATTTGTCAATAAGATGATGAGAGAATTAAACTGATGTGTGTCCTTTTTTACTACATCTTCTTTTCTTGCATGTTGTGTGTTTTTAAGACCTCTCATCTGGAAAGGTTAAGGGGATTAGTGAAGTAGAGGATGGATTATATATATTGAATTGGAAGAAAAGGCAACAACAAGAGGGAATCAAGACAATGTCTACTACTGGTGGAGTTACTGATCCTGTACTTTGGCATAGAAGATTAGGTTATGTTCCTATGGGAGTTATTAGAAAGAATAATGGATTGAATAAATGAATTGTTTTAATATAGATAAATGCACTATCTTTCCTCATGCTAGCTGGACTAGAATTCTATTTCTAGTTAGTGGCACTAAAAAAAAATACAATAATTGACTTGACCTATATGGATGTCTAGGATCATTACAAGGTAGATAATCATAATGGAATGAGATATTTCCTCACTTTTAGTGATGATGAATCTCGATGGAAATAGATTTTCTTACTTACATTAAAGTCTAATGTAATAGTTGATTGGTTGTCCTTAAATTGTTCCTTTCAATGGTAAAACTCAATTTTGAAAAGATGTTAAGGTGTTTAGATTTAATAATGGTAGAGAATTTCTTAATATTTCTTGTCATGACTTGTTTATGATGCATGGTATTATTCACCGAGGTCTTGCCCTAATACTCCATAATAGAAGGGAGTGGCGGAGAGGAAGCTTAGACATCTCTTGAAAATTACTATAGCTATTACAATTCAAGGCCATTTGCTTAATAGGCTTTAGGGAGAATGTTTGAGACTGCAACATATATAATAAGCATGATGCCTTTGTCTATGTTGGGACATATATCACCATATGAAGATTCATATAATAGACCTCCTTTCTTGGCACACTTTAAGGTAATAGGATTTCTTGTTTTTGCTACTAATCTACAGAAGGGACACAAGTTTTCTTCTAGGGAAAGAATGCAATTTTACTTGAATATGTAGTACATCAGAAAGGATACAAATTGTTTGATGTAGATTCAAAGCCTATTTTTGTTAGTAGGGATGTGGTCTTTATGAGGATGTATTTCTTTTTCAATCATGAGATTTGATTTCAGGAGATATTCTATTTTTTGTTCTACTAGCTACAAATCAAGCATGATGCTGAATTATCTATTGTAGAAGAAATCCCATTATCTTCTCATACTGTTAACTCCACTATCTATTGGGGGATGTAATAACGCATTTTAAAGGTGACAAAGTAAATGTGAGTTGTCATGAAGCCATGACTCTAAATAAAGATCAAAGTGATCAGGAAAATAGTCATGTGTAAGATCATCGCACTGTCATGCCCTCTCCATCCAATGCTGCTACTAGAGAGTCAAGTAGACAAATTATACCTCACATATGTCACACTAATTATATTATTCAACAATAAAAGAAGATAGTTGGAAGTTATTTGTATTCAAAAGTAGATATGTTAGATTATGATAGCATATCTTCATTCTACAAGAGCTTTTTCACTAATTTTTCTCAAGAAAAGGAGCCTATTCAGGAAAACAAATGGATCAAGGAAATGAAGAGTGAAATAAATGCACTAGAGGACAATCGGACATGGATAGTTACACAATTGCCTAAAGACAAAAAAGCTATAGGGTGTAGGTAGGTGTACAAAATCAAGTATAAGGATAATGGAGAGGTGAATAGATATAAATCAAGATTAGTTGTTAACGGATACAACCAAAATGAGGGTCTATATTATCAGGAATATTTTTCTCCTATAGAAAAGCTGGTAATTGCTAGAGCGGTCATATATTTGGCTGCTGAATAAGAATGGAGCATTCATCAAATGGATATTTTTAATGCATTCCTTCAAGGTAATTTAAATGAGGAAGTATACATAGAATTGGCTTTGGGATTTAATCATCCAAGTAGGAAAGGAGCAAATTGCAAACTTACAAAGCAGGCCAACTGACAATGAAAGATCAAACTGACCACAACCTTATTGATATATTGTTTCCAACAAAGTCACTTTGACTATTCTCTTTTTACTAAGCATCAAGGATCTAGTATGGTTGTGGTTCTTGTATATGTAAATGACTTTTTTTTATTACAGGTAATGATCATGAATTGATATTATCTCCAAATAAGACTCTCAAAGACAATTTTAAAATCAAAGATTTGGGTGACCTAAGATATTTCTTAGGGATGGAATTTGCCAGGAATGATGCTGAAATTCTCATGCACTAGAGGAAGTATTGCTCGGAGTTAATTTTAGACATAGGGTTGACAAGTTCAAAACCAGTTGGATCTCCAATTGAACTAAACTAGAAACTTACGAGCACAAAGTTAGATCTACATTTTCTAAATTGATGCAGACAATGATAAATCATTAAAGGGCCCTGCAGTGTATCGAAAATTGGTGGGAAGGCTACTTTACGTAGCAATAATAAAACCAGATATTGCCTTTATAGTGCAACTTTTGAGTCAATTCATGCATAGTCTAAAAACTTCATACATGAATGTTGCAATAAGAGTAGTTAAATATGCAAGGCAGTCACTTGGACTGGGAGTTTTCATGTCAGCTAACACAGGCAAACAGTTGATTAAATATTGTGATGTAGATTGGACATTATGTCCCAACATCAAGAAATATATTATAAGTTATCTTGTCACATACAATAATTCATTAATATCATGGAAGTCTAAGAAGCAGAATATAGAAGTTTAGCTACAACTATTGCAAAAATTATGTGATTGGTTGGTCTTTGTAAGGAGTTAGTAGTTTCTGTAGATTTACATATGCCTATACACTCTGATTGAGGAAAGATGTTGAATACCTGGTAAAATACACAGTTGAGCACTAGTGGTTAAGCAATATACAACTAACAGTTAGAACTTGTTGAGTTAGTTAGGTGGTTAAGTTAATTAGAGTTGTTAGTGTCCTAATTGATCTATAAATACAGAGTAATAGGAGCGGTAGTTTTAGTTTTGATGTTTGGTAATTTTCAGTTGAGAGAAATAAAAATATCTTCTCTCTAATTCTCATTGCTTATTTGATTTGCATTCAAGTTCATCAAAGTTTACAAATATTACTCCCTCCATTTTAACTTGTTTATTTAATTTTGATTTGACATAAAATTTAAGAAAGTAAAGCATATTGTTGAATCTTGTGATCTTAAAAAAAAGATACATAGAATGTATCAAAATGTCCTTTAATTTTGTCATCTCAAACATGTTACGTAAAAATTTAAAATTAAAAAGTTTCCAAAAAAAAAAAGTGACATTTTTTAAAAACAGAATATGAAAAAAGAGTAACACAAGCAAATTGAAAAAGGGGGAACAATCTAGAAAATGGAAAAGTGAAAACCTTAAACAAATAAAAAAAAACTCACTATGTCATGTTTGGTAAAGTTAGAGATCTTCAGTGCTCTGTCGTAGATGTTAAGGTGGTCGCCAATGATAGAACAGTAGCTATTGGTGGCATTATTGTGTTTAATTTGACCAATGGTAGCATTTGGAAGGATAATTACCTCCATAAAAGCTAAAGAAATATATTATATACTTACCCCCATTTAAATGTGGTGGCCCAAAATAGTGATCCCATTTTTTCGGTTAAACAAATAGTAATCATATTAAAACTAAATTAAAGAGTTAACAGAAAGAATTGATTCATGGGTTGCCCGTATGTTCAAATGTATGTTAATAGAGGTGCAAAAACTTTAGCTATAAACCACAACATTTCTAGGAAAGATAATTTCTAATATTTCTGTTTCAATATCCTTCATCGCATATATAAAAGTAACTAGAAAAATATGTGATCTTCCAAAAACTTCACTGCATATCCCTTTCTTTGCTTGTAGGTTTGCTACTCTATTTTGCTCTCTGCATGTGTGCTTAAGTGGTGGAGCTCTCAGTGCCTGCATTAATGAACTACACTCAAAGATTATGTTATGATATGGGAGATTATTATGCATAATTCTATCAATTGCTTGAAAGAAATCATAATAGATTTCTAAGATGGTGAAGTTTCGTTCTAGGGCTAGATTTAAACCCTCCAAAATAGCAAGAATTCCAGTCTACAAAGATGAGACATGATGTTAGGCCACTATGATTTCTAAATACTACGCCTACCCCTCTTATCCCTGGTTGTTTCTTTACTGAGCCATTTGTGTTAAAGCTATACTTTTTAGGATTTGGAGGTTTCTATTTGATATAGATAATGGAGGTAGTGTTCATGTTAGTTTTCTCACTATATATCATGAAGAAAAACTCAGTGGCTAAGGAAATAGTTTTGTCAATGAAGAAATCAGAGTTTTTATTGTTAAATAGGTTGTCATTTTTAGTTTACAAGATATTTCAAAAGAAAAAGGAATAACATTATCCCAGAGTAACCAGTTGTTGAAATGTTTGTTCTGAGGAGCTTCCGATTAGCTAAACATGTGTTAATGGTGATGGTTGAGGATTCAAAGTTATCTAAGAATGTATTGAGTTAGGCCATATTTGTCCAGAAGGAAGAAGCTTTTGGACATTTGAAAAAGATATGATTAATATCTTCTTCTTAGATACAACAGTGCTTATGAAAGTGGTTGGCATTAATGCCTACCTTGTGAAGATAAATTCCAGTTGGAAGCCTTTTGTAATAGAAAAACATATGAAAGTTTTGAGTTTATTAGGAACTCTAAGCTTCCATATCCATTGAAACTTTTTAATGTTGGTTTTTGCAGGAGCTTAGGCTTTGCTGATTTGCAGGGAAGTACTTTTCATCTAAAAAGGCCATTTTTATGGCATTCTAGTAGCGGATGTCTTCCTTTCTAGATTTGGGAGGGATAAGAAAGTTGTGAGTTTTTAAGGAAAGTTTTGTAAGGAGGATAATGGACAGGAAATTGGTATTCCAGTTACCATTATTAAAGATGGTGTTGACCCTTATATGCTCGTTACCCCTATTTAATGGGCCTTGGATATGGCCTCTTATAGAGTTTAGTTGGGGATTCAATTATCACTCTGAAATCTAACCCTATTTTCTTTATTGACAGACCATTTTTGATTTTCCATGAAAATCTGTCAGCCCTCTTTGATGCATTTCCAAGTCCTATAAATGATTTTTTTCTAGAGTTTCTATGAATACTATTGCAGTATTTTTGGTAAAGAAGATTTTTCCAAGGTGCATGAGTGTTATGGTACATTCTCTGTGCAACGCTTGCATGGTGGGCTTTATTTTTAAGTTCACTTCTTTGGATTTCATGTCCTCCTTTATAGGTAGAAGGGTCATGGTACCAATAGATACATTTTCCTCTTCTCAGTTGTTATTACCCAAATAAAGTTTCTTTGAATTCTATTTATAATATTAAGATGTTGGATGGAAGGTGGATATACTGCATGGTGTGGGAGAGGATACTGCAAAGTGTGGATTTTGCTAAGATTGTACGACCAGTCATATTGAGAATTTTTGTTTTCCAACTAGCACGTGTAGAGTGCATTCTATCAATGATGTATTTGAAATAACTATTGGTAGGCTTATAATGGAATATAGGGAATATCAAGTACTTTCCAAAGTTGGTACTGGTGGAAATACTTAGAAGGGAGGAGCACTGATTTGCAATGTCAAGGTTGCGATTTGAAGAAAAAATGACTTTGGACTTGGCTAAGCTAAGTTTTTGTCTACATTTATAGCAAAAATCATTGAGGGTAATAATTATGGTTATGAAGTCCTTAAGATTGGCTCTAGAGAAGAGGGTAAGATCATCAGTAAAAAATAAGTGTGATATATTAGGACCTGATTTGGAGGCAGAGATTGGCTTCTAAATTTTTGAAACAAATAGATCTAGACAGCCTCCACATAAAGTATGAATATGTATGGTGAGGTTTGATCTCCCTATCTTATTTCTCTAAATGGATTGAAGAGGTGAGTCTTAGTTCAATTGACAAGAATAAAAATATAACTTGTGATTTTACAAGACATGATAAGATTTACAAAGTGAGGAGGGAACCTAATAAGGTGAAAAGTATCTTTGATGAATGACCACTCTAGCTTATCATAATTTTTTTTAGATTAATTTTTAGGATCAGTTTGCCTTCTTTACCTTTCATTTCCTAAAGTGGTTAATAAATTCCTAAACAACGATGGCATTATTAGATACTCTCATGTTAGAGAGGAAATTGGCCTGGCTTGGGCCAATAATGGCAGGGAGCAAGGGTTTGATTCTATTTACTGCGATTTTAGTACCCAATTTGTAGGTGGTGTTGCAAAGCCCTATTGGCCTGAAGTTTTTTATTTGATTTGTATTTGCACACTTAGAGATAAGGTAGAGGAGGGTTTTATATAGTAGGATCCATAACTCTCTCTTCAATTTTTTTTTACAGAAATCAAGGGTTTTGTCATAACAATATCCCAATATTTTTTGTATAAAATTGGGTGATTGTGATCATGACCTGGTGCTTTAAGATGCTTGAAAGACTTGATGGCTGATTAAACTTCAGTATAGATAAGAGGGGTACAAAGGTAATTAACATTGGACTGATTTAGAAAGGAGAGAAAATCAAGTACGAGAGTGGTATTTTTCACAGAGTGAGGGTGTGTAGTAATGTGTAGAAAAAACCGGTGGTGTGGAGTTTAGTTTTTTCCTGCTCAATGAGAGTGGTTCTATCAATATTTTTGTAGTGTATTCTATTCCTTCTTCTCTTATCAAGAGTTGATGTATGGAAAAATATAGTATTAGAGTATCCCTCATGAAGCCAAGTAATTCTTGATTTTAATTTCCAGAAATCCTCTTCAAATTGTAGGAAGGAGTCATAGTCTCTAAGGAGGTCAGTCTCAAGATTTTGGAGGAAATAACTATAAGTATAGTGAGTGAATTTTTGACTTCCATTTATCCTAGTTAGAGTTCTTTTCATCTTATCAAAGATATTTCCAAAACTGGTGGAATTCTAATAGGATGCATTCTCCTGAAATGAAAGAATAGCCTTTGTGAGGTGGTTTGGAGGGTTAAAGAAGGAGTGAATAATATTTCTAAAGGAAGGGTGTCCATACCACGTGGTATCCATTCTAAAGGGCTTATTGTCCCTAGGTAGTATGGAGTTGGTCATATTGACCAAAAAAGGCTAGTGATAAGAGTGGGTTCCGGAAAGAAATATGGCACAAGCTTTGGAGTACTTGATTGTCCAGAAGTCATTAGCAATTCATTTGTCCAGCCTCTCAAGTATAAAACTTTGAATATTCTTGTACCTTTTATTTTGTCCAGGTAAACTTACTGTCTTTAACGCCTAAGTCTACCATATTACAGTGATTTAAGCAATACCAAAAAGCTTAGTTCTTCTATTTTTTATATTATTTCCTCCAAACAGTTTTTTGTCTTGGAGAATTTCATTGATGTCAACTCCAATGAACCAGTCTCTCTTATAGTTTTGGATATATTAATGAGGTAATCCCAAAGGTTACTCCTATTATTTAAATCATTACTACTATAAATAATAGAAAAAACCAAGGGTGGGAGGAAAATAGTACCTTGACCATAACATAAATGCCTTGGGGGAGGGTGATGGAGATGTCTTCTAGCTTAAGAATGTTATCCCTCCACATGATAATTATGCCTCTAAAAATTCCTATAGTTTCAAACTGGATCTGATCATTATAGCCCATCTCTCTAGTGATAGCTTTGTGGTCAGTTATCTTGTTTTCTAAGAGTAATAGAATAGAAGGTTTGTGAATCTTAACTAAGGAAATATAGTGTCTCTTAAAGCTTGTATTATTTGCACCCTTAACATTCCAAATGATAAAAATAATCATGTTGACCTGATTTTTTTGGGTCTCTTGCCCTTCTTAGGTTTTAAGGAGTTGCTCTTCATTTGGATTACAATCGGTGTCCCAGTTAAAAGGGATGATTCTATATGGTTAATCACTTTCAGTTGGCACTTCATCAGTCCCTTTGAATAATATACTACAGTATCTTCTTTGGTAAGCTCTTTGAACTCTTTGTGAAATATGTTTTCCAAGGGTAAGTTTTTGTTTTTTGTTCCCTAAAGGAGTCTTAACACTCTCTGTAGTTCCATGTCGCATTGCTTTAGGGTTTCTAGAGGTGTGGTGTCCTTTTTTCCTATGCTTTCTTCCTGAGAAGTTTGGGGCATATTCTGGTGAAGGATATTTTTTTGTGGGGTCCAAGGAATAAAATATGGAATTATTAGGGTCAAGGAGAGATAAGGAGGGAAGAAGGTCAAGCTTTGAAAAGCTTGGTTCATCTAGAAGTTGTACTCCGAGATGATAGATGAGTTGGGTTTCCCAAGAACTGGGCTTGGAGAAAATAATTCATCCATACTTGGTTGTTTATTCATTGGACTACATGGGCTATATTGTCCTTGACTAGGTTTACGAAGTAGTGAGAGTCTTGGAGTAGTAGGATCACTAGTTGGGAGTTGATTGTGGCATTGAGGGTAAAGTTTATGTCTTGCTAGGACTGAGAGATATGGTTTGAAGGTAGAGAAGTTGCCACTAGAAAGATGGGAGTTAATGATGGAACACTCGAATCTCCATTGTTGTTTGCCATTTTGGGAGATATAAAAAATGTAAGAGGTGGATTGAGCCTAAGCATGTCTATTTGATGGGCAAATGGGATGTCTGGTAGTTGTGGAGTTAATCGGCACAACCTCCATGGTCATGTCAATATTTTTTATGATAATCACCTTCTGAGACGAAGAGTTATTTCTCAAAGTGGAGGTGTTCTGTGGGGGAGCAAAAGTGACAATTTGTTGGAGTGATGGTGCTTTGCTCTTGAATGGGATTGTCTCTTGGGGAAAACAACTATTTTCCATATTCCTTGAGAAGGGGCTTCTTTTGTTTCTTAAGTGGATGAGGCTGCTCAGCTGTATGGGGCATAGCCTGTTGTTGTAGTGATTTGCATAGTCTTAGCATGTGGCCTATTCTCCCACACCAGTACACATTGATTCCTCACCTTCGTACACCACCTCTTGAACATGATAACTAATTGTGCCTGATTTTTTCACAGGTATCTCTAAAAGAACTTGTATGCATATTTGCACATAACTCCATCATAGTGTTACAGAGGTACAAGAATCGATTTTGAGTAAGGCCTCCAATTTTTTCCCATTTTTGTGGTATTTATCGATCGTAGAACTCAATAGGGGGTTGTGGGAGACACACCCAAACAGTGGTATGCGTTAATGTAGAGTGTTGAGGTATAAAATTTGGCTTCCATCATTTGAATGAGAGGAATTTATGCAAAACGAACCATGGTCCTTCGTCTAGGACCTTCTTCATTCTTTCGATTCTGTTGAATTTTGCTATGTTAAAATCTTGTCCTAAATCAATAAGGATTAAATTTTCAGCAATTTTTCATAGCTCAGTGAGTTTTGTTTATAGATATTGGTGGAAATTTTTTTCCCCACCAATTTCACTATCATTGAGTGTTTCCATGGGAGGTAGAATTTGGCTCTTTCTTCTTTCGAAAGGAGAATGAGTTCCTCATTTTGATCAATTTTGATTTCTTGTTCTCCCAAAAGAGATGGATATGATCGATTTAATTCAGCATTTTTATCCTTTAGGATGTCCCTAAAGTATTGTTTTCCGAATTGGCCTTCTTCTGTGTCATCTTTACCTCATGTTAATGGAGGGTTCGATGGCTTTGAAGGTGGTAGATTGGTAGTATGATTGCAGGCGGTCATGTCTCTAGGGGTCTTTTAAAGGGCTTTTTTTTCTTGCTATAATAACAACTTGCTTCAAGATTAGTATTCTAGCTTCTAACAAATAGTGATCCCTTTATTTCAAAATAAGTGGTGTTGTTAATTTGAACGTGCTCTTTTCATTCTATTTAAAATGGTCACTTTCTATTTTACTTGTTATTTAAGAAATCATAAATAAGATGATTAATTTTCGTACTAATTTATCCTTCAATGTATATCACAATCATTTATGAAAATACGCACATTAATTTGTTTAGGCTTCTAAAGAACATTAATTGTAGCGGTAAAATAGAAAAATTTTAATTATTTTTGTTTTGATTTAGTAAGTGAACAAGTAATTTGAGACATGTATTTATAATAAGGTGGTCAACTAAAATAAGACGGAGGAATTATCTCTTATGAAAATTGCTCATTTTAGAAGATAAGAAGTGTTTTACTACCATATCCTTAATTAAATGTCTTTAACAAAGTAATAGTTCTTTAACGGTGTAAAACTTCATGTATAATATGTATTTCACTAACAAATGATGATAATTTAAGTAGAAAATTCACACCCTCGATAGTTTACGTAAAAAACTTTTAAAACTAAGATATTTTAGATGTGTTTTTACCCTTACTAACTCAAAAAATAATTCTTACTTGATTATGTAAAACACCTCTTACAGTATTTTGAAATAAAATAAAAAGATAAAAATATAATTTATTTTAAAATGGCGGGAGTATTATTGTTGATGTATTGACTCACGTATTAGTCCATAATTATATGCTCCGGTGCTACTAGTCACGGACATGGTAGTATCTCAGGCGAAATGATAGTATCATTGTGAGTGAAACTAGTCCAAATTTATGGACCTCATTCTCATCCTCAAGAACAAACATATCACCATTAATACAAGCTTGCGATCTAAAAAGAGGCAAACTATCATTCGAAAAAGAACGAGTGTTGTCGGATGCCTCTTGGAATCTCTGCAATTTATTGACCAGACGAGCCAATATAGTGTCTTTGTCCCTTACTCTGTATTCCTAAATTGATAGACTAAGAGGGAATTGCATAGTTGCGATACTTTTGTGGATAACATTTGATTCGCCATCTTACTACACATGTTCTATGGGAATTGATCTGCTTGTGCGTCCTTGAATTTTTCGATAGTAGCTGCCGCTACTTCTAAGCGTGAAAGAAAGGGTACAAAGAAATGATATAAAGAAGGATATTTTTGTACAAAAATTATATACATCAAATCAAACATTGTATAAGAAATAATACTTGCATAACCAATACCAGCATTACTAATACTTGCATTAGTATTGCAAGCATTACTAATATACCTTATTCAGCATTATTTTTACACACTCTACCAAACCGCTCCTTACTAATTTGAATTTATGTTAAGTGATAAGATCCATTAACAGAGAAGTCTTCCTAATACTCCTTTTAATTTGTGTCCATTGTGGAACGGCGTTCGAATGTTTAGACTCAAATACACTATTTTAATCACAATTTTTTCAGATGTTATTTTAAATATTTTGAATTATTAGTTATTGTAAATTATAATTTATTTATAATTTTTAAAATATATTTATTTAGAAAAAAAATAAAATGCCCTACATTCACACGAACGATAAAATCAAGAAAAATGAATTTTAAAAAAGAAAAAGTGTCATATAAATATGATTAACGAGTTAAAAAGTGCAACATTTTTCTTCCTAATCACAACACAGAGACACAAAACTCTAACTAAAAAAAGAAAGTCATTCATTCCATTACAATTTTCGGTGTCGGAGATATTCTACCAATTATTCGGACAAACGTGATTGGCGTTTTCCTGCATATTATTATTTGTTATTTTCTGAAATTGTGATATATTATTATAGAATAAAACAAGTTTGTCTCAGTATGATGATTACAAGTAAGTTACTCGTAACCAAATCCCAGTAGACACACGGGCCACGGCCATATATTGCCCATATCCTTGTATGCTGACATAGTAATATACTTTTAATTTAAGCTAGCCATACATATAATACTCCAGCCGACCCCGTCAATTATTGAGCAATACATCCTTTAAATTATTTTCTTAACTAGTTTAGGTGCATGCGATTCGCCCGTTTACCCCACTTTATTGAATTCAAATATTATATTAAATAAGATATTTTTTTAAATAACAAAGATGAATACAATAATTAAATTCAACATCTTTTGAAGAATTTATTTAATTAAACCTAACCTTTACCAAAAAAAGTTGTCAAAGCCGATCGACATTTATCTATCACCTGTAAACTGCAATAAAATAATATGACGATAGAGACATCAAAAAAATATTATTAAATCTAACATTTACACAAAAAAAAATTCAAAGTTGTCTGACACTCATCTACCATCTGTAAACTATAACAAAATAATACGATAATAGAGATATCAAAATAATACAAAAAATTAACCTTTACACAAAAAAAAATTTCAAAACAAAGATATAAAAATAATACAATTAAATCTAACCTTTACCTAAAAAAAATTCCTCAAAGCTGACCGATATTCATCTATCACCTGTAAAATCATCTATGACCTGTAAACTACAACAAAATAATAAAATAATAATCACAAAGCTTCAGTTTTGATGAATCTAATTCTAGTTTGGGCGAAATTTTAACCCTAAAGAATTACTTAGATGGAAATAAAGAAGATATATAAATATATACACACACGTTGAATTCTATTATGCTGACAAAAACAGTGAAGAAGTTGATGTTAAAAAATTAAGCATCCACCAATCTAGACATGCAACCGAATTAAGTTAGATGAGCATCAATCATATTTTCCCAATAAGTAAACCGATTTCTTCTTTAGTTTAACATGCATCTCAATATTTATAGAAGTATTTCCTTAATAGACTCCTATTTTAGGAGTATTTTTCTATCCTGTTTTAAGAGTATTTTTTTAATGGATTAGTACAAAGAAAAATATCACTGTAATTAATTCTCTTCCATATATTTTAGGAGTCCCAGATATTTTAGAAGTTTAGTTAATGTAATAAAAATAATTAAATAATAAATTGAAGAAAATAGTGAAAAAATATTTTTGTCTAAAGGAGGGTCTTTTAATGAAGGACAAAATTCGAATTACTTTTCTAAGGATCTTCACACTTTTAATATATTATAGATTAGGGTTGCTTATCGGTTGGATAATCATACTTAGCGGTTCGGCTTATTGGTTATCGATTTTTAAATATACTAATCCGCTAGCCACCCAATAAGATAACGGTTGGTTCGATATCGGATTAGCAATTAACGGACGGTTATTGGATGGTGTAATGGATAAATTTAAGAGAGAATGACATATGAAGCGATTATTGGTAGTTCCTCCGTTTCTTCACCGACTAAGTTGTTTGTCTACTATGATTGATCTATTTATCAATCTTTTAGGCTTCTTGAGGTTTGTTCCTGTAGTTATTTAATAGGTTAAAACATAGAATCAAATAAGAATTTTCTTCTAGACCTAAAATGTATGTAGAAACATTTTTAACTACTGAATTGACAAAAAAAAAATAAATTAAAACTTTAATATTATTTAAAATTTTATGTTTTATATCAAACTTTGGGAAGGACACATTTGGTTTTTTTCATTTTAATTGCGGTCCTTTGTGTTGTCAAGAATAATTTTATGTTTTGGTTTAAGAATTAATTTCAGATTTTCTTTACATTTTAGGGAGTCTGACTGCACTTTATGGTTAGATATCACAAGAAGTGACATGTTATTTTCTAAACTAAGAAGTAAATAGAATAATAAATGGAGTTTTATATGTTGGATTGACAAAAGATACTTATATATCTAGCGGTAAAAATATAATTATAATAATTCTTAATGGATTAAGGTTTACCCGATAAGAAAATTGAGTAATCCATCCCCATACAAATAAGCCATTAATTATAAAATTTTTATCCATTCTCCAACCATTAATTCGATAACCCATTATCAATTAGCCAATAAACTAATTTTGCGGTTGAGTTAACGGTTACGGTTCGGATTTGAACATCCCTATTATAGATTATAGATTTAATTGGTTGCTCTCTGACCTTTTCCTTTCGTTTTCACTCAGTCCTATAGAATATACCAAGTACCGAATGCCCGTGTCAGCACGGGACCAATATATGTTATTTTTAAGTTGTTAACTATTATAATTTATAATACTTTTTAGACATCATAATTTACTATTTTAAGTTGTTTGTTATTGTAATTTATAATATTCTTCTTGTTCAAACTTTTGTGATACTGATAGTCAATTTATATTTTAAAAGCAATTTAATTTTTTAATTATTGTGATTTATAATATTTTTTTCTATTTCAATTGAAGCGACACTGATATAATTTCAAGAGTCAATCAAATATCACAATTGAAGTAACGAAATCGGCATGTCTTGAATGACTCATAATAATTAATTAGAAATGATATAGCAAAATTGTTATAAAAAATACTTGTGATTTTTTTTTAAGTGGGCATCATATAAGATGTCAAATTAAAATTAAAACATCAAGAGTTAATTTATCATTTTATGTTTATCTTACCCTTTTTATTAAATATTATTAATTTTTTAATACTTAAATAACTTATAATAATTACTTCGGGGTGATATAGTAAAATTACCGTTAAAGCAGCTGAAGCAGACATGTCATAAATATCTATTTTACTTTTTAAAAAAAATTAAATTTTATTAATTTTCTAATACGCAAATGTCATCTAATAATTAATTATGGTTGATACAGTAAAATCAGCGGAGCAAGCAGGCAGCTAGAAGCAAGCATGACAACTATCAACTGCCTGCTTCCATCAACTGCTACTCACACTTATATATATTAACACGATTGAAGTAGCGAAATCGGTATGTCTTGAATGACCAACAAATTAGAAGTGATATAGCAAAGTTTCTATAAAAAATACTTGTAAATTTTTTTTAAGTGAGCCTCATATAAGATGTCAAATTAATTTAAAACATCAGGAGTTAATTTATTATTTTATGTTTATTTTATTTTTTTTATTAAATATTATTAATTTTTTAATACTTAGATGACTTATAATAGTTACTTAGGATCCATATAGAAAAATTACGGTTGAAGCAGCTAAAACAGACATGTCATAAATATCTATTTTACTTTTTTTTTAAAATTAAATTTTATTAATTTTCTAATACGTAAATGTCATAAAATAATTAATTAGGGGTGATATAGTAAAATCACGGAGCAAGCAAGCAGCGGGAAGCAGACATGTCGACCGTCAGCTACCTGTTTCCAAGAGTTTTTATTCGCTCTTCTATATAGTAGTAATATCTTGACTCTTTACCTCCGATATAATTCGTATAGTTTCTATGCCCCCCTCCCCCCTAACCATTTTAATTTATGTGCAGAACTTAATTAAGAAAAAGATTTAACAAAATAAAATTTAACTCTTTTGTGTTAAATATGTCCATAATACTTGTGTACCTGAGAAATTTTAAAACCTGTGACTATTGTCAAGAATGAACCTTGGGCGTAACTCAACCTCAAAAGCTAGCTCAAGAGGTGAGGATTACCCAAGTCCAATAAGCAAACCACTAGTCCATTCCCCAATCAATGTGGGACTTTTACCCACTCTAACGCCCTTCTCATGCCCAAGCCCAACTGGCACTGGCGCGTGGATCGGGAGCCCAAAACGGGAATGGACTTGGCTCTGATATCATGTCAAGAATAAACTTTAGGCCTAACTCAACCTCAAAAGATATCTCAAGAGGTGAGGATTACCTAAGTCCATATAAGCAAATCACTAGTTCATTCCCAAACCAATGTGAGACTTTTACCCGCTCTAACAACTATGACATAACATTTTCGTGATTATAAGAACTTCTCGTTTAGACTAAAATGAGAATTTAAAGTTACATTATTTGCGTAAAAGATTACAAATATCCTTGAATTATTTAAAATAGGTTAACTTTATCCCCGATCTATTACGTTTTTGGTTCAAAAAGATCCTGGCTATTACGTTTTTGACTAAAAATGCCATCCAACTAGCCATTAGCTCAAAAATATCTTTTCTACAGATGATTGCTCTAAAACGAGAAAAAATAAGTAAATTTTATCCTTAAACTATTCAGCCTGAGATAGTTTCAGGGGCGATTCTATGCCTTGCAGAATTGGTCATCCGTAGAAGGCTTCCAAATCTGAGGGTCCTTTTTTTATTATCAATAATAGGGTTGTTATACGTTTTTTAAAAAAATATTTTGTACCATCCATTTAAATTTATTTGTCTTTTTTTCTGTCCTTCTTAAAAAGAATATTTTTTAGGTCAACTTTTTAATATTAACGTTCTATATAACATGTTTAAGATCATAAGCTTAAAAAATATTCTGGTGTATTCTACATATATTTAGTTTAAGATTTTAAGATTCAAAAATCTATTTTACTTTCTTAAACTAAACTTCATGTCAAGTCAAACAGACAAACAAATTGAAATGAAAGAAGTATTATTTGTAAAAAAAGTAAAAGAAAAAAATGCATATAGTAAAAGATCTTTGCATCTCTTATAAGAAATATATTAATAACTGGAGAAAATTGAAGGAAATGTATCTTTTAAGTCTTGAATGAAGGATTGGTGACATTGACCATCTTAAAGGGTCAACTATCATTAGAAAACTTAATTAAGTTAATTATGAACTTGATTAATATTTTCAAAACTTTCTTATCTTTTCAAAAATACAAATCAACCTAACTCACACCCCTCTTCAATCCAAATCAACCAGTCTCTCTCCTCTCTTTCTCTCTCTCAAGCTTCTCTCAATGCTCTCTCAACCAACAGTTCTGCAAAATTCTCCCTTTAATCCCCGATGACTTCAACCTCTGGAGAAAAATAGTCGAGTGAGTTTCCTTTCGACTTTCAATCGTCAATCGATGTGAAGACTTCTCCGGTGACAACAAATCGAGTTCTTCGTCGTCCCATTTCTTTTTTCACAAGTAAAAAATTATGAAGAAATAGAGGAACTTGAGTTAACTACTCTTCTAGTATTGAAATATGGATTGAATAAAATCCTAATTTTTAGCATTTCCTCTTCTTATTCTCGTACTTTTAATTCAGATTTGTTGGTGATTTTTATTCATAGATGATGTTTTTAATGTGTGTGTGTGTGATGTGTTGGTGTTGCTGGGTTGATTTGTTGTTTGTCTTGGTAAAAATAGTGATGCAACAGATGAAACATCTGATGCGACAGATGAAGACATCTGATGCAATAGATGAAAACATTCAATACAACAGATTAAAATATGATGCAACTATAAAAATCTGATACAACAGATGAACAATCTAACAGATCATTCATTTGTTACGATAGATGATTCTTCTATTTAGAAGAAATCTAAATAATATTGATCCAACAGATAATTTATTTTACAATAGATGAGTGATATATTTCAACAGTTCAATGATCTATTTTTATTGTCTCCAATGGTTTACTCATTCGTTGCAACAGGTAAGTTATATATTGCAACAGATAACATACCTGGTGCAACAGATTAGTGATCTGTTTTTATGGTTCCAATGGATTACTCATCTGTTGCAACATGTCAGTTATATATTACAACAGATAACATACCTGGTGCAACAGATTAGTGATCTATTTTTGTGGTTTCCAATGGATTACTCATCCGTTGCAACAAGTTTATTATACGTTGCAACAGATATCATACCTGGTGCAACAGATTAGTGATCTATTTATGGTTTCCAACAGATTACTTATCCATTGCAACAAGTTGGTTATATATTACAATAGATAAACTACCTGGTGCAATAGATTAGTGATTTGTTTTTATAGTTTCCAATGGTTTACTCATCCTTGCAACAGGTCGATTATATGTTGCAATAGATAAAATACTTAGTGAAACAAATTAGTGATCTGTTTTTATGGTTTCCAATGGTTTTACTCATCCATTTCATCAGATCAATTATATGTTCCATCAGATAAAATACCTGGTGCAATAGATGTATGGTCTGTTGGAACTATTATTTTACCGTTGTGCATGTTGGATTTACTGTTATCCTTTTTTTAATAATACATTAATCAATTATAATCTATTTTATGTTCCTGTTAATTTAAGATAATATGGCTCCCAAAAGAAAAGAAACTGACTCAAGTCCATGTAAAGGAACAAGTGCAACAGCTCGGCTACATCCACCACTCTATGAGCTTACTTTACAAGTGTTATCTAATCAGGAGCAAAAGATAATGAACACGGGGAGGAGGAATGTCTCAAAAGAGATGATCCAAATATTAATAGCCCTTCCATCAAATAGTTGGTCAAAACCTTCAGCATTGATCATTATCCTATAAAAATGCAGTGTGATGGTGCCACAGATTTAACGAGTGATTTCATGGTTAAGTCAGCCATGGGAAAATCTTTCGACGCCTTAAAAAAATACTTCAAGAATAAAAATTGGATGCTTATTTCAGGAAAATCTGCTTTGGTCAATATCTTGATTTGTCAGAGGACAACAATGCTTATTTCCAGATGAAAATGGTATAAGATCTTCTCAAGCGTAGGTTTATGTATGAAAACAAAGACAAGATAGATGAGGTGTGGATAAATTATTGTAGCATGCCTGTTTTTTTTGGTTGGAAGGAGTTTGCCATAGTTACCGGACTAAAATGTTATCCTCCTTCTCCTTCCCAAGTGATACCTACTCTGACCCAAAAAAAATACCCCGCACACCCAAAAAAAGGCAAAGGCAAGTCGAGTGATCGTGAGGACCTGGTGTCTATTGTTGGTCCAAGCTTCAAAAATAAAAATTTAATAGAAGCATTGAAAGGTAAAGGACTCTCAAAGAAGAACAAGCAATCATTGTGCTTGGTTTGGTTTGTACATAATATTCTTTGGGCGAGAGACATTAACAACAACATAAGCCCCGATTTAATAAATCTCTTCGGGGATCTTGAGGCATTTAACAGCTATCCTTGGGGTTATGAAAGCTTCAAAATGACTGTCCAATATTTGTTGACTCTGTTGATGCCAAAGACAGTCAACTTATATGGCTTTCCATGGGCCTTCATGGTAAATATTTTTTAATCATGATATGATTCATTATTTTTTTATTTAATAATACTTTTGATTTATTGATGTTATATTATAGGCTTGGGCATTTGAAGTCATTCCTTATTTGAGACAACAAGTGAACTACCAGGAATAAGTTTTCAGTCCAAGAATCCTGAGATGGTTGTTGACCAAAACCGATAAAAATGCAAAATTTCATGATCTTTTCAATCCCCCCAAGAAAGTAGTAAGTCCAATTCTAATCAAGTTTTTATTTTAATTAATGATTATTTTAAATAATTTCATCATCATTCTAATATATGTACCAAATTATTTTAGATTGTCCATCCGTGGCTTGTTCCGACCAACTGAGAGTTGAAGATGCTATTTTTTCTTACTTTATGATCTGTGCAAACTTTACCGAACCCTAAGGCCGTTGATGAAATAAAAATAAAATTGTTTAGAGAAACAATCATCACAAGAAAAATAATTTTGAAGGGTGGGCTTATTGTTGTTGACGATGGTAGTCGTAATGGTAGTGGTAGTGGTGCTGTTGTTGGGGCTAATGATGCTACTCTTACCATTTTTGAAACAACAAGCCATTATGATTATGATCATATAGGTTGTACAGATTTTTCTCCAGATTTTGCCACATCTAGCGAATGTTCTGCATGCAAATGTCAAGACTACAAGACAAAACACGATGGAGTGATTAATGCTATTAATTCACAAATTGTTTCTGTAAAAAAAATGGCATCTAAGAGGGGTGTCATTCCATAAAAGAGAATTTCATATCCATGCACTCTACTAGAGATCAAGGCGGCTAAAAGGAGAAAGAAAGATACTTCCAAGGCATTATCAAGCATCGAAAAAAGCAAAATTGCAATGCCTCCATCTTTGTCTTACACCGATGTTCAGTAAGTAAGGGCCGGGAGAGAGTAGTATGAGCCAAAGCAGGTGAATGTACATCTCCTATTTCAACAAATAATTAGGCACATATCTATTTCAACAGATGATACATTTGCTGAAAATTATCAAATAGATATATGCATCTATTGCAACTGTTGTCTAACCTGTTGCATCAAATGTGTTATCTGTTGTAATAGATGAGTCTTATGTTACAACAGATGGATCATTTGTTCGAAATTATCGTACTACTCTAATTTACCTATTCGAATTCGTCCCAACAGATGATCCATCTGTTGCAACATAAGACTCATCTGTTGCAACAGATCGACAATCTGCTGTATATCTGTAATTAGCATTAAAAATTATGGATTTCAGAGGGGTTCAAGGAGAACGAAAGAATTACCTATTTAAAGGGTTCAACATCTCGGATGAGGCTCTAAAAAACTAATACAATTGATCAACGACTATTCAGAATGGATTGCCGATGGGCTGCTAAAGCATCATATCGGCAGGTACATAAATCAATTTTTATAGATATTGGTTTATACTATTCTTGTTGTCAGAACGTGACATTAACACATATAAATCATCATGTAGAAAATAATATGACGAATGCTGCAAAGTGAACGAATCGAATCTTGATTTTGCTATGTTCGACTTTGTTGTTGCACATCCCAGAATGAAGAATTGGTTCTATTTGATGTTACTACCCCAAAATTGCTGGAATGATGAGGTTTAAATACCATACATATTACTATTAATTAATACTTTATTTAATTATATCTGCATATTAATTTTTTAATTATGTAATTCGAAATGTTTGATAATATGCGCAGCACATTGATGTTATTTTTTACTACCCCCGAATAAAGGCTAAGTTGCAAGCACAAGAACAATATAGATACACGACAGATAGTTGTTTGTACAAAGTTTACATCAATAATGCCTATGATAGGTATTATCAACAACAGCCGAAAGTTTTCTGAAAAGAAGAATGTTTAATCAACATCATCAAAGGTTTTAGCATTCCGCCTGGCTTACCTTGGCATTTGGTTGATGAAGTGTACATCCCAATCAATTGTGGTGATGAATTCTATTAGGTTTTAGCTATCGTCGTTCTAAAAGATAAGCACATTCGAATTTATGACTCGATGTCACGAAGGAGACGTTCTGGGTCGTCGTCTGAGATACAAAAGCTGGCCAAAATATTGCCTACTTACATTGGGATGAGTGATTTTTTAAACCAAAAGGTTCACACTGATTGGTCTACGATTGAAGCATACCAGGATAAAATGGGTAATCCATTTTGATGTACAATATGTTGAAGGAATTGCTCAACAAACCATTGGTAGCCTGTAAGTATAAGTGTCATGATTTAGTTTCATTTCATAAATTTCACAACGTTTGCATGAACTGCAAGATATGGATTATCTGTTTTTTTAAAATGGAGGAATTGCGGTCCTTTTGTTGCCGCTTACGCCGAGTATTTGAGTGATGGATTACAAGTACCAAATGATGGACTTGATGCTGGATTACTCCGTTAAAGATATGCTGCTCTTTTATGAAAATACAGAGTAGCGATAGCTCAGAAGCCGTACGCAAGCGACATTAAAGATCCATGATGACCAAAGCCAAATTCCGTAATACTGGATGAAGAACAACTTGTCCATATTGATTATATCTTTATAGCTTGAGTTCGTCAATGTAATAACTTATCCTCCTTGGTTTAACTTGTTGATTTATTTTTAGAATAGATCATTTGTACCCATAATGATTTTTTTTTTACATTTCATTTATTTGTTGTGTTATTTCATGTAATTTTCGAAGGCTTCAATTTATTTTATGCTATCTATGAATATAATTTAATCCTTAGTTTTGAACATGTTAATTGAAATGGAATACTAGATTCAAATATCGCAACAAATAATACATCTACTGCAACAGACGACATATCTTATCAAACACATTTAGACATATGTTGCAACATGAGATGCAACAATATCGTCATCTAATGGAAATTATATAACAGGTTTTTCTACCTTTTTTATTTTCTCCAACAAATTATCGATCAGTTTCAACAGATAGATTATATGTTACAACAGATTGTATATCTGTTGCGACAGACAGACTGGGAACATCTGCATAATGTAACAGATGACCAACCTATTCTAACAGATGATCAATCTGTTACAATAGGTACTATATCTGTCACAACAGGTACTATATCTATTACAACAGATATACTATCTGTTACAACAGATATACTATCTGTTACAATAGATATACTATCTGTTACAACAGATATACAATCTGTTGTATTATAAAAATTTAACTTTCGCCAGACAACGAAATTATTGCTACTACATGTAGAGTGAAGTGGCTTGAAATAAACAACTGTTATCATTTTTGTCTCCGTCTTTGTACAATTCTTCTTTATACACGGGCTCTAACTATTTAGTTAGGTTATTTGCTGGAAATTATATAACAGGTCTTTCTACTTTCTTGATTTATTCCAACAAATTACTTATCAGTTGCAACAAATAGATTATATGTTGCAACAGATTGTATATCTATTATGACAGACAGACTGGTAATATTTGTATAATGCAATAGATAACCAGCCTATTCCAACAAATAAACAATCTGTCATAATAGGTATTATATCTATTATAATAGATATAAAATCTATTGCATTATAAAAATTCAAATTTTGCCAGACATAAAAATTATTGCCACTATATGTAAAGTAAAGTGTAGTGGCTTGAAATGAATTTTTTTATCATTTTCATTTCTGTCTTTGTACATATTCTTATTTATACACGGGCTCCAAATATTTTGTTAGTACCCCATAATCCCAGCCCCATTGCATCTTTCCCACATCAGGTCGTACATATCGGTTATTTCTGTGCCGGTCAGCAAACACTCGATGTATGCAAGCGAGTATGGCCCACACGCTGCACCGGTTCTATTTCTCTGGAGCTTGATGTTCTTATTTCGACCTTCAAAATCCCATGATTCTTTCATCAAAACTTTAATCAAAAACTGATCCATCAGCTTACTCTGTGTCAACAACTTGGGCACAACTTCAAGAGTGGCTGTATGTGGGATGAAAATGTGTCCTCGCTGAAGACAGGTAAGTTGCAGTCTTAAACCATAACATTTTCCTCGTAGAGTAGTATCTCAACAGTGAGAAAATGTTTGACTTCCATGTTTATGACTGCAAATATTCTCTTTGCCTTGGTCCAGCTCTTGCCGTATGGATATGGCCTCTTCCCTCTAACATATTTAATCGCTTCTTCATCCCATTGGAACGTAGAAATTAACTTATCAAATCTCAGGCCATCGGAATCAGCTAGCTTACGGAGATCAGCGTACCTATCCTTGAAATTATTATAGAAGTTGAGGTCCATTATCCTATCGACAACATCATAAGTATCCGGATATGCTAATTGCCTGCCCCTCATGAGGCAGAGAATTTCATCAACATACTGTGATATAAGAAGATAATTTTTAAATAGGTTAGTAATTGTAAAGAATAAAAATATAGTGGAAAGAATCTGATGCAGAGGGTTCTCTGAATCAGTTCACAGATTACCCAACCAATGCAACTTATGCAACAGATGTGTATTATGTTACAATAGAATACCAAGTTATTGCAATAGATTACATATCTGTTGCGTAGATTCTTCTTCGTAGAGTAGATTGGAAGGCTAGGTTAGCAAAAGTATACTTATATTGTCCTTGTACCACACACGCATATTTGTTGAATTCTGAAGTCTTTGGCGGTAAATGAATGCACGGTGTATTCTTTTTGAACCTTCGTCCTGCCATTCATGATTTCTTGCAGTTCCTTCTTTTTTTTCTTGCTAAGCGCCGTGAATATGTCCACCTTCTTCAACGGCCCCTGAACTTCAACAACTCTTAGAGCGAAAGGAGTTGTAATTTTTGCTGTTTTAAGAATGGAGAGAATTTATCTAATTTTTATTCTCTTCCTCCTAACCGCCACTGTAGGAGTGCATGGATCCCTCACCTCATTGGATGATTTGACACTCCTCTTGGATTTCAAATCCTCGACGGCTTCAGAAATAGCCTATAGATTTTCAAGGAGTTTATCTTCTCTATCCTTACACACTTTGCATTTGTAATGAGAACATGAGGGTGAGGAGGGGTGAAAGGGACCACTGTAAGGGTAGGAGAGACTGGTGTAGGGGTAAGAGGGACCTATGCAAGGGCTATTTTAAAAAATATTTAGTTTTTGCTGAGAACCGACAAACTCATAATCACGACTGGCAGCAGCAGCAGCATCAGGGTGGCTACCACCATTACAAACAACTCCACCAGCAACAGCCCTAGAAAAAGTACCTGGGTTGGTCATGAAGAGCTTCAACATTAGGATGACCTTGCCTAACTGCTCTTCTTATGAGTGTTGCTCTAGCCCGTTCCTTCTTTATTAACTCCACCGTTGGGTCTTATTTTGTATCAACAAGACCCAGAGTAAGAAAAAAAGTCATCCCCAGCTCATCAATGGTAGGCACGATCCAAGGATGCACAACCTATAAAAAAGACAAGAGGCATTTAAATCATATAATAATAATTTGCAGTTAGTTGGGTTACATGGATGTTAACAGAACCAACTTATGCAACAGACGACCTAGCTGTCATAACAGCTGATCTGTATATTACAACAGATTGACAATATATTGGATTAGATTAAATATCTGTTGCATAATTTGCATAAGATTACACATCTATTGCATAATTTGCATCAGATGGGTAATTTGTTGAGTCGGTTCAGAGAACCAGAGCAACAAATGGTTAATTTGTTGTAAAATATGGATCGTCTGTCATAACAGATTAACCATCTGTTGCACTAGTTGCAGTTGACGGGTAATCTATTGCAACAGATGACCCATCTGTCGCAACAAATGGAACATCTATTTCAATATATTTCTTTGGGGTGAATTATTTTAGTTGAGAGAAGACGTACTGCATCATTTGGAGGGTTAAAGAGATCAACCTCCTTAATATATTTTTTGCTTCTCTTTGTTGCAGCCAACCACTTAAGGTTCCTTAAATAAGAAACCTTAGATGGGTAATCCTTGAACTTCTTTTGAAGGGGAGGAATGGCTTCAGATGCCCAACCCTTAAAAATATAAACAGGGAGTAAGCAAAAAAAAGTCATAATAACTATATTCAATATAAATTAATGGATGAGTAAAAATAGTGATCAATTTTACCTTGAAAGCCCAAGAAAAGCCGTATAATATGGTCATATTTAGGGATAGCTTTGCCAGTAAATATTCGACAGTCAAGTAGTATTTGTCATATCCCCAGGGATAATCGTTGAATTTCTCAAAATCATCATCAAGCGCCAATAAATCATGTTCTATGACTTTCCTGACGTCTCTTGCCAATAAAACGGAATGGTCAAACCAAACTAAGCACAATTTATCCCTGTAGTGCTTTGGTAAGCTTTATTCTTGAGATCCACCATTAAATCCTCCCCTTTGTAGCTAGGTCAAACAATGCCCAACAACTCTTTTTTTTTACATTACGTTTGTTGGACCCTTTGTGGGGTGTTTCCTTGATGAGAGGTTCTTCTGGACGATCATATCTCAAGCCCGTCACTATGGAAAACTCTTTCAATCTAAAACAAATCAACATGCCACAGTAGTTGATCCAAAATTCATCCATCTTTTTTTGGCCCTCCTTCCCCGCATACTTGATCCTGTGCTTGAAAAGGTCATATATCATGCTCATTGGAAAACAGAGAGTTCGGTCCTCAGACAGCTCGAGAAAGCATGCAAAATAGCTCTTCTTTAAAAGTCCATCTATGTTTTATTTCTTTATAATACTCCTAAGTTCGTCAAAAGGTTTTCCCAACTGATATTTAAGTATAAGATCACCAAATACTACGTTAGATCTATTTATTGGCATCGCAACTCGAAACTTGTCAATACTAATGATTTTAATAAAAGCATGCTGGAATTTTGATATTATTTCATGCCCCCTTGGTGAGGAGGAGTTATCACTTTCCTCGGCTTTATTTTGTCCTGACTGAGATTGTTCTGGAAGTTCCTCTGAATCTATCAGTACTCTAGACTTTTTTATTTGGTGATAATAAGTTGATCCATTTTCTCTACTTTCAGTTTCTTTTCTTTTGGGAGACATCTATTAACTACAAACAACAGAAAAATAAAAAATACATTGCATTTGATGTCTGTATAATTTTAAAAAAAAAGGTAAGATAAATTTCAATAAATTATTCTATGCCACATTATAAAAAAATACTCCAACGGATAATCCATCAGTTGGAATAGATGGGGAATCTGTTTGATGACCTATTTAATATCTCCCAACAGATCTCCCACTAGTTGCAACAGATGGACCACCACCACCACAACCAATGCCACCACCAATCCACTAAGACCACCACCAATGCCACCAACACCACCGATACTCCACCAAAAACACAAATACCGACACCACCAATAACACCACAAATACCATACAACAATACCACGACAGTCAACAAAACACAGAGACAAAAACTAGGGTTTTCTCGGGTGCTTCCTACTTTTTTAGCATCAAAACATAAAATTGTTAACCCATTCTTGAAAATAATACAACTAAAAGTCTTCTTTTTCATCATTAACTAAAAAGCCCTAATTTTTAGAATAAAGAACAAATGTAACACTCTTCTCGAACTCTGTTACCTATGAAGATAGAGAAAACAATGAATACAAGCGAGAAAGAAGTCAAAAATAACCACTATGTGGTCGAAAATGGGAAGAAAATAGATCTGTTTTGAAGGGTTGAGCAATATGTTGAGTAGTTGTTGTCTATATTATTGAGACAGAGAGAGAAAGAAAAACGAGAACATGATATTTGAAATAAGGAAAAGTTTTTCCTACAAATGGATGATTTGTATTGGTTGATTGGTAATTTTGGAAAGGAATGACAAGTTTTGAAATTGTTAATTTGGTCTGAATTGATATTAATTAATTTTTAAAATTTCAAAAGATATAGTTTTTAAAATATTAAGTTAATGAGAACTCATTTCAACTCAGAGTGATCGATTGATGACTCGAGTCGGGATGAATGCAATACCAACACCATACAAATGCAACAACTCAATTAAAGTTGTTGTTGACTCTGTGAGCTCATTCATTCATCCCTAGTTCCATACAAATCAATGTAGGTACTATTATTAATCTTAACATTAAGTTAATGAGAACTCATTTCAACTCAGAGGGATTGATAGACTACTCGGGTCGAGATGAACGCAATACCAACACCATGCAAATGCAACGAATCAATTAAACTTGTTGTTGACCCTGTGAGCTCATTCATTCATCCCTAGTTCCACCTAAATCAATGTAGGTACTAATATTAATATTAATAATAAGTTAATGAGAACTCATTTCAATTCAGAATGTTAATGAGAACTCATTTCAATTCAGAGTCATCGATCGACTACTCGGGTTGGGATGAATACAATACCAACACCATACAAATGCAATGACTCAATTGAAGTTGTTGTTGACCCTGTGAGCTCATTCATTCATTCCTATTCCACCAAAATTAATATAGGTACTATTATTAATCTTAAAATTAAGTTAATAAGAACTCATTTCAACTTAGAGTGATCAATTGACGACTCGGGGATGAACATAATACCAACATCATGCAAATCCAACGACTCAATTAAAGTTGTTATTGACCCTATGAGCTCATTCACTCATCCATAGTTCCACCTAAATCAATGTAGGTACTATTATTAATCTTAACATTAAGTTAATGAAAACTTATTTTAACTTAGAGTGATCGATCGATTACTCGAGTTAGGATAAACACAATACCAACGCCATGCAAATGCAATAACTTAATTGAAGTTATTGTTGACCTTGTGAGCTCATTTATTCATACCTAGTTCCACCTAAATCAATGTCGGTACTATTATTAATCTTAACATTAAGTTAATGAGAACTAATTTCAACTCAGAGTGATCGATCGACGACTTGGGTTGGGATCAACGCAATACCAACACCATGCAAATGCAACGAACCAATTGAAGTTGTTGTTAACCCTGTGATCTAATTCATTCATCCCTAGTTCAACCTAAATCAATGTAGGTACTATTATTAATCTTAACATTAAGTTAATGAGAAATCATTTCAACTCAGAGTGATCGATCGACGACTTGGGTCTGGATGAACGAAATACCAACACCATGCAAATACAACGACTCAATCAAAGTTGTTGTTGACCCGGTGAGCTCATCACCTTAATCAATATACGTATAATTATTAATCTTAACATTAAGTTAATGAGAACTCATTTTAACTCAGAGTGATCGATCAACAACTCGGGTCGGGATGAATGCAATACCAATACCATGCAAATGCAACGACTCAATTAAAGTTGTTGTTGACCCTGTGAGCTCATTCATTCATCTGTAGTTACATATAAATCAATGTAGGTACTATTATTACTCTTAAATTAAGTTAATAAGAACTAATTTCAACTCAGAGTGATCGATTGATGACTCGAGTCGGGATGAATGCAATACCAACACCATACAAATGCAACAACTCAATTAAAGTTGTTGTTGACTCTGTGAGCTCGTTCATTCATCCCTAGTTCCATACAAATCAATGTAGGTACTATTATTAATCTTAACATTAAGTTAATGAGAACTCATTTCAACTCAGATTGATTGATAGACTACTCGGGTCGAGATGAACGCAATACCAACACCATGCAAATACAACAACTCAGTTGAAGTTGTTGTTGACCCTGTGACCTCATTTATTCATACCTAGTTCCACTTAAATTAATGTAGGTAGTATTATTAATCTTAATATTAAGTTAATGAGAACTCATTTCAACTCAGAGTAATCGATCGATGACTTGGTTCAGGATGAACACAATACCAACACCATGCAAATGCAATGACCTAATTAAAGTTGTTATTGACTATGTGTTCTCATTCATTCATTCCTAGTTCCACCTAAATCAATGTAGGTACTATTATTAATATTAACATTCAGTTAATAAGAACTCATTTCAACTCGGAGTGATCGATCGACAACTTAGGTCAGGATTAATGCAATACCAACACCATCCAAATACAATGACTCAATCGAAGTTGTTGTTGACCCGGTGAGCTCATTAACTCATCCCTAGTTCCACCTAAATCAATGTAGGTACTATTATTAATCTTAATATTAAGTTAATGAGAACTCATTTCAACTCAGAGTAATCGATCTACGACTTGGGTCAGGATGAATGCAATACCAACACCATACAAATGCAAATACTCAATTAAAGTTGTTGTTGACCCTGTGAGCTCATTCATTCTTACCTAGTTCCACCTAAATCAATGTAGGTACTATTATTAATCTTAAAATTAAGTTAATGAGAACTCATTTCAACTCAGAGTGATCGATTGACGACTCGAGTTGGGATGAACACACTACCAACACCATGCAAAGACAATGACTCAATTAAAGTTATTGTTGACCATGTGATCTCATTCATTCATCCCTACTTCTACCTAAATCAATGTAGGTACTATTATTAATCTTAATATTAAGTTAATGAGAACTCATTTCAACTCAGAGTGATCGATCAACGACTCAGGTCGGGATGAACGCATCACCAACACCATTCAAATACAACGACTCAATTAAAATTGTTGTTGGCCCTATGAGCTCATTCATTCATCCCTATTTCCATCTAAATTAATTGTAATAAAATCTATTGCAATAAACCACTGAGTTTTTGGATATTTTTCAAATAGATAATCATATCCGTTACAACAGATGACATATCTAATTTAATTATCAAATAGACGTTTGCATCTTTTGTGATAGATGACTGAGATGTTGGAAATTTTCAAACAAATATTGATATTTGTTGTAACAGATGACATATCTGATTTAGTTATCAAATGGATATTTTCATCTATTGTCATGGATGACTGAGCTATTGGGATTTTTTAAACAGATATTTATATCTATTGCAACAGACGACATATTTGTTTGAAAATCTTATTTTTCTTTTAATTTTAAAGAAAGCTTCTGTCCGAGTAGATAAAGTAGTACAACTAAAGGCGGTAAAAAATAGTTCTTGGATAACTCAAAAATATTATTGATTAGTCTTGTCTTGTCTTTTTAATGTCACCCCTTTTCTTCCTCGTGCCCCTCAAATTATTAATGAATATTAATTAATGAATATTGAAACCCCTAATACTTCCTCCGTTTTATACTAGTTGATCCCTATTGACTTAGCACACCTATTAAGAAAATATTAATTAGAGGTTTATTTTATCAAATTAGTCTTATTAATTATTCTTTGAAAATATAAATTCGAATAAATACACTTTGTTTAGTCATTTAATATTAAGGGTAGTACATCTACAAATTAGAATTATCCTATCTCTCCTTTAGCCCTAAATTTATTTTATTCATCTCTCATCTTTTTCATTCTATCCTCTTTAGGGTTATCACAACCTTTTTTCTCTCCTTTTTCTCATAAAAATCCTTTTGGATCTAAATCGATCCATATCTTAGATTTCTTGACTGAAATTGCTATTTTGATCCCCTTTTGACATTAAGGTATGGTTCACTATTGCTCTTTCATTCTCATCTTCTTCTTTGTAAGTTATTTACATCTGTTTTTTTATTTAATTACCATTTGCCCATATCATATTTATTTAAAAAATTTGAAGAAACTTTTAATTGTTGGATAAATGAATCGAGAATTTTTATTACAATATGCGAAAAAAGTCATCTATTGGGAGAAGTTTAAAAGCCTTGTTGGCAGTATCATTTTTTATATATATTCTGTTTGTTTCTTTGTTATTGATGTTGTTGGTGGGGTTGACATTGTTAGAACTTGTGGTGTGGTGTTATTGATGGTGTTGGAACATAGGATATTGCTTCTTTGTTGTTGATGATGTTTTTGGAATAAATGTTGTTTTCTTTGTTGTTGATGTTTTTTATTTTTTATTTCTTTGTAGTTTTTGTTCTTGTTGATATTACAACAGACAGAGCAACTGTTGGAACAAATCAAACCACCAACAAGGCTGGTTTGATGTATTCTAACAGACTCCACATCTGTTGCATCAGACTCCACATCTGATATAACAGACTCCACATCTGATGCAACAGACTCTTCATCTAATGCAATAGACTCTACATCTGTTGCAATAGATAGATAATATTTTTTCTGTGACATTAATTTTTTTCCTCTTCTTTATAGATATAAGGAACTGAAAGTTAATCAATTTTTGCTCAACAATCACAAGAGGCTGCAGTAAGGATGGGTTCAGAGGAATAAGCTATATGCAGATGGAACCACTTCATATGTGGGAGGTATGTATTACTGATAATATTATCGTGGAAACACATATAGAGTACACTAATTTTGTGAATGCTATTTTTACCGATTAGCCTTAGATCATTCAAACAAGATATCTGTAATTTTATAATTAAGTTTGGTAGGTTTGAACTAACAAGGCTAAGGGACCATGAATTTAGTTGTGATACCCTATTAAGATTTAATGTCAATTGTTGCTCATGTTTATTTGTCATGCCTTCTACAGACTTTTGTTGTGGCAAGTATTTCTGGCGATGGTGTAGACTTTTGCATGACGGATATATTGTCCTCTTTATGGGAGAAAAATGATCATCATAAAGGCTGAGATATTAAGATCGTTTAATATGTTTACTAACTTGGGCTAAGGTTTGGGGATCTTTCCCCTCCTTGTTTATCTTGTGCATGCAAATATAAAGAGTGTAAAACAAAACATGATGGAGTAATTAATATTGTTAATGTATTAATTACTGATGTAAAGGAATTGATATCTAACAGTAGTGTCATTCGATCAAAGAGGATTTCAGTTTCATTCACTCTATTCGATCAACAGAAATGCTTTACACAGCGAAAGCTGATATCGAGAGATTGCTGATTATGTCTTTTCAAGACTTGCTTCTACCAGAAAACTATTTTGATTTGAGTGCTGCACTATTTATATATGCTGCAGCACCAGATTTATCAGTCGAGAGACCACTTGCCTTGAAAAAACTCAAAGAGAATCTTCCATGCTTCTCCTTGAACTTGCGTAGAGCTAAGAAGAACCAAGAGAAGTATTATAAGAAAGTTTCCAAGAAAGTGGTCCTCATTGACAAACTCACAAAATATCAAGAGCTCTATACTAAGCTCAACAGCCACAATGACAAAATGATTGAATTGGAAGAGGTGACTTGACCTAGTCAAACAAAAAGCCACGACTGTTCATATCCCTTAATTAAATAAAACTGGTGACTTTTCAAATAAGTAAATTAAAAAAAGCGGATCTAAGTACAATATTTGATCTTTTTATTATATTTCGGAAAGAAAAGAAAATTATTTTAAAATAAATCTAGCAGATGGGTAATCTGTTGCAAAATATATTCCATATGTCAGATAACTTACAACATATTGATAATCTGTTGCAATAGATAGATATATTAGTTTGCTTTTCCAACAGATGTGGCGTCTGTTTAAACTTACTAGTCATTTGTTTATTCAATTTCATTGAGAACATTAGATTTTTCTAAACACTTCTTAGCCAAACTCAATTTTTACTCTTGGATTTCTTCTCTTTTTTTCTTTGCAATAGATGATATATCCGTTGTCATAGATGAGTTATCTGATGCAACAGATATATAATTTGTTATCACAACTCAATATAAAAATGGTTCTTGAAAAGAACTAATTATTAATAATAATAATAATTTGAAAAGTCAACTTATCACAATATAGCTTAATTTAATCAAGTCACAGCTTTTCACAGTAAGCAAGAAATATCATTAATAAATGGAGGTGAACAGTTGCGACTTTTTGCCTAACACATTCAAGTTCAATCCTCTATAAATAGGTCCCTCCTTACTCAATCGTTCATTCTACTACACTCTATTTTATTCCTTACTCTTGTTACACCTTCATTTACTTTCTCTTCAAGGACTTGATAGCCTTTTCTTGTCTCTAGTAAGTTTTTTTCTTGATTTTTGTGTAATATACGTTGTATTACATTCAAATTCTTTCTTTTCTTTACTTTTATTTTTACATTTGTGTTTTGTCAACTTATGCATTTTCTAGATATGGCTGATCTAGTGTGGAATGTCGTTATTTTATTAGATAGCATGTGGGAACTGCAGAAGGAGGTTCATGACCTGCAGTGGGAGTTAGCCGCCGTCAGAGTAAGGATGCTGCAGGAGATCCGCAGGCTAAGCAGGGCGATACTGCTGTCGGTTAAAGATTGGCCGGCTGGCCGTACAAATAACAATGATGATGATGATAATTAAGCTTTTCTTTTCTTTTACCTGTGCATTTTTATATTTTTCATTTAATAAAATATTTATGTTTGATGCATGTGATGTCTTAATTCTTATTTAATTTTCATGTTGTCTATTTCTTTTTCTCAATGAATAAAATGTCTATAATTAAGGAATAATTTGAATTCAGTATCAATAGCAAAAGATCAACATATGAGTTGAGTTATCTGTTGGGTTCATGACAGAAGCTGTATTTTGTTGTTCGAAATAGATTATTCATCTGTTGCAATAGAATAATTATCTGTTGTAATAGATAAATATTCTTTTGTAACAAATATATATTCAGTTGCAACAGATTACTTGTCTGTTGGAATAGATAACTAATCTGGTGCAACAAATTATTTATCTATTGAAACAGATTACTAATCTGGTGCAACATATTATTAATTTGTTGCAACAGAATACCCATCTATTCGATTCATATTATGGGTACCTAGAACCATAAACATGAATCCAACATGAGTCTACTATTGCAACAGATCATTTATCTGGTGCCACAGATGATGGATCTGTTTAAACAGATTGCTCTTATGTTATAGTGATATTTGCGTGCTAGCTATTGTTGAAAAAATAGCACACTAGCAGCTACCCAGATGACAAATTCAACTAAAAAGCATAATTTGACTTACCAAAGTCTCCTCTCAAATAAATGCCAATGTTGAAAGTGATGTACAAAATAAATTTGACATAAGAAATTGGTCAAAGAGCAGCAGTTGCGGTAACAACAACAACAACAATGGTCAACAAGAAGAATATGAAGATGATAGTAAAGTATAAGATGATGATAATTAATCGGAAGATGATGAATAAAGCAGCAGCAACAATGAACAACAAAATCGTGAAGAGAGAAAATAACAACGGATGAGGAGAGAGAAAATAGCCTTTTTTCCTTTCGTTTTTCATTATATTGACTAACATTTGGATCAAAGTATAAATTTAAAAACTTGTAGGTATTTTGAAATTTCTCAAACTTTCTTAATCCATAATTAAGTAATTGTCACATCCACTCAATTATTAAGAATTGTGTCACCTACACCTCATTTTAAAACTTTTTTGTCACTTGTGGCCCAAAGCCCCTAATAATTGTTGGTATATATGCATTTTATTTATTAAAATAATATATTAAGTGCATATGTTAGTGCATATAAATTGTGGTAAAAGATGATTAGTAGCTTTTGTAACTCATATGACCATTAGTTCTTGTAACTCTCATGGTCATTCTTGTAACTCCATGGCATTAGTTTCATGTAACTTATGTAACATCAAGACTATTCATCTACCCACAATACTACCTCTCATTCATCCTATTCAATACATGAAAGAATTCCTCACCTATAAATAGTGGTGTTTCTTTCTTTGTTTTTGAAGAAGAAAATATGATAAGTATGAAAATTATATTAGTGAAACAGAAAGTTGAAACATAAAGAAAATATTCTAAGCCTCCAACTATATTGATTATCCAAAAGAGAGTAATTATATTAGTGAAAAAAGAGAGTTGAGACAAAAAAAATATTCTAAGTTTTTAATTATATTCACTGTAAAAAAAGAGTTTTATATGTTGAAGGAAGATGTTCTTATGGTGGAGCTTTGGACTCTTTAACTAATCCGGAGTTGCTTGAATTGTACATTATTGATGGGCTATTCTATCTTGGAGGGGACAAGTCATGAGATATACTGCTGGATTGGTGTAAATTATGTTGCAATAAGCTTGAATCTCCTAAAAGAGAGTGAGATATTTGTGTCTCAGTCAAGAAGAAACTATTTTATTTTCTCCACTTTTTTTGTATTTTCAACTATAATTTAATTATTGTAGCATATTACACCAATAATTTTAAGGAGATTCGTGTTTTGTTACAGTTTGAAAAAAAATATGGATATCAATACGGAAATCTCAACATCTCAACGTCACCAGTCTCTTCAAGAGAAGGAAGGAAAAAGATGAAGAGTAAAGTATATTTCTACTTGTTCAACTCAAGCGAAGGAAAGGTAAAAAAAGAAATTCTACTTCTCGAAGAAAGGTAAAAAAACCTTCTACCTAATATTTTTTTATAAATAAAGTGATACTACTTTTCATGAACATAAAGTGGTATTCAAATTCTTGAAATAGTGGGGGCTAATGGAATGAGAAAAAATCACCAAAAAATTTGACAATTGCACTTTTGAGAATGAGTTAAAAAAGTGTTATAGGTGCATAATTATTGTTGGAGTAAATCACATGCCATTATTAATTTACATATGACTTGATATCTTTAAATTTGGCTCTAACATGTTATCAAAGAAAGGATAAAAAAAATATTGAGTAGCCATTTGACATTAAATATTTGGTTGAGATAAATATCATTCTAAGAATGAAAAATACATAAATCATGTGATGAACTTTTCCTTGACATGTCACACTATGGTAAAAAAGAAAAAATGTGGAATACATTTTGTTGATTGTATGAGTCATCAACTCCTTTTGATTCAAATATGTGAAAGTGGTGTGAAAAAAAAGAGTTTACTAGCCTAATAAAATATAAGATATGTAAAAGTACTTAAGCAGGTTATACAAGCAAATCAGGTATATTTACTTGAATAAAAAAAGTTGTGTCTTATTTTATTAAAATAAATCCTGTTGTACTTAAAAGCGTTTTTTTATGCAAAATGAAAAAAAAAAACTTGGTGCTGTTTGTGGAAATGAAAAAGAAAATTATTATTTGTTAACTCTATCGTAGAGGTTGAACTAATTATTTTAGGTTCAACTAGTGAATAAAATGAATTAATCAATCACTTTATTTTGAGAAATTAATTTCTCTAGTTTTGAGTTATTATGATAGCACCAATATTATTGATAAAGTTTGAAGCTTCTATTATAACAATAAATTTAAATTCGTGAGAATAAAATAATATTGTGATATTATATTTAACAAGTGGTACCACTAGCATTGAGTATGTCAAATTACGTAATTATCTTATAGATAAACTAATCAAGGCCTTGACAAGATAAAGGGTCTGAAACACGTCAAGGAAAACAAATGAAGCCTATAAAAATACATAGTCATGTATGAGGAAACTCAACTTGGGGACTAGAGATCCTATAACCAAGTTCAATGGGAAGAAAGAATCATATGATGACTTGGTGTGAGATCCACTGTTGTTTAATCCATTCTTATGGTGTGAGTGCATTTTTTTCTGTAATAATTTGTGAAGGTTGAGTCAAATAAATCTTAATGAAATTTCGTATCTCGTATGAGTAGGGTGTCAAAATTATAGGACCTCGACAGATCTCACCTATGTGAGTGTGAAAGTAGGCCGCTTCCTATGAGAATTGAGCTTATTCTCAAAAACGCTCATGAAAAGTCGGGATAGCACGTGGCTATATTATGTCCACTATTAAAGCTTATGTCAACACCTTGATTATTATGTGTAGGCTATGATACTTTATTTTACTTAAGTAGTCATAATTCAAGTCTGAGACCACTATTGACTCTAAGTAAAGTTTATAGTTTTACTAAGTGGATGTTCAATGCAGAGCAAACTTTCATTATACATAGTAGCCTCCCTTCGACTAATTTGGTGAAATAATATCTTATTTTAATATTAAAATGAGTGAAAAAATATTGACGTATATGCATTTTATTATTAAAATAACATATTAAGTGCATATGTTAGTGAGTATAAATTATGGTAAAACATAAACATTAGTTCTTCTAACTCATATGACAATTAGTTCTTGTAACTCTCATGGTCATTAGTTCTTGTAACTCCATGACCATTAGTTTCATGTAACTTATGTAACATCAAGACTATTCATCTACCCACATTACTACCCCTCATTCATCCTATTCAATACGTGAAAGTATTCCTCATCTATAAATAGTGGTGTTTCTTTCTTTGTTGTTGAAGAAGAAAATATAATAAATGTGAAAATTATATTACTGAAAGAAAGAGTTGAGACATAAAGAAAATATTCTAAGTCTCCAACTATATTCACTATACAAAGAGAGTAATTATATTAGTGAAAAAGCGAGTTGAGACAAAGAAAATACTTCAAGTCTTTGATTATATTTACTATAAAAAAGAGAGTTTTATTTGTTGAAGGAAGGTGTTCTTATGGTGGAACAATAAAAGAATAAAATTTCAGTTAAAAAAAAATATTAATTTCTTTCAAAAGCTTAAGCCCTCCAATTCATTTTTGGCTTTAGGCCACCTACAAGCTTAGGTCGCCCTTGATAATTTTGGCGCCTTTCCTTATTCAGAATTAAAGTGATATCTTTTTTAAAAAAAAATAGAAATATATGTCACATTGTAGACATGTGATTTTTGACCCTCCCCGAGTTTTAACCTATGTTTCCGCGTTAAATATTTATATTTTATCCAATGTTTGTTTTAGCACTTATTTCATTGTTAATAGGTTTTATTTAAAAATAAATAAATAAATAAATAAAGTTACATTTTAGGATGTTTTTATTTTATTTTTGAAATAATGCAAAAAAATTCAAAAATATATTTCCCTTTTTAATTTTAATAAATAAGTTAGTAGTTTTAGTATTATCTTAATTATATTTATTTTAGGCTATTTATGAACTATTATTGTATTTTCTTAAATATAAAAATTAATTAGCTAATATTCTTTTATCTTATATATGTTTTAATTTATTATTAAAAAATAAATTATTTATTTTATATATGTTTAAACTTATTATTAAAAAATAAATAATTAAAAAAAAAAACTTATCCTAAACTACCCCAACCTCCCCTCATTTTTCTCAACTCCCTTAACTTCCCACCCTTCACACTCCTTATATATAACACAACACACACAGACATGAAGGAACACACATGGACATAAACGAAAAAGAAAAAGGAGATTGGAAAACAACAAAAAAAAAAAGGAACGGAGAGAGGCATACAACAAAAAGAGAATAAGAAAGAAAAAAAAAACAAGGAAAAAGAGTGAAAAAAGTAAGAGAAGAATCAAAGAAGCAGTAATATAAAAAAAATAGACAATCTTATTTTAGAAAAGTTAAAAAAAAAAATTCTTTTTTTAAAAAAACTTTGGTGAATAACAAGTTGGAGTTTGACGTTTTGGTTCATGATTTCGAGTTCATGACTTTTTCTTTCTTTTATTGAAAATTATTTTCGTCTGGAGGTAATTCTCAATTTTTCTTTGTATAGAATAACATCACAATCATGCGGTACTTGATTCCAATAATATAAAGTTGCTCAAATTTTGTATGTATTTGATAATTTATTTATTTATTAGGCTTACTTGATTTTTTCCATTCAATTCGGAACTTCATTAATCCAATTAATTTTGAATTGTATTACATAAACTCTATTAAACAAGAAAGTGTACCTATATAATGTGGGTATTTAATTAGAAGTAACATTTTTTTTTTTGTGACCGATTAAAGGTGGGCTTGATATGCAAGAAAATGTTTTCCTCCCTGCCATGCACATCTAGCTTATTTATTTATTTATTTATTTATTTATTTATTTTATCCCTAAAGATTATCTCAAAAGAAACGTTTTTTTATTTAATTTTGATTTTATAAAATAATATAATGAACAAAAGACAAAAACTTTGCAGTACTTATTAATTTACTAGGTGTTTTAATTTATTATTATTATTTATTTATTTAAATTAAATAATAGTAGATTTAGAGATTATAATAAAATTAGCATTATATAGTTAGTTAATGTACATCTGTATTATTTTTATTTTATTTTTTTTAATTTTATTTTATTACATTATCATTAACAAATCTTGACAATTATTTGTTAAAAAATGAATTTTGGTCAAGTTAATTGTTATAAGTTTATAAGTGACTAATTAATATTTTTACCGATAAGAAAATTTTAGATGCGTTTTAAAATGTTCATCTCAATTAAGAATGTGGCGTACGCATCTTTTTGGGATATTTAAAATTCAAGGATGCAATAATGCACCTTGATAAATACTTTTCTAAAATTAACTTTCATTGATTTATTTAATATAAGAGGCATAAACAGATAATTTTAGATATTAAAAATGAGCGAACCTAGGCCCCAACATAATTATCAAAGTAGTGTAAGTCAAGATTAGTCAATGAAAGCGATCGTGTTAGAACTACGGGACTCGAGGGGTGCCTCACACCTTTCCCTTGGTCAACAGAATTCCTTACCCGGTCTTCTATTTTCTTAGACCATATAAAAGAGTCATTTTTCTTTTGACTAAGGATTCGAAAAGGTGACTTAGAATACCATAACTCAATTCCAAGTGGAGACTCTGTAAATAAATTAATTTCTATTCAAAACCGTCACTTTAATTGGAAAAATCCTTTGATTCGATCCTCGAGCAAAAAAGGAGGTGTAATATCTCTGGCAACTCTGCTGGGGATATATAAGAATTCGAGCTTTTGATATTGACTTTTACTTGCTTTAATTATTTTTATATTGTGTTTATTGGCCTTATGTGCTACTTATCGCTCATTTACTGTTTTGATATTGTTGAACTATTTTATAAATTGTCTTCTCTTGCACACCCCCTCTGAGTCTCTGAAATAGGATAGACGGAATGCAGCGTATGCATCCTACTTTTTTTTTGAGATAGCCAGAGTGTCAAGGCACCTGGTGAAGGATTATAGTCACACATGTTAGGCGGGGTTTGGATCAGCAACGAAGTCGGAGTAGCATTGCTACCGAAAAAGTTGTCCCTCCCCGACTCGAGTGTTCGCTCAGGTAAGTCAATCTAGACACCTATCCTTGTTAAGCTTAAACTTAGAAGAACTGAAAACTCAGAATCTGGTTATCCCTATTAGGTTCCGCTTTATTTGCATCATATGCATTTGACTTAGCGGGACTCGGCACAGGAGCCGAGTTTGTCTAGGACAAGTGATCTACTTTATAATGACCAATATGTGCATCCTACGTGCTCTTTGACATTTTTTTGGAAGGCTATCTGATTGTTGGCCGGCTTTTAGGCAACTTTAAAATGTGAGAGATTATATTATTTTCAAATTTAGTGAATTATTTTTCAAAGAAAAATTTTATTTTTAAAAAGAATGAAAAATTTTAAATATGAAACAACATAGTTTTACGATCTTCATGAACTACGAGAGTCTGATTCTCACATTTTTAATGAGATATGTAGAAAGTCCTTCTCAGGATACGACCCTATCTTTTGAAAAATTATTCATGGATTTGATGGGGAATATTTTAAAAATATGATTACTTTCATAATTGTTTTTTGAATCCTCAAGTCCAATTTTTATATACCTTAATAGCCCCGAATCTTTAGGGATCATGAGTCTAAGTTTTTACAAAATAAAAAATATATATAAATCTTAACAGCCTTGAACCTTTAGGGGTCTTGATGCTAAGTTTTGTACAAGATATATTTCAAGAAATATGCACACTTGATTCTTATCTTAATGAGATACGTAGGCAGTCCTTCATGGATTCGGTGGTCTTAAAAATTTGAAGTCTGATACATTAGTTTTCTCCAAAATCAAAATAGTATTAAGGTGGTTGGTTTGTGGATAATTTGGCTTCTTATCCATGAAACAAAGGTTTAAAGAAAAGAGAAAAATGACCCGCAAAGAGGGTGTAGGGTCTGACAGTGAAGAAGAGCAAAATCAGTTGATTTTGCAAGAATTAGCATCAATGGAAGAAAATAAGTTATTGAAACAACATATAGCGGAGATATATCGAGCTTGGTTGAATGGAAAAACCCCGCCTTCCTTAATCCTTAGACTTTCAAATACAAATGATCCAAATCCCACTCAAGCTCAAACCGGCGATCCATTTTATCCACCTGGGTTCGGCCCATATGCTAATGTATCTGGTGCTACTGGTACTTCTAGCATGCGCCTACCAAATTTTTCTATTATAAATAACCCATTTTTCACTCATGTAGCACCAGCTACTGCGGGTCCCCAATTGACAGTACATAAGAATATGGGTGAACCAAGTCATGATCAGTTGTATCCTCCTGAAATGATTTTCAAAACTCAAAATCCACATTATTATGCTCATCAACATGATTCTCCTATCGTGATTGAGAAGATTATTAAAAGTGAAGAGAAAGAAGAGATGGACAAGAAAGTGAGAAGTTAGAGCAGAGTATGAGAAATATGCAAGGATTAGGAGGGCCAAAAAGTGTTCTATACAAAGATTTGTGTATGTTTCCTGATGTACATTTGCCGCTAGGATTCAAAATGCCAAAGTTTGACAAGTATGAAGGTCATGGTGATCCTGTGGCTTATTTAAAGAAGTTCTTCAATCAATTAAGGGGAGTAAGGGGAAAAGAAGAACTATTAATAGCTTACTTTGGAGAAAGCCTGGTTCATTGAACAAGATATTTCTCGTTGGCACGTTTGGGATGAAATGGCTCAAGATTTTATTCAGCAATTTCAATATAATATTGAGATAGTACCAGATCGCACCACACTTGACAACATGAGAAAAAAGACAACTGAAAGTTTCTGAGAATATACTGTCAGATGGAGAGAGCAGGCTGGGAGAGTCAGACCATCGATAAAGGAGTAAAAAATGATTGATATCATTTTACAGGAACAAAAACCTGATTATTTTCAGTATTTGCTGTCTAAGATTGGAAGTACATTTGCTGAGGTCATTAAAGTTGGAGAGATGGTAGAGAGAGGAATTAAGTCCAAAGAGATTATTAGCCAGGCTTCTTTGAAAGCAACAACATAGGCAATTCAAAGTGGTTCAGGAAGATTTGGTGGAAACAAAATAAAAGAGGATGTAGCAACTATTATGATAGGTCAACGACAAAAGTGGAGAGGTGCGCGTCACCCTTATGCACAATCTCAATCCCAGATTTATGTCCAAGACCCATATAACCATCCATGACACTATGTTCCTACACAAAATCCATTATATTCTACTCCATCTCCTCACTATTCTATCTATAATTCACAATTATATGCTCGGATCCCTTCTTATCTGCAATGACGCGCACCAACACCTCAGAATCATCCTCCAATTCCACAAATATGCCCAAGCACCTCCAGACTAGATTTTTGCTCTAAGCCAAACAATGAAAAGAGGCAGAAGTTAAGGGATAGTTTCACACCAATTGGAGAATCATATACCATTTTATTCTAGAAATTGAGACAAAAGGACAAGATCACTCCTTTTCTTGGGTATACCTCTAACCCACAATTAAGAAACTTTGACCCTAATGTACGATGTGTATATCATTCTAATGTTTAGGATCATAGTACTGAAGATTGTTGTGCTTTGAAAAGAAAAATAGAAAGAATGATTCAAGATAAATTGATTATGGTACAGGATATTGACAATGGTGAAGGCTCTAGTCATGCTGATGTACGAATTGACTAAGATGTCAAGCTCAACAATTGAGAAGTGACTCTTCCCCTTCCTAGAAAGGATTTGTGGAAGTTTATTTTATTTTTCTTTCTGTTATTCGAATTATTTTAGGACTGTAGTTCAGAGTCTATCTTGTCTTTTCTATTTGTCATTTATGTTGAAACTCGGTCATCTTTTCTTTTAACAAATGTAGTGTCCCTTTTATTTATTTTTATTTTATTTTATTTTACTTTATTTTAATATATATATTATTTGTTCGTCTTACCTTTCTTTGATGTGGATTTTAGTGATATGATATGCATGCTGAATTTTCACTGGATCTTAAATCTAATCTAATCCTGAAACACTTGATCAAGAAGATAGAGTTGAAAGAAAAAAGACATGTAGGTAAATAAGTAAAGTGTTGAGATGTTTGCTGACCGAGTTAAACCCTCACTTGAATGGATTGAAGTAATTGCTTTGTGAATAAAAAATGATCTGGTCATCAACAAGAAGGTCCATCTCAAACACTTTAAATAGGAGCGATCAGAGGATATATGGTCTCTACTGTCAGGAGAAGTAAAAGGAAGTTAGCTTAAAAAACGCATGAGTCCTCTAATGGGAGAAATGTAAAAGACAAATTTACCTTTATGTTTGAAAGTGCATAAAAAGTAGTGACACAAGTTCTTAATCACGGTCAATATTGAAAAGATGTGTATGAACTTCATGTTCCACTTCCAAATCCCATGTTTATGTACTTGCATTTTTAAGGATTGATATGACGAAGACGTTTCATTCTGCTATCCAAATGTTGTGTCATCCTTTGTTATTCCGTTTGAACCTTAGTTTTATTTTCTTTCCATACACCTCTTTTGGAATCAAAATAGGGTAAAAAAAAGTGTCAAGAAACAGAAATTTTAGTCAGAAAAAAAATCAAGAAAAAAAAGAAATAGAATCAGCAAAAATCTCAAAAAAAAATTCAATAAAAAGAAAAGAAAAGAGATCAAAAAAAAATCAAGCAAAAGAACAAAATGCCTGAACTACGTTTGACCTGATTCTTACTATGACAAGATACGCAAGCAACCCTACTTTGGGGTTCGGTCTAACCAAATAAAAATCTAAGCTACCCAGTATGAAATAAAACTGGGGCAAAAGTTATTTTCTTTATAAGTCGATTCCAAAAGTTGTAAATCTCACCCGATATCATATATATTTTTTAGCCTCATGCCGCCCTTTCTTTCTAACTCTTTCCAAAAGCCAAGTTACAATCAAGGAAAGACCTTCTGATCAATCTTTGAGAATGTCAAGGCTAAGCATGTTATGGGTATATGATTTTTCATATTTTGGGCGCCATTTTCCTTCGTCGGTCAAAAAAAAAGTGAGAACAATAAAAAATGAGAGTTTTATTGGTGAAAACCCTCTTGGACACCATAATGTGACAGTGAGTTGTGAGAACAATAAAAATGAGAGAGTCTTATTGGTGAAAATCCTCATGGGCATCATAAAGTGATAGTGAGTCGAAAAAGGATTGTAATTTAAAGTAAACAAATTCAACAGTGGCTTAGTTTCAAACTCAATAAATGGGCAAAAGTTGAAAAATGATTAGTGTGGAAAGATCTGGTTGTTTAATTAAAAATACATGTCATAATCACTGGAATAGCTGCCACACCCAGATAAAATTTTCTTTTTGACATTTTTTTTTACAAAAGAAAGAAAGAAAGAAGAGATGTCTATTGTCCTTTTCTATTCTTTTTTTTTTTTATTTATTTCTATTTCTATTTTTTATTTTTAATTTTTGTGTCTTTGTGGTCAAAAGAAAATCACTATCGTCATTTTTCACGTATTTTTGAGTCCAATTTATGTCAAGATAAGTGAGGAAGGACTTCAAAACTTGCTACCAACTCCTTCAATTGTGCAAAGCAAGGTAAAGGGCCAACACACAAGGATAACATGTTTTAAAAATAAAGTAAAGTACTCGAGAATGCTTGTCATTCGATATTTGTTGGACTCATAGAAGTATAAAAGGTGTATTTGAAGCTGAATCCAAAGGTATCATGCAAGAGAAATATGATTTGAGTCAAAAATTTTGGTAGTCAAATTTGAGGTCGAAAGTATGACAAGTCAACAATACCTATCAATGATTTTCAGTGGAGCTAAGCATCACAAGTGCACAAACAATCGCCTTAATAGCCAAATGCCGCAAATCAACCATCGTATTTTTGAAAAAAATAAAAATTTTCTTTGTATGAAACAAAAACACATGTTACCTTCAAATTAAGGGCTTCAAAGCCTGAATATTAAAAGATGCAATTCCTCACTTTTGCAAATGCAAGAGGCAATATTGCTACACATGTTTAGTAATCACAATCATGGTAAAAACTCATCATCCATTACTCCTAGAAGACACACTTTCTAGTTGAGTCATTTCACTCCTAGAAGACGTACTTTCTAGTTGAGTCATTTCATTTAACCCCTAGGAGACACACTTCCTAGTTAGGGTATGTCAGTTTTCATGTGTTAGGTAACGCACTTCCTAACTTGAACCTTCACTCCTAGAAGACGTATTTTCTAGTTGAGCCATGTCATTTAACCTCTAGGAGATGCACTTTCTATTTGAATCATTTCATTTAACCCCTAGGAGACGCAATTCCTAGTCAGGGTATGTCAGTTTTTATGTGTTAGGTAACACACTTCCTAACTTGAACCTTATTCTTCTAGTTGAGTCATTTAATTTAACCTCTAGGAGACGCACTTCCTAGTCAGGGTGTGTCAGTTTTCATGTTAGGTAACACACTTCCTAACTTGAACCTTTACTCCTAGAAAATGCACTTTCTAGTTGAGTCATTTCATTTAACTTCTAGGAGATGCAATTCCTAGTTAGGGTATGTCGGTTTTCATGTGTTCGGTAACACACTTCCTAGCTTGAACCATTACTCCTAGAATTGAGTCATTTTATTTAACTTCTAGGAGATGCAATTCCTAGTTAGGGTATGTCGGTTTTCATGTGTTAGGTAACACACTTCCTAGCTTGAACCATTACTCCTAGAAGATACATTTTCTAGTTGGGTCCTTCTATTTAACCGCCTTAGGAGACTAACTTTCTTGTCTAGGTAGTTTAAGTTCTATATGTAAGGTGATGCACTTCCTAACTTGACTCATTCACTCCTAGAAGACGCACTTTATAGTTGAGTCATTTTATTTAACCCCTAGGAAACACACTTCCTTATCTAGGTGATTTAAGTTTCATATGTTAGGAGACACACTTTCTAATTTTGGTCATCAGTTTTACTCTGAAGAGACACATTTCTTTAGCAGGGCTTTGATTCACAGTCTTTACTGTACTTTTCAAAATCTGTGATCTGATGACACTCATAAAATTTTCTAATGCAAACTAGGGTAAAAGTTTTATTCATGTTCATTGAAATTTATTTTATGCTCAGGACCCTCTTGAAGAATGGGACATGACCATCCTGAAGAATGGAAATTTATTTTTTGCTCAGGACCCTCCTAAAGAATGGGAATTTATTTTATGCTCAGGAGCCTCCTAAAGAATAGGATGTTATTTTTCTACTTCACTATTTACTTTGAGCCCAGGAACCGGCCTGAAGAACAGGGTGGAGAAAAAGGAAGTCCACGAGCACCCCCAAAGAACAGGGTGAAGAAGTTATAAGTCCAGCAGCTCGCCTAAAGAATAGGGTGAAAATTATCAGTTGCAAGTTTAGGAGCCCGCCTAAAGAATAGGGTGAAGATTTTCACATTCAAGTCAGAAAAAGTGTGAAGAATAAGTCAACTTTCAAGTTCCTCTCCAATACTAAGAGTCGACATAGAGAAACATTTTATTTTTCAAGTTAAACTCGAAATAACGACTGTCTCACCACTTGAAAGTCATGAAGATTCAAGTCAAGATTTCAGAAAAACTGCATAGATAGGATCACTTGTATCTTCATTTTCAGTTTTTGTTTTATTTTAGTTGGATGTAAAAGCAGAAGCCGCGAACCAGTAACTCGACGGGACCTGACTCAACCTCTAACTCATTGTCTCACCATTTTACCTTTTTGAATTACGTGTGATGTGATTTTCTTATAATTGGGGATATGTAGGCGGTCCAAAACCAGGACTCGGTCGCACCACATTTTCTATCCTACCATTTCAAATAATTAAAGGGTCAAAATTCATCTCGTTGTCTACTTCTTTGTATGAAAACTCTTTGAGATTCCAAACAAAGAGAGGCAAAATGTAGACACGTGATTTTTCACCCTCCCCGAGTTTTAACCTATTTTTCCGCATTAAATATTTATATTTTATCCAATGTTTGTTTTAGCACTTATTTCATTGTTAATAGGTTTTATTTGAAAATAAATAAATAAATAAATAAATAATGTTATATTTTAGGATATTTTTATTTTATTTTTGAAATAATGCAAAAAAATTCAAAAATATATTTTCCTTTTTAATTTTAATAAACAAGTTAGTAGTTTTAGTATTATCTTAATTGTATTTATTTTAGGCTATTTATGAACTTTTATTGTATTTTATAAAATATAGAAATTAATTAGCTAATATTCTTTTATTTTATATATGTTTTAATTTATTATTAAAAAATAAATTATTTATTTTATATATATATTTTTAACTTATTATTAAAAAATAAATAATTAAAAAAGAAGAAGAAAAAACTACTCCTAACCTCCCCACATTTTTCTCAACTCTCTCAACTCCCTTAACTTCCCACCGTTCACACTTCTTATATATAACACAACGTACACAGACATGAAGGTGAACACACACGGACATAAACGAAAAAAGAAAAAGGAGATTGAAAAACAGAAGAAAAAACAAAAAAAGAACGGAGAGAGGCAGACAACAAAAAGAGAATAACAAAGAATAAAAAAACAAGGAAAAGAGTGAAATAAGTAAGAGAAAAATCAAAGAAGCAGTAATATAAGAAAAAATAGACAATCTTCTTTTAGAAAAGTTCAAAAAAAAAAAATTCTTTTTAAAAAAAACTGTGGTGAATAACAAGTTGGAGTTTGATGTTTTGGTTCATGATTTCGAGTTTGTGGCTTTTCCATTCTTTTATTGGAAATTATTTTCGTCAGGAGGTAATTCTCTATTTTTCTTTGTATAGAATAACATCACATTCATGTGGTACTTGATTCCAATAATATAAAGTTACTCAAATTTTGTATGTATTTGAATGATTTCTACTGTTATTATTTGGATGATACTATGTTGAAATTTAATATTGTTAAATTTAGAGTAAATTGATGTAAAATAGTTCTAAGAATTTTGTTTAATTGCTGTTTAGTTATTGTTAGAATAATATTGTATTTGTCTATTTGGTTTAATGATATGTCATCTTCTGGACATGCTTCTTTTGTATAAGTCCATGATGCAGGATACTAGTAAAATATTTAACAACTTCAGAGCATTTGATAATGTTTTAAAAGATTTACAGATTGTTGGAGTCCAAAACTGTTTACTATCATTTATTTTTATATTAGGCTTGATTTTTTTCATTCAATTCGGAACTTCATTAATCCAATTAATTTTGAATTGTATTACATAAACTCTATTAAACAAGAAAGTATACCTATATAATGTGGGTATTTAATTAGAAGTAACATTTTTTTTTTATGACCGATTAAAGGTGGGTTTGATATGCAAGAAAATGTTTTCCTCCCTGCCATGGACATCTAGCTTATTTATTTATTTATTTATTTATTTTTTTAATCCCTAAAGATTATCTCAAAAGAAACTTTTTTGATTTAATTTTCATTTTATAAAATAATATCATGAACAAAAGACAAAAACTTTGCAGTACTTATTAATTTATTAGGTGTTTTAGTTGTTTCTTATTATTATTATTATTATTATTATTATTATTATTATTATTATTATTTATTTAAATTAAATAATAGTAGATTTAGAGATTATAATAAAATTAGTATTATATTAGTTTTTGTACATTTGTATTATTTTTATTATTATTTTATTTTGTTTTATTTTATTTTATTTTTATTACATTATCATTAACAAATCTTGACAATTATTTGTTAAAAATGAATTTTGGTCAAGTTAATTGTTATAAGTTTATAAGTGATTAATTAATATTTTTATCGATAAGTAAATTTTAGATGCGTTTTAAAATGGTCATCTCGATTAAGAATGTGGCGTACGCATCTTTTTGGGACATTTGAAATTCAAGGATGCAATAATGCACCTTGATAAATACTTTTCTAAAATTAACTTTCATTGATTTATTTAATATAAGAGGCACAAACAGATGATTTTAGATATTAAAAATGAGCGAACCTAGGCCCCAACAGAATTATCAAAATAGTATAAGTCAAGATAAGTCAATGAAAGCGCCCATGCTAGAACCATAGGACTCGAGGGGTGCCTCACACCTTCCCATCGGACAACAGAATTCCTTATCCGGTCTTCTATTTTTGTAGACCATATAAAAGAGTCATTTCATTTTTACTAGGAATTCAAAAAGGTGACTTGAAACATCATAACTCAATTTCAAGTGGCGACTCTATAAATAAATTAATCCCTATTCAAAATCGTCACTTTAATTGGAAAAATCTTTCGACTCGGTCGTCTAGCAAAAAAGAAATGTGACACTCATAATTTAAATAATAGGAGTAGCTATTAAGACAATAATATCATATAACAACCACAAGTTGTATATAATGCAAGAAGCACTCGAGAAAAAAAACTGTACGATATAATACAATCAATATCATAGGTTAATATAAAGGTCAGTCGGTGAAATTATGTTTGTCAAACCCCTTTTTTGACTCCCGAAAGATATGGTTATAAATTAATGTTCGAAAGGGTTTTAATTGTTAAAGTGACAAAAGATGAAAATTTGTTTCGAAAAAGGATTATTTTTAACAATCAAAATTCAGAGTCGCCACTCGGCATAAATCAGGTATGCCGAGTCACCCATGGATATCCTTTTTCAAAATGGTTTTGACTCTTTAATACTGGTTTGCGAACAGAGATTCCGGCTAAGGAATTCTGTTGACCGAGGGGAAGGTGTTAGGCACCTCTCGATCCCGTGGTTTGACCACGGTCGCTTGGCAGAGCGTATCGACTATTTTTGGCACTAAGAAATGTATAAACCACACAAGAGCACGCAAAATAATCAAACAAAACAAAACAATCCAAAATGTAAAGTCCAGTCCAATTATACAGTCCAAAAATAAAAAAATACGAAAATATAAATCCTATTCTAAACTAAATCTAGACTAAGCTCCAATGCCTTACCCGATGCCGCGGGCCTTCATCACGATCATTTTTCGCCAACATGATACGTCGGAGCATTCCCCGGTGAATAAATATAAGTGATCTCGGGGCATTCCCCGGCTAAGTGAATACATTTGAATTAAATACGATAAACTAGAAAGAAACATTCACACGCACATTCCAACATCCAACAAAACACTTATTCCTAAATTTTTCCTAACCAAACTTAAACTTTGCCTATTCAATTCAACAAGATTCATGCTTATTCCGAATTAAACAATAAATCAAGATAAATCTAAATTAGCTCATTTTATCAATTTCTCGATTCCACCACATTTATCCCAACATGATGAAACCAATTCGATATGTAACCCACAATCAAGTTTTTACGTCCAAATTCGACAAAGAAACAACCCACAATAAAGATTCAAACATACCAAACACACGAATTATCCATAATTACGTAAAGATTAAAAAGAGAAAGATAGAATTGGACCTCAAGAGATTTCGATTAACTTAAGAAGAGATATAAGAGTCATTTCGAAACCCCGGAGAATACCCCAACTCAACTACGAGCCAACTCTGATTCGAAAATCTCCAAAATTCAATTCGAACCGCAACCAACGAAGAAACAGATGAATACCCAGAACAAATAACTGTGAACAAAGCCAAAATACTAATAAATCTCGATAGAAGCGTCCTAACCAGGCCGATATAATAATGTTGTGACCTGTTAAAGAAAGAACGAACCCTAAAATTCTGGAATTTCACCTTTTTAATGCTATTTTCACTGAACCCCGATGGTTTTAAGAATTTTTGGTGATGGAGCTACAAAGGGCTGACTGGCAGTGCCTTTCCGGTAGCGATTTCGATGAGGGTTTCACCAGAATCAAGGTCGGGAACAACGGTTTGACGCGGATTTGGATGGAACAGAGGGCTGGTCGTCGTCTTTCCACTACACCGGAGCTCCGGTGAGCTCAGTATTGATGACAAATTGGAGAAAAAGCCGACGGGTAAGACTGAAATTCGAGCCGACAGTGTTTGAATCCGTCGAACAGCAGTAGTATCCGGCGAGTTTTAACGGAAAAACTAAAAAAAAGAACTGATTATCAGCTTAAATTTGGATCGACTTGAGGTTGGGGTCGCTGTTTCACGTTTCCAGAGATCCGAAAATCTCAGACAACGGCGAGGACCACGAAGGCAGACCGGATTTAGGCCATACTCAGGCAAAATTCGCCGGAACAGTACCCCTTTTCATTTCTCTCCCTCGTTCCCACATCGTCTCTTTCGAATCTCTCCGCGTGTGTGATTTTTGTGATGGTGTTCTTCGGTTATGATAAGTGACGATGGAGGATTCTGTGAGAGTGTCGTGAGGAAGAAAAGAAGAAGATCATAGACTGCTCTCTATTTTTTTATTCAAAATAGCCTCCTCTTTCGTTCCCTGCGTAAAAAATGTGAGGGGGATCTATATGTTGTGAGGTGAGGGTGGGGTAGTGAGGTAGGGTAGGTAGGGTCACATGGGGTAGGGAGGGTAGGGTGTGATTAGTTTTTTTTATTCGATGGATTGTTAGGATAGGGTAGGTAGGTGTTGTTTTTTAATTGGAGGGATAAGGGTTAGGTGTCTATTTTTGTTTGGGTAGGTTGCTAGGATAAGACAAAATTAGTTAGGGGATTGTTATTTTTGTCATTTTGTAGAGGGATTATCATACGGGTGAGGGTACACGGTAGGATAACATAAAATGGGTAAAAGTGAATAAAATTGAACTTTAAGAGGACAAAATCACGTGTCTACATCATGCCCCCTTTGGATGTAAACACATGGTGTTTTCATACAAAGCAGTAGACAACGAGGCGAAATTTTGTCCTGACCTTTATTTAAAAGCACGGAGCAAGAGGAAGGAGGAAAACTAGGTCTTGACTTAGGATATCCTACCCACCTTAATTATGAGGGGATCAAGTGACGAGTATCTCAAAGGATTGGAAGAAGGTGGACTATACCGAGTTGGAGAGTCGAGTGAGGTTCCATCGAGGTTCCGGTCCGCAGCTCTGTCATTACATCAAAAATGAAAATTACAAGTTAAAGCATAAATGAAATTACAAAAAAAATCCTATCTATACAGCTTCTATTGGTTCTTGACTCGACTTTCATCACCCTATTCTTCAGGTGGGCCCCTAACTTGCAATATCTTTCAACTTGTTGCTTGGCTTTTAATTGCTTCGCTTTATTGCTTGACTTTTCGTTTCTTCACCCTATTCTCCAAGCAGGCCTCTGACTTGCTATTACATCACCCTGTTCTTCAGGCGGGCTCCTGAAACCCAAAATTAAAACTAGAACGAAAATTATCCCAAACAAGAATTATAATAAAGTAGTATTTCATTTTTGAAAGCGTTGTCCCATTTTCCAGGAGGGTCCTGAACAGAAAGTAAAGTCCTATTTTTCAGGAGGGTCCTGAATTGAAAGTAAATTCCCGTTTTTTGGGAGGGTCTTGAACATAAATTAAATTTCCATTTTTCAGGAGGGTCCTGAACATAAAGTAAAATCCCATTTTTAGGAGGGTCCTGAACAGAAAGTAAAATCTCATTTTTCCGGAGGGTCCTGAACATAAAGTAAATCCCATTTTTCAGGAGGGTCCTGAACATAAAGTAAAATCCCATTTTCCAGGAGGGTCCTGAACAGAAAGTAAAATCCCATTTTTCAGGAGGGTCCTGAACAGAAAGTAAAATCCCATTTTTTAGGAGGGTCCTGAACATAAAGTAAAATCCCATTTTTTAGGAGGGTCCTAAACAGAAAGTAAAATCTCATTTTTCTGGAGGGTCCTGAACATAAAGTAAAATCCCATGGATGTGCATTTCCAATGATAGCTGAATTAAGTGAAGCGAATTTGCCCCTATATCAACAAAGAAAATTTGTCAGTTAAAAAAAACTTAGTGGGGGCTTGCAGATCTTGGCTTCTCAGGTATCTGCCCAACACTCGTTCCTTTCATCTTTGTTCCAAATCGCTAATACTTGCCCTGTCTTTCTGCCTCCTTGACCCAGATCCAGATTGAGGGAAGTGAGTTCTGACTCGCACAATGGGCTTCCATTTTACTATGCCTCTAAGGTGCACCCTTTTCCCAAATCTGAATGTTTCCACGAATCCAACAGCCTGTCGGTTGATAGACTTCCTTTGTTTCGTGTTGAATTACGATCATATTTCTTTCCTATGCTGTTCCTTGGCTTTTTATCGTATAATTGGAAAGACTGGTAGTAAATTCTTTCTTGCTTGTTTTGACACAGACTTGACTTAAAATGTAAAGAAATGATGGTGACTTTTATTTTGATAAATGAAATAAAAAGACAAAAGGCATGAATATGTAAATGAAAGAAAAGGGCAATGTCCCATATTCAAAAAGAAAACTTATCTGAATACGACAACCAACTCCAATGAGTATGACATGCATTTTGGATTGAGCTGCCTGATCTTCCTATCCAGACTCCCCATTTGTTGTTGAGTTCGTACCTTTTTTCGCTGAGCCGCTTCTTCAAATCCATTGGACTCATACATCACATTCGATTGATGACATCTTAAAATACTTTCGCCAACAAATCTCTTTCTTCTCACTTTTTACTTTTCTCTTGAACTCTCCATCGCCTTACGGTGTCCGTGAGGGTTTTCACCAATAAAACTCTCTCATTTTTATTTCTCTCCACTCACCATCGCCTTATGGTACCTGCAAAGGTTTTCACCAATGAGACTCTCTCATTTTCATTTTCTCTCAACTCACCATCGCTTTATGATGCCCACGGGGGTTTTCACCAATAAGACTCTCTCATTTTTGTATTTCTTTCCTGATTTCTTATACTGAGAGAGACAAGTGGTACTTCACAATGTATCATCATATCCATTGCATTCTTAGCCTTAACATTATCAAAAATTGATCTGAAGGACTTTCTTTGGTTGTAACTTGGCTTTTGGGTTAAGGTTAGAAAAGATGGTAAGGGGCTCAAACGATACTTGAAGTGGGGGTGGGACTTACAACTTTTGGAATCGACTCAAACAACACATTAACTCATGCCCCAGCTTTGTTGACTGGGTGAATCTTAGATCTTTATTTGGTTGGACCGAGCCCGAAATAAGGCAGCCTACGTGTCTCACTCCCGAGAGAGAAGAATCAGGTCGCACGTAGTTCCATCAGCTTGTTCTTTGTTTTGATTTTGATTTTTTTTTAATTTTCAAACTCTTTCTTTTATTCTTATTTCCTCGACATTTATCTTTGACTCCATTTTGATTCTAAAAGAGGGATATGAAAGAAAATTGAAACGAAGCTCAAATGGGTAAACAAAGGATGACACAATGTTTAGATAGAAGAATAAAATGCCTTCATCATATCAATCTTCAAAAAATGCAAGTACAAACATGCAATAAAATCAATAAAGGATCAAATATCATACATAGTATCTTTTGACCGCATCAACATTGATAGCCATTTCTGCCATTTTGCCTTCAATATTTGTCAAATATAGGGCTCCATTGGGTAACACTTTATTCACAACGAAGGGACCTTACCAGTTAGGGGAGAACTTGCCTTTCACTTCAACCTGGTGAGGAAGGATACGTCTCAATACCAACTAACCAACTTCAAAATTCCTGGGAAGGACCTTTTTGTTATACGCTCGAGTCATTCTCCTCTGATACAACTGGCCATGACACGCAGACGTTAGCCTTTTTTCCTCAATCAAACTTAAATATTCCAGTCGGTTTTTTACCCATTCATCATCATCAATCTATGCTTCTATAATGAATCGAAGAGAGGGAATTTCAACTTCTACAGGGATGACTGCTTCTGTCCCATACACCAATAAATATGGAGTTTTCCCTGTTGAAGTGCGAACAGTGCTGCGATAACCTAGAAATGCAAATGGCAACTTTTCATGCCACTGTCTAGACCCTTGTATCATTTTTTGCAGTATCTTTTTTATATTCTTATTGGCGGCTTCTACAGCACCATTGGCCTTTGGGCGATATGGAGTAGAATTTCGATGCGCAATCTTAAACTGTTGACATACTTCTTGCATCAAATAACTATTGAGATTGGTAGCATTATCTGTAATGATCATCTTAGGAATTCCAAATCTACAAATGATATTGGCATGAACAAAATCTACCATAGCCTTCTTTGTCATCGACTTGAAAGTTACTGCTTCTACCCACTTTGTGAAGTAGTCAATGGCTACCAAAATGAACCTATGTCCATTTGATCCCTTCGGCTCAATCGGTCCAATCACATCCATTTTCTAAGCCACGAAAGACCATGGAGAGGCCATTGCATGCAACTCAACAGGAGGAGAACGTATCAGATCACCGTGTACCTGACATTGATGACACTTTCGAACAAATTGAATAGAATCCCTTTCCATAGTAAGCCAGTAATAACCTGCTCGAAGAATCTTCTTTGACAAGACATGACCGTTCATATGCGACCTGCATACTCCAGAGTGTATTTCAACCATGATTGCTGAGGCTTCTCTTGCATCTACACACCTCAAAAGTCCGAGATCTGGGGTTCTCTTATACAAGATTCCCCCACTTAAGAAAAACCCATTAGTCAAACGCCTAATAGTCCTCTTTTGATCGCTGGTGGCATATGCTGGGTATTCTCCTGACTGAATGTACCGCTTGATATCAAAGAACAAAGGTTCTCTATCGAGCTCTTCTTCAACCGCATTACAGTAAGCATGCTGATCGTGACTCTGTATATGCACTGGATCGATGTAGGCTTTGTCAAGATGTTGGAGCATTGAAGACAGAGTGGCTAAAGCATCAGCAATTTCATTACGAATCCTTGGAATATGCCTAAATTTTAGTAACATTAACCGTTGACATAGCTCCTGCAAGCATTGTCGATACGGGATGAGCTTCAAATCTCGCATCTCCCAATCACCTTGAATTTGATGGACGAGCAAATCCGAATCTCCCAACACCAATAATTCTTGAACTCCCATATCAACAGCTAACCTCAAACCAAGAATGCAGGCTTCATACTCTGCCATATTCTTAGTACAGTAGAACAGAAGTTGTGCTGTTACCGGGAAATATTGTCTCGATACAAAGATAAGAACCGTACCTATTCCGACTCCTTTCATATTGACAGCTCCATCTAAAAATAACCTCCAACCAGGATCAGCATCTATAACAACTTCATCGACACATGACACTTCTTCGTCAGGAAAATATGTCTTTAATGGCTCGTACTCTTCATCGATAGGATTCTAAGCAAGATGATCTGCCAAGGCTTGGGCTTTCATGGCGGTTCGAGTCACATATACAATGTCGAACTCGGTAAGCAATATTTTCCACTTTGCCAATCGACCCGTCGACATAGGCTTCTGAAAGATATACTTCAAAGGATCCATACGGGAGATGAGATGAGTAGTATAGGATGAGAGATAATGCTTCAAATTCTGTGCTACCCAAGTTAGGGCACAACACATCCTTTCAAGAAGAGTATACTTGGCCTCATATGTAGTGAACTTCTTGCTAAAATAATAAATAGCCTGCTCCTTTTTGCCTGTGACATCATGTTGACCCAGGACACAAACGAAAGAATTGTACATGACTGATAAATATAAGATCAAAGGCCTACTAGGCTCCGGGGGTACCAGCACGGGCAGATTTGACAAATATCTTTTGATTCGATTGAACGCTTCCTGACATTCTTCAGTCCATTTTACCGCAGCACTCTTTTTCAGAAACTTGAATATGGGCTCACAAGTGGTTGTGAGTTGAGCAATAAACCTGCTAATGTAGTTCAGTCTAACAAGAAAACTCCTCAACTCCGTTCTATCTTGGATGGGGGCAAATCCTAAATGGCTTTGACTTTCGAGGGATCCAATTCATTTCCTCGACGGCTAACTACAAACCCCAACAGCTTTCCAAACGGAACTCCAAATACATATTTTTCTGGGTTGAGTTTGAGATTATACCTGCGAAGCCTTTCAAAGAACTTTCTTAAATCTTTAACATGGTCGGCCTGACTTTTTGACTTAATAATCACATCATCCACGTAGACCTCAATCTCCTTATGCATCATATCATGAAACATAGTGGTCATGGATCCCATGTATGTTGCTCCAACATTCTTCAAACCAAACGGCATCACTCGATAACAATAGGTTCCCCATGGTATGATAAAAGATGTCTTCTCCGCATCTTCATCATCTATAATGATCTGGTGATATCCGGCATAGCAATCCACAAAAGAGGCAACCTCGTCTTTAGCACAGCTGTCTAACAAAATGTGGATGTTGGGCAGTGGAAAATCATCTTTTGAACTTGCTCTGTTCAAATCACGATAATCAACACATACTCAAATTTTGCCATCTTTCTTTGGTACGGGAACAACATTGGATAACCACATGGGATAGTGAGCTACTCGAATTACTTTGGCTTCAAGTTGTTTCATGATTTCCTCTTTAATTTTAATACTTACATCCGTTTTAAACTTCCTTAATTTCTGTTTGATAGGAGGGAACGCGGGATCAGTTGGCAATTTGTGACCCACTAATTCAGTGCTTAAACCAGGCATATCATCATAAGACCATGCAAAAACATCCTTATAATCAATTAATGCTTGAATCATTCCATCTTTTAGCTGTGGAAAAGCATGTACACTGATTTTAGTTTCCCTAACATCTTCTTGATCCCCTAGATTTATTGGCTCAGTCTCATTCAAATTAGGATTCGGTTTGTCTTCAAACTGTTCCAACTCTTTGCTTATTTCTTCTAGTGCTTTTTCTTCATCATATTCCCCATCCCGCTTCATTATATCTTGATTAGTTTGGATTTTAAGATCAGGCTAAAAATTCCGCATGCATGTCATGTCATTAGAATCAGCATAAAGAGAACTATGTAAAAAAAAGGAAAAACAAAATATATTAGACACGAAACAAAAGGGACATTGTATTTCATTAAATAAAAAGATAGAAGGTTTTAAACATAGATGCCAACATAACATAAGCAAACTAAAATCCAAATTACAACCCTGAAATAACTCAGATAAACAGAAAGAAAAACAAAATAAACTACCAAAACTCCCTCCTGATGGGGAGAGGAGTGACTTCCCAATTATTGAGCCGGACAGTTGGACCTATGAATTGCACATCTGCCATACTGGTACCTTTTCCTGCTTTGACCATATCAAATTCAATAAAAAGGTTCTGAAAGTTATCAACCAATTTAACTTCAAATTCCACATGCTTCGTGACACCGCTCTTAACAAATGATTCACTGAGTAGTGGAATTGGGCTAGGGAGTGACCATGTTTCCTTTTTCCTTCCTTTGGCTTTCTTCAGATCTTTAGCCGTAGGCTCAAATCCCATACCAAACATGCCTATGTTCTCACTCGGACATATGGGATGAACTATACCGTACAGAGACGCTCCCAAACCCTTTCCTGGCTCAAATCCGTATTTCCAAAGTTCACTCACCATCATGATAAAAGTAGAAGAAAATTGCGGTCCCGGTATAACCTGCCATTCAAGGATACAATTTACTGGCATTGTATCAAAAATTTGATAGACGAATGTCTCCTCTACATTATTTTCTTCAATAAGAGACAAGGGAGAATCTTCGTAGGCTGACAAATCTCCTTCACCATGAATAACTACTTCTTGCCTATCATGCTCAAACTTAATCATTTGGTGCAGTGTAGATGCAACCGCCTTGGCCTTGTGGATCCACGGCTTTCCCAACAACAGATTATAAGAGGAGTCTACATTCAATACTTAAAATTCTATGGCGAACTCAACAGGCCCTATGGTCAACATTAGTTCTATTTCGCCAATGGAATTTGATTTTGCACCATCGAAAGCCCTAACACATACATTGTTGGGCCTGATACTGTCAGCACCAATATTCAACTTTTGCAAAGTAGAAATAGGACAAAGATTTGCACCTGATCCTCCACAATCGTAACATGAGTGACGTAGAAATCTTCACACTTCACTGTAATGTAAAGGCCTTGGTTATGCCCTGTAGCTTCAATAGGCAATTCATCATCAGAAAAGCTGATCCGATTGACCTCAAAGATTTTTCCAACCATTTTCTCAAGTTGATTGATGGTAATCTCCCTTGGAACATATGTTTCATTTAATACCTTCAGTAAAATATCACGATGCTCTTTGGAGTGCAATAACAAAGATAAAAGGGAAATTTGAGCAAGGGTTTTCTTCAACTAGTCTAATATTGAATACTCTAGCAATTTTATCTTTTTCAAAAATTCTTCGGCTTCTTCTTCGGTCATAGGCCTTTTGATAGATAACGGTCCACTCACCGTTGGCTTGGACTTTCTTAAGCTTTTGGGCATGAAGCATCTTCCTGACCTAGTCAAACCCCCTACCTCATCTACATCTTCCACTACTCCTTTCCCGTGATAGGTCATCACAGTCCGCCCATAATTCTAGGGAACCCTTTTCGTATCAACTATCGGAGGTTGGATCACCGGTTTGAGGACAATAGGCGCTGCTAGTGCTCCTTTTACCGTCAAGATGGGCTGACTCAGAGCTCCTACCACTGTCAACTTAGGTTTATCCTGACTTGAATCAACATACCTTCTGGTGCCTTGTACTGTGATCAGGGGTTTCATTGTGCTTTCTTAGGCTTTATCTTCTCTCATTCTTTCCTGGCTCAATGACATTGCTTTCAAAGACTCCGCTACATTCACCGATTTCTCCTCCATGGTCTGTATCTTGACAATAGGCTTATAACCCCTCGAAGACTCTTTCCCATCATATATCAATTCTAACATATTGGCTTCAGCATGGGTTGGCAGCGGATTCTGGTTAATGTTTGGACCCTCTGGGGCCTGGACCAGCATCTAATTTGTGTCAATTAAATCTTGGATAGCTCTCTTTAAATGCCAGTATTTCTCGATATCATGGCCTGACATGTCAGAACAGTACGTACACCTTAAAGAATAATCGAGATTCCTCGGCGGTGGATTTGAAAGCCTTCCTTGAATTGGGCTTAAAACCTTCAACTTTCTCAACCTATCAAACAAGCTAGCATATGACTCCCCAAGAGGTGTGAATTGATTTTTGACTGCCTTCTCCTTCTTATACTTGGGCCTAGGCTTAAAACTGGGTCTAGAGGGGTTTTGGTAATTTGGTAAAGCGAATGGGCAATTTTGTGAAGCTTGCCCGCGCCACTGTAGGTAAGAAGGGATTTGGGCATATGGCTGTCCGCTATATACTGGGTATGGAGGTGGAGGAATAGAATATAAAGGGTTTTATGGAGGGTAGTAATGGCGGGGAGGAATATATGGAGCTTGGGTGTAGACTTGGGCTTGGGATTGGGGATAGCGGCGAGGTGATCTTTTGGGATAGGAGTGGGTTCCAGCTACAACAGTCGCCACGTCCTCTTTCTTTTTTTTACCTCCAAATGCGCTAGATCCACTTTGAATCGCTTGTGTGGTGGCTTTTAATGCAACAAAACTCACTATTCGACCGGTCTTAATTTCGTCCTCTATTATCTCCCCCATTTTGAGGACTTCCATAAAAGACTTTCCCATTGCCGGAAGTAAATGTTGAAAATAGGTCTCATCCTGCGCCTGAATGAAAACTTCTACCAACTTACTTTCTTTCATTGGAGGCTTTACCCTGGCGGCCTATTCACGCCACCTTATCGCGTATTCCCTAAAACCTTCAGTGCTCTTTTTCTTTATGTTGACCAAGGATTTTTCGTTCGGAATTAGGTCGATGTTATACTGAAAATGTTGAACAAATTTAGAAGCCAAATTATCCCAGCTGTTCCATTTATTGATATCTCAATCGATAAACCATTCTAAGGCTAGATCAGAAAGACTCTCGCCAAAGAAGGCCATGAGCAGCTCTTCCCTTCCTCCTGCAGCCCTCAACTGGTTGCAATAACATCTCAAGTGTGCCAGGGATCACCGTGTCCTGCATACTTCTCGAACTTAGGCATCTTAAAACCGAGGGGAAGGTTGATGTCTGGGAACATGCAAAGATATTTATAGGAAACACTCCTATAATCTCCGATTCCTTGCAAATTCCTCATAGCTTGTTCTAAACTTTTCAATTTTCGGGCTATGATATCCTGTTCCTCTCTTGCGACAGGTTTCTCCGTATCAAATGGAAATGCAGGCGGCTGAGTGTACCCATACGGTTCATTTATTTGCAAAGTAGGCTCCGGGACTTAATACTGACTATCTGAAACCTTCAGTGCTGGCTCACGGTAGACCTAGGAAGCCTCATTATGGGACGCATAACATATATGGGAGTTTCATGTGGTGGCGGAGCCATGAATATCGGTGTGATCAGTGGCGCTGGCTGAGCAGTTGGTCTTGATTGGGGAGCTGCCAAGGGGACACCAGAACTGCTAGGATAATAATGTTGCGGAGTGAATCCTGGAGCGTGCTCAGGTGACTCAGTAGGAGCAGAGAATTGCGCCTGAGAGAGCGGTGGGCAATTAGAGATATTCCCAAGACCTTTAGGGAGCGGAGGAGGAGGCATTCTGGTGGCCCATGCCCGGTGTAAATCTATCAATTGTTGCCTGAGCCTTACTACCTCATCATTGTGTTCAGAACTTTCTTCCCTGTGATTCTGATTCGGGTCAGTGAGCGAATTTTCAATCTCCCTGCTAGCCATGGCGAGCTTTGCTTTGGATCTAGTGAAGTATGGATGACTAGCCAGAGTGCTGCAAACCTACCCCTGTTATCTGAAAGAATATGCTCATCAAAGACGACATCCATTAGGATTAGGGCACACAACAAGCATGGGAATCACATTGGTAAAATTGTCCTAAATTCATGTTCATTTCTACCAGCTTTTGAGGGTAGCGAGGTCATTTTAACATCATCCTGATTTTTGTCTACACCCTTTTTTTTTCTTTTTACTTCTTTTTTATCTACACTTATCATTATTATTATTATATTATTATATTTTTTTTCGTATCCATCTCTGTTCTTTTCTTTTCTCTCGTTATCTACCTTTATTTTATCATTCTTTATGGCTTTTGTTTTTCTTTTAAAGAGGAAAAATAATGAAAAACAACAAAACAAAATGATTAGATCGAACCCAAAAGTAGGTTGCCTACGTATCATGTTGTACATGAATCAGATCTTGTGTTGTTCGGGCAGCATGTGCATAAACATTACCCACTGTTTTTTTACGAAAACGAAAATAAACAAACCAAGGAAAGACGTAACATCATAACATTTTGAAGAAAGAAAATAACAAAAATGTTCAAAAGTTTGGGACCACTTTAAAACTAAACAACAAATACGAAACAACATTATAGACCCCTAAGACGACATAGGTGAAATTGACGACATAGGTGAAATTACTAATAAAGACTCTAATACCAAAAACAACTTGACTTCGACTTAAAGCAGACCCCACCCTACAATGACAGACATATAAAAGACTCAAACTGAATAAAGATAAGAAGTGCTCTTTCATACTGGTGCTCTGCGTGATGACCTTGGCTGATATGGACCTGCCTCTGAAGTTCTCTTTCTCCCATTTAAACTTTGTATCATATCCTGTAAAGATACCCTGATATCGGGGAAGAAGCTTTGGGCCCATATTCCTGTTTCAAGAGGAGTGCACTTAGAAAGATTATTCTGACACCTTTCTACCGTCTTGAACAAATCTGCTAACTGAACCCTCAGTGTTTCCACTTTGAACCCTACACTTTTATCCTGATGGTCGTCTACTATGCATTTTTCCTGTATTCTCCCTCTAAGCTGGGCTGGTAAGGGTTGATTGATACCCCGAAGAATAGATTGAAGCCAAACCCCATATCCTTGAGTGTGGCCTGGATTATCCAAACTTTCTTTGAGTATGTCCACACCCAGCTTTGTTGCATGCTTCCAAAACTGCTCATACTTGCTCTCACCTAAGGCTTGGTCCTTGAAGTACTCAACTGCTGGTGGCACGTCCTGCAGCCTACCCAACTGGTGCATTACCCTAAAAGGACTGTATGGTCTAGTGCAATTGAGCCCTAACATAACTAAAGGGAGCTGCGTCTGACAACCCAACAATACTATCTTTGGGCGAAGCCACAGGTAAGTCCACAAAATACTATCCCTGGTTCTTTACTCAAGAAATTCAATCCAATCGTCGACTCCCACGGGTAACGAGAATTTATCCAAACGCAACCTGGAGTCCATGGCTTTCACTCGATTGGGAATACAATGATCTAACACGTCTGGTCTAACTAAAGAAGGCACATGCAAATTCTCCATCACCCATATCTGCAATATCAGGTTACTGCCCTTAAAAAATCTCCTTCCCCCCTTCACTTCGGTTAAAGCCTTATATATTTCTGTTAAGATCATGGGTATGAGAGTGAACCTGCCCTTTTGATTAATGCCCTTGTCATTTTGATCCTTATGAAATAGGGCCATCACTACAGATTGTAAACGGGTATTAATACATCTTTCTTCTAGTGGAAACACTAAAGTACCTAACAAAGCGAGGGTGAAGACTTTAAGACGCTTTTTCTCCCATTTCTCCTTAGTCACATGAAATTCATCCCAAAAGCAATCAAAACCTTCCGAGGGTCCGAATCTAGCGAACAAAATATCTAGGGAAACCCACGAATCACTTAAACAACCCAAACGGATACCCTTACTTTTTAAACCACAAGACTGCAAAAATCTCACGCTAGTATGATTTCGTACTCGAATCATATCCTTCTTGATATAGGGCAAATGCAACAGACCAGATATTTCTTCCAAAGTAGGAGTCATTTCACATTCCCCAAACCTAAATACCAAACTACTCGGATCCCAAAAGGTCAACAAAGTCTCTATTAAATCTGGATGAGGGGTAACATGCAGAAGTTTCGTAAGATCACCTAATATTTTAACCAGTTTCTGCTGATCAACATAGTTAAACATTTCCCACCATTTGATTAACTTTTTGGGAACCTTGACAACCATCAGAACTCTAGACTTGGTGGAAAAATCCATCTTGTAATTACACACAAGACGTTATCTCAAAAATTCGACAGGAGTAGAAGATTCCCAACCCTTGGGATTTTTGACGCAAACATATGTCGATGGGACAGACCACATCCATGACTCCAATTTGCCAAACAGAAGTATTGAGCAAAATCAGTCTACTTGGCAAACAACTCTAGATTACGGGGCGAGAGACCTAGGCTAATACTAAAACAAAGGCCAACACAAAAAATACCGGACCCACCGAGGGTTGCCTACGTATCCCAGCCCGAGGGAAGGGAATCAGGTATGCGTAATTCATTCAGAGTGGACAATTAATGATTAACTAATAAATTGACCCTAACTTAAGAGACACTACCAAAAACAAACGAAAAAAAAACTTTTGGATTTTCAGCTAGACACTGACACCACCAATTATGAAGAAAAATCTTTTTGGTATTTTTGTTTTTGACAAATAAGTAGAAAAGGCAAAAAAAACTTTATTTTCTTTTTTTTTCTTTTTTTTTTTGAATTTACGGTACTTTGAGAAGACAAATGTAAAACGTAAAAAAATCTTTTTGAGTTTTCGGATCGTGAGGAACAAAAACCATAAAGAATTCTAAAATAAACTACGACATTCCCTTTTTTTCTCATTCTTTTCGACTCACTTTTTCTATTCTTTCCTTTTTCATTTTTGCCTACGCACCTTACTCCTAACAATTTATTTTTTTTTCAAAAATCAGTCCGTCAAATGACCACGTCACCCTTAAAAATGCAACAGTTAGCACGTAGGGATGCTTTAGAGGTGAGTCTCCTACAAAGGGCCATGTGGGTCCTGCTAGGTCTCCGTATGATGCACATAAGCATGACCTAAAGGCTGACCTACGTTGTGGTTTACTAACAAGTCTGTTCGGGGGAGCGTATGGTCGATAGTGGCTGCTTTGCTTTCCACCTACTCCATAACACCGACGACTCCCCCCTAAAATAAGGGTGACTCAATAGAGGTTGTGTACAACATGTGTACTACGAATTTGTTGCAGAAAGAAGGCCGAGGGGTGGAATCATGATGACAGATATAAAGCGGTAACACATAGGATAAATACTATAAACAAAGAGCACGAAAACGCACAGAAGTGAAAATAACACAAACAATAACCACAAACAATGCTTATATACTCGTAATGCCCAACAAAGCCGATAGACTCCAAAAATAGCTCGAATTCTGAAAACTTGTCATTAACTCCCCAGCAGAGTCGCCAGAGCTGTCACACCCCTTTTTCGACTCTCGAAAGATATGGTTATAAATTAATGTTCGAAAGGGTTTTAATTATTAAAGTGACAAAAGATGAAAATTTGTTTCGAAAAAGGATTATTTTTAACAATCAAAATTCAGAGTCGCCACTCGGCATAAATCGGGTGTGCCGAGTCACCCATGGATATCCTTTTTCAAAATGGTTTTGACTCTTTAATACTGGTTTGCGAATAGAGATTCCGGCTAAGGAATTCTGTTGACCGAGGAGAAGGTGTTAGGCACCCCTCGATCCCGTGGTTTGACCACGGTCGCTTGGCAGAGCGTATCGACTATTTTTGGCACTAAGAAATGTATAAACCACACAAGAGCACGCAAAATAATCAAACAAAACAAAACAATCCATTATGTAAAGTCCAGTCCAATTATACAGTCCAAAAATAGAAAAATACGAAAATATAAATCCTATTCTAAACTAAATCTAGACTAAGCTCCAATGACTTACCCGATGCCGCGGGCCTTCATAACGATCATTTTTCGCCAACATGATACATCGGGGCATTCCCCGGTGAATAAATACAAGTGATCTCGGGGCATTCCCCGGCTAAGTGAATACATTTGAATTAAATACGATAAACTAGAAAGAAACATTCACACGCACATTCCAACATCCAACAAAACACTTATTCCTAAATTTTTCCTAACCAAACTTAAACTTTGCCTATTCAATTCAACAAGATTCATGCTTATTCCGAATTAAACAATAAATCAAGATAAATCTAAATTAGCTCATTTTATCAATTTCTCGATTCCACCACATTTATCCCAACATGATGAAACCAATTCGATATGTAACCCACAATCAAGTTTTTACGTCCAAATTCGACAAACAAACAACCCACAACAAAGATTCAAACATACTAAACACACAAATTATCCATAATTACGTAAAGATTAAAAAGAGAAAGATAGAATTGGACCTCAAGAGCTTTCGATTAACTTAAGAAGAGATATAAGAGTTGTTTCGAAACCTCGGAGAATACCCCAACTCAACTATGAGCCAACTCTGATTCAAAAATCTCCGAAATTCGATTCGAACCGTAACCAATGAAGAAACAGATGAATACCCAAAACAAATAACTATGAACAAAGCCAAAATACTAACAAATCTCGACAGAAGCGTCCTAACCAGTCCGATATAATAACGTTGTGACCCGTTAAAGAAAGAACGAACCCCAAAATTCTGGAATTTTCACCTTTTTAATATTATTTTCATTGAACCCCAATGGTTTTAAGACTTTTTGGTGTTGGCGCTACGAAGGGCTGATTGACAGTGCCTTTTTGGTAGTAATTCCGATGAGGGTTTCACCAGAATCAAGGTCGGGAACAACGTTTTGATGCGGATTTGGATGGAACAAAGGGCTGGTCGTCATCTTTCCGCTACACCGGAGCTTTGGTGAGCTTGATATTGATGAAAAATCAGAGAAAAAATCGACGGGTAAGACTGAAATTCGAGCCGACAGTGTTTCAATCCGTCGAACAGCAGTAGTATCCGACGAGTTTTAATGGAAAAACTGAAAAAAGAACTGATTATCGGCTTAAGTTTGGATCGACTTGAGTTTGGGGTCGCTGTTTCATGTTGCCAGAGATCCGACAATCTCAGACAACGACGAGGACCACGAAGGCAGACCAGATTTAGTCCATACTCAGGCAAAATTCGCCAGAACAGTACCCCTTTTCGTTTCTCTCCTTCATTCCCAGATCGTCTCTTTCGAATCTCTCCGCGTGTGTGATTTTTGTGATGGTGTCCTTCGGTTATGATAAGTGAGGATGGAGGATTCTGTGAGAGTGTCGTGAGGAAGAAAAGAAGAAGATCATGGACTGCTCTCTATTTTTTTTTTATTCAAAATGGCCTCCTCTTTCGTTCCTTGCATAAAAAATATGAGGGGGATCTATATATTGTGAGGTGAGGGTGGGGTAGTGGAGTAGGGTAGGTGGGGTCACGTGGGGTAGGGGTAGGGTGTGATGGGTTTTTTTGATTGGATGGGTTGTTAGGATAAGGTAGGTAGGTGTTGTTTTTTAATTGGAGGGATAAGGGTTAGGTGTCTATTTTTGTTTGGGTAGGTTGCTAGGATAAGACAAAATTAGTTAGGGGATTGTTATTTTTGTCATTTTGTAGAGGGATTATCATACGGGTGAGGGTACACGGTAGGATAACATAAAATGGGTAAAAGTGAATAAAATTGAACTTTAAGAGGACAAAATCACGTGTCTACAATGTTGTTCGTGCATCACATTATCTTTTGTATATAAATGACATTTATATTTTCTGCTCAATAATTTTGAAGTGAAATGACTAGAATCATTTATGTGTAGTACTATGCCATTTGGTTATTCTTAGCTACAAAAGACTTTTAGGAGCCGTTTGATAGGGTGTATTATTTTGATAGTCTATGAATTAAATTATTTAATACATTATTTAGTAGCAAATTTGAAACAATATATAATTAATACATAGATTAATTTTACACCCTACATGATATGATAGGATGTATAATTAATACACTCAATTTGGTGGGATTAGTAATCTAGGGATTACAATCCATGAATAAATATGAATAAAGAAAAAAATACCCTCAAATTTCTTTTCTAAATATTTTTAAATTTATTCAATATGAGTTACTTCTTTTTAATTTACCAAGATAATAATATCCCTTCAAGTAATTTTAGTCATAAAAAAACTACTCCATTAACTTAGAAAATACTTATTGATCAAAATCTAAAAATAGATTGCATGATTGCATACAAGTTTTAATTTTGTAAATAGGATATTCATAAATAAAAATAATTTTTCTACTTAACTTTAACAATCTACGGAACACAATTTTATGTATAATAATTCTATTGTCTCATTCAAAAGTTACACATACCTCCCTCTAATTTAAGAACACCACAAAGTGGGAACATTAAATAAATGATGAACAAACAAAGAAAAGATAACAAAACAAAAATATTTTTTGCAAGTGAATGATTAAATCTTAAAATTTCAAAGTAAGTTATTAGTTGTATTGTTAATATTTTTAAAAAAATGATAAAGTTTTTCAAAGAAAATACACAAAGTTATAATATGACGAAGGTATTTTTGTAAACAAACAATGTTCCTTTTAAAATATAACAATACATATTATTTTCAATACATCAAACCAAACACTGCATAGAAAATAATCTCAGTATTACTAATCTCTGCACTACTAATTTCAGCATTACTAATACACCCTATTCAGTACTATCTTATAAACTCATCAAACGACCCCAAGAGGTTTGTCTGTTAGGGTGTATTAGGAGAAATAGTCTATGTATTATGTATGGTATTATTTAGTACTATGTTTAGTAAGATTTTGAATCTATGTATAACTAATACATGTATTAATTATACACCATATTTGGTATTATAGGGTGTATAACTAATATCGTTTATTTGGTGGTATTAGTAATATATATAAGATTTAATACGGTGGGACTAATATATGTAAAGACAAAAAAATTGCTCTAATTCTTTTAAGTATTTTTTTTTAATTTTCTTGGTTTTATTTTTTATATTTATACTAACAAATATATTTAAATAAATTAGCTTACAAACTTTATTATTCAGAGAGAGTTGTCAGTTGCTAAATAAAATCCTATATCAATATATGACATATGAGTTGTTTAGCTTCTTCTTTTTTTTTCTTTTTTTTTGGGGGGGGGGGGGGGTGTTGGGGGGCAGTACAATCTATTTTTATTTCATCAGTAGAAATTACAAAGCAGTAAGGTTAACAAAATTTGGTTAAATTAGGAGGAATCACCTCATGAAACTCTATCTAATAACTTTATCGACTCTTATTTTTAATTGAAATTTGACGTTTTGTGAGTGAATCAATTTATTAAGATGACAATTATTTACTTCAAATAATTTAAGTGAGGATAAAAAAAATAATTTTCAAGAATAAATACTAGAGCCTTAGAAAGAAAATACACCATTATTTACACCGTGCTATCAAGGATTTAATTTCCATAATGGCACATCACACTTGAAAATTAGTAACAAATTTGTATTCATATGTTAGTTTTTAACTTGACTAATTTAATAAAACTGAAAATCACACAAAAATTCAAGGGCATAATTGTAAAGGAGATTTTTATAGCGTTTTAAATCAAATACAATAAATGATATATCTAGTTTTTAATACAATGAATCAAACACTTGATAAAAAATAATTCAAGCACTACAATCGTGCATTACTAATCCTTGCATTATTAATCCCTGCATTATTTATCTTCGTACTGAACGACCCCTTAGGGTATTAGGTAGGGATGATCTATGTACAACCATGAGAGTGCCACAACATTCGAACATTTCGATTTAAGCTTTAGTACATGTGTATAAAATTGGATAAAACCAACTGGCCATGGAGCTCCTTCTGTACAAAGTTGATGAGCATGCTATTAATATTCAGCTAGGTAATATTGATTTCACATTTTCACTAACATAAATGTCATGTCCTTACCGCTCAAAGTGTGTGGCACCAAGAATTTTCAAATCTTGGATTTGTCTTTGGTATTAGATTCATTTGTTTGCATTAACATGACATCTGAATTTAAATATATATTTGCATGATTAAGATATTATTTTTAGATTTGAATGTTGAATGATTAAAATTGTTTGTTTTTTAATGTTTGAATGTGCTCTATTTACTTTTAAACATAAATATACAAGTCAAATAAAAAGCTAATCAAGTATTAAAAAATTAAATAAAAATTAAGTATATTAAAATTATTATTTGTTAAAAAGATAAAACTTTTATGTTTGCTTGTAATAGTGGAGATGATTTGTAATGATGTTGATGATGATGTTTTGTGCTAGTGGCTAGTAATTATGGTGGTGATATTTTGTGTGAGCATAGAAAATCGAATTACCAATCAAATATGTGGCGAATAATTTGGAGCTTGAGGTTGTGTAACATGAAGTTTCCAAAATAAATTTTGAATCTAAGTTAATTCAGAGTCATCGAGCGCCCATTATACACAAATCCAATGATGGACCAAGCAAGTATATACACGTTTTTAGAGCCTCTAGGATATGAGATTTGACCTCGAGAATATGCAACATCCATGCAGGATCTTTTGTCAATGTGGAAATCAGCCCAGTTTGCATCAGAATAGAATATTAAGGGCAAAGAAGCAACAAGTTGAATAAGTAAATCAATGCAGAGTTCCTTTTAAGTGACGCAAAGGTCGTTTCATGACAAAACTTACTCACCAAGAAGGCAACATTAAGGATGAGTGATGATAGAGGTGGCAAATGGGCGTATTGGATTGGATTTGGATGGGTTAAATATGGATCGAGCAAAAATGGTTTGGATTGCAATCCGCCCATATAAATATGAATTTGGTCAAATATGAATTGGGTAAAAATGGTTCCAACCCACTTTAACTCCTAAAGTCAAAAACATAAAATTTCTATATCATTAGGGGTGTGCATCGGTCGGTTCGGTTCGATTTTACGTGTTATTGATTCGGTTTATCGGTTTTTGATTTTTAAATATGTAAAACCAATAACCAACCAATAAGATATTTTCTTATCGGTTTTTGGTCCTTAGTGGTTCGGTTTAACCAATAAGAAAATACTTATAAAATAGAAATAGTAACAACTAACATAAAAAAGTGAAATCTTAATTACCGCCAAAACCTACGCAATGCATTTTAGTTTACAAGAATCTTCAAACTTGAACTGAATCTTAGTTAGGAAAAAAATTGAATCCTAATTGTTGGAAGCTATAAATACTTCAAGCTTTTTATTACGATAACAACCGAACTTTATATTGTGCCTTTGTTGCACTGAATAGGTTAATACTTTGTGAATCACTGAATTATGAATTAGTAGTGTATATAATCTACATACATACACATCTATCTATCTATATATAGAGAGATAGATAGATAGATAGATAGATAGATAGATTAAGAGAGAGATTTAAATATATAACATAATAGGGATAAAACAATAATTTAGTATATCCTTATTGGGTTATCTATCTATCTAAAACCGCTATCGAACCGTTTACCTAATTTATTTTTTTATAAAACCAATAAAAAATCGTTAACCCGATAACCCAATACCAATAATCCAATAATATTTTTATCGGTTCGGTTTATCGGTAGGTTCGATTTTTGTACAGCCCTATATATCATATCAACTTAACTTTTTTTTAGTTTTTTTCTTTTTAGTTTTATTTTTCTCTCTTCTATATGTAGCCTCTAGTTTTTTTCTTTTTCATTTCCTTTTTTTCTCTCTTCTATCTCTACCCATTGCTTCTCCTTCTTTTTTCTTTTCCTTTTTAGTTTCTTTTTTTTTTTTTTTTTTATTTTGTTTTTACTTCTTTCTCATTTTTTTTTCTTTTTTCATTGTATTTTATGTTTTATATTTATTTTTTATTTTTGAAGAACATGGTTAAGTCAAGTACAAATTATGGATGATGACTGAAATATCATAACCACTCAGTATATTTGTATTTACCATTATTTTTTTTCTTTTTCATTTTCTCCTTTTTCATTATTCTTTTCTTTTTGATTTTTTTTGTATTTTTTTCTTCAATTCTTTCTTTACCATTTTTTCTCTCTTCTATCTCTAACTTCTACCTCTCTTTCTTTTTTTTTCCTTTTTTCCTTTTTTTTTCTTTTATTTTTTTTTTTATGATAACAAAAATACCCTAAGCGCATATTGATTTATATTCGCCCAACATTTATAATTTCTGTAAGTACATTCAAGTGGACTCCACCTGAAAGATCTTGGGATTACATTCGTCAAACCAAATATCTTTAGCAGTCGCAAGAAGTAAACAAATCAAGGTTTCTACGTACTTTCTGCCTTACCTGACCCTAAGCTCTTCGTTTCGTGCCTTACTTCTGCTCAAACGAGAACTCTAAGATGAGAGAGTTAGAAGTCGGATTTGAAGCTGGACTTTCCCATAAATCAAGGGTTATGTGGATCTTCTGCCATATATGAAATGGAATAAAGATGGACCAAGCTACTTAATGCAATTGTGTTTATATTTGTTTTTTAGACTTCAAACTTGTATTTGTATTTTATAGTTTGCACCATCATATATATTTTATATAATTTGCACTTATATTTTAAAAGGACTGTTTTGTATCTGTAATTTATCTTTTACTGCACATTGTATTTGTATTTTGTGGTTTTATTTTGCTTGTATTTCTATTCTATTTTCATTGATGAATTTGTACTTTTAAAGATCTATTTTATATTTGTATTTTTAAGTTGACTGTGTATTGTATTTGTATTTATAATTGTATTTATTTGTATTTGCATTCGTAGTTGACAGTATCATTTGTATTTTTAAACAATTCTAAAAGAACAGTTATTTTTCTTTGTACAAACACTTATATTTATATATATTGATACAACTTATATTTTATTGATATAAATTAAAAAATAAAAATAAAAATAATAAAATTATGCAAATACAATTGCTAAATTATACAAATACAAATGTTACATTTGTATCAAATGATACATGTTTATACAACTTGAACCATATGCATACTAATGATACTTGTTTCTATACAAATATAAATGATAAATTTGATATACAAATACTAATGGCACATTTCCATTGAATGATACATTGTATATTTACATATTTTAGTCTCAAAAAAATATAATTAATTCATACACTTATTTGTATATAAATACAAATGATAAATTGTACATATTGACAATTAAGCTATTCAAATACAAATAATAAAATTATTTAAAATATATAGTACGATACAAATAAATTTAAAGTAAAATTTTCTTATAAAATACAATGAAAAAAAAAAAGATGAGGAAAAAAAATGACAAAAATGACGAACCAAGAATGAAAAAGGGGAAAACGGAAATACAAAAAAAAAAAAAAGAATGCGACAAAAAAAGAAATAAAATTGAAAAAGAAAAAGATTGATGAAATAGAAGAAAGGAAAAAGTGTAAGAAACGAGTAAAAAATAAGTGGAAGAAAATAAAAAAATGAAAAAGAAAAAACAGTAAATTAAAGGAAAAAAGGAAGAAAAAATAGTAAATTAAAGTAAAAAAGAAAGAAAAAAGAAGAAACTAGAAAAGAAAAAAAAACTGAAATTTTAAGCATAGGGGGTGATCTCTGTGTTTAAATGGGTATCCATATTTTACCCATTTTATCCATATTTGTATAAGCTTTTAAAATGAGTTGAAGTCCATATTTATATATTTAAAATATGAGTGATCCAATTAAATGGACTCTTTTTAAAAATATGGGCTGAAATTGCCAAGTGATGACATGTTGACGAGAATAGAACGTATCATCTTGAAATAGAGAAGAGCCATGTTATTAGAGTTGTAAGTCAACAACCATATGAGACGAAATCGGCTTTGCGCTATCCATGAAAACTCTAGTCAACAACTCTGGAATTTAATTGATTTAGCAAACATCTCGCCTTTGTAGAAAGCTTTAAATAATGAAGATGTTCCAATTCGTTAAGAAAAAATACAGTCAATAAATGATAGAGAAGTTGTAAAATAATTTCCTTAAAGCTGCTAGTGACCAAAAGATCAACGACGTATATCAATATAATGGTGATGTGGAATTCTAGTTCCTTATGAATAGGGACAAGTCCAACCTGAAGAAGAAAAATCAATGCATATAAAGAGGAGCAAGGACGATCGAACCAAATTTGAGAAACCCTTTAAGTTCAATATGAAATTCAAGAGGGGGGTGAATTGAAATTTTTTTTAAGTCAACTGATCGGCTTGGTAAATCGACTCTCCTAAAAATTAGTATAAGCAATAAACTAGAAATAAAAATTAGTATAAGCAATAAACTAGAAATAAATTGAATATAGAAACTAAAGTGTAAGGAGGAACACAAAGATTTATATTAGTTTGGATCACCAATGTGGTGCATATTCCAGTAAAGGGTTCTTTAGAGCTTTGGCGAAAAGTTGGAGTTATAGCGTAAATTAACAAGTCCTAGATCTCAATCTGTCGTTATCTATATCTTGTGACACAATCTCAACTAGTATAACTAAAGGACTGGCTCAATCTTTTTCTTTTTGTAACTATTGTAAACTAAGAGAATTACAAGGCTTTGTGAAGATTAAAAGACGAGAAAAAATGGTAGTTCTCCTGTGAAGTTGCATATTGATTCTTCTGTCTTCGATGCCTTTATAGAGTCTTCATCTTTTTCAGCTTTCTTGCTCTTCAAAGAAAATCCAAGGGAGTTTCTTTCAATCGAGGATTTGTATTGATTCCTTGATTGAGGATTAAAATCATTGGCATGTCCATATTAGATATGTCTGTGCATGTGATATGATCTTTCTTTTTTGTATAGGTGGTTCATATCCATACACATCCATATCAGAAATGTCCGGGTAGGGGATATGATCTCTTTCGTTGTTTGGCCTTGCATGAGATATTTTCTTCCGTAATTGGTGCTCAATCAGTGTTTATCTATTGGTTTTCAGAACCTTTAATTGCTCTTTATGGGGATTTTCTAAATCTTTTAATGAGGTTTTTCCTAGTTTAGTTCGAGGTCCCAATTGATTTGCCTATCTTCCGATTCTCTGCTTTGTGTTCCTCCGAGGTGAGTCCTGTATATTTATCTCGTTAGTTTTTCATTATTAAAATAAATTAGGCTACTATAGAAGGCTAATAATTTCTCACTTTTTGATAATGAAAAATAATAAACATCAGTTGACTTTCCTATATGTGTGCCTCCCTCGTGTTTGTAGCTGGCTCCTTGTAGATAGAAGCTAGCTCCCCCTTACTTATAGTTCCACCTTACTTGTGGCTCTCCCTTACTGATGTGGATTTGTTCTCCCCCTTTTGGCATAGTAAAAAGTGTAAGGAAAGACAAGAAAAACAAATAGCAAAAATACAAACAAACACAGTATACAGAGGATGAAGCATATCATTGATAACACTCAACTTACACGTTAATTTAAGTGTCAGGCAATCGTTGTCAATATAATTACCCAACTTTGAGTCGGAGTCGAATCCATGAGGAACAATGTGAGTGACGATTAAATAAGTTCAAAATTAAAGTTACTTGCTAAATTCAAATATATTATGCAAATATTTTGGGGGATTTTGGATGTTTTCAAAAGTGTAAGACAACTCTTGGGCTTCTAAAAGACTAATTTGAGACTAAGAATAATTAGAACGTAATCAATTAGGAATGAATCTTGGGATTGTCTTTTCCTAGGGGCAAGTTATGCATGGGAACATGATGATTTGGTGTAATTTCTAATCGTTAATGATGTGGTAGGCTAGGTTGAAAGTCCTTGAGATAAGTTTGTCAATAAAGTCTCAGAAAATATCACTCATTTACCCTTTTGAGTACCTAACGAGTGTGTAAATTAAAGCCACCCAACAACTTAATTGGGCACCCTATTTTTAGGAAGAAGCCAAAAACATAGCCTACTCTCTATTCACCCTTATTTCTAAGATAGGAAAAAGATCGTAAACTATATCCATTATTGTTCACTATTGCTTTGTCCCTCATAGCCCTCTTTCAAGGATGCCATGGGTTCCAAAAGTTCACCCTTATCCCTCTTTCAAGGATGATGTGAGCTTTCAAGAGTTTGGAGTTTTCACCCACAAACCTATTTTAGGTGTTTGGGGTTTTCACCCATAAATTCCAACTAATTAAATCAAGCAATAGTAAAACTCATCATCAACAAACTAGAATCTACACAAATACATCACAACCCACACACAATTGCACCCTATTCTAACATAATTTCAAGAGGAAGAACTAGCAACTCATAAAGATAACAAACAAAAATATACCAAAATCTTCATCAATTTGATTCATGAAAAATAAAGAGGATGCAAACCACACTTTAAATTCCAATAAATCCTCAATGGGATTTGTCAATTCTTCATTGAGGAGTCACTTTAATATCTTCTTATCTAAAGATTAGTATAAATTTTTCTCCAAGCTTCAAGTGATACAAAAACACTAAACTGGGAATCGAATAAAAATCTCTAGAATTGTCAATATCCCAAAAGAGAAAGGGTTTAAGCCTATAAAAAAATTTGGGTTTGGCTGGGTGAAATTACAAAATTGCCCTTGGACAAATTCCCGCTTAGCCGCAATTGTAGAAGCTTTACTGCAATTGCAGTTACCATGATTATGGTACTTTAACCTGGCTTGAATGGTCACGATTGCATCCCACAGACCGCAATCGTGGTAACTGAGGTTGGTTTCTGCTTTAGGTATTCTAGCTGCACTGCTTCTCTCCTTTTTTATCCTTTTTATCTCACCTCCGCATCTTTACTTCTCATGACCTTTATGCTTGCAAAATGTAAAAGATAGTGCATTTAATCACAAAGTTGTCTCATTTAGACATTCAAATCATAGTAGCGTGCACGGAAGTGGAGTGCAAATGAGTGGCAAATTCACCACTCATCAACACTTGTTTTTACTCTTTACACATGTGCCTACTTTTACTACCTTGATTCACTCATCTTATGGAAAGCATTTTCTTGTCACCTCTTTTCTTTGTACACTTCATGTTTATCTTTCCTTTCTTGGGTCCCTTTTTTTTCCTATTCATTTATTCTCAAAATTTAGCTTTAACGCACTAACTTACAATCTCATGGCCTAAAATTACCTCTTTTAATTTTTGCCATTTTCAAGATCAAGGAGGGTAGGGTTCAAAAGAGAGATAAAAATTGAAAGGCGCACGGTTTGCAATGTGTTTGCCAAAGAAAAGAATCCAAAGGCTCAAAGTGGGTGACTAAAAATAACATCTATGCAGGGATAGGCTATTTTTTAATTTAATTTAAGGGTTTTACTAATAAGGATCAAAAAACACAAAAAAAAAGTCTTTACACTTGATGGACCAACCCATCCAAAATTAACAGAGACGAAAATAAAAATTAGGCCTAACCCAATCAGAACAAAATACCTGGCCCTCTTCCCAATTGTTATTACATATAAATCATTCCAAGGGTTTCCTAATATCATTTCCTTTATCCTCTGCCGCAAAACCCTACTTCAGTTGAAAAAATGTTGGCCTTCACTGTTTTTAATTTGTTCTTATTTTTCTATTTGTTGTGGATTATTACTGGTGTGCCATGGAGTTATGCTGCTGCTGCTACTCATATCAGCTCTCAGAAGTAAGATTCCTCCTCTGTTTTGCTCTCTTTTTGCTCAACTTCTCAATTAACAAACTATGTTATTTCTCCCAGGTGTGTTCTCTAGTGGATGGGATGATCTTCACGTTTTTGTGTTGTGTTGAGGGTTCCAGGTCCCTGAATGGTATTCCAGATCTAAGTAAGCTCTGCTTCTTCTCTTTCATTCTCATTTTTAGCTTCCATGTTGATGTACTTTCCTTATTCTGACATTTGTTGTGGTTACTGTCGGGATGGAGATAGTGGGAAGCTCGGACCCACAAGTAGTTGGACTATAATGCTCCTTTCAGGTGTTTCAGCTGCAAGTATCTCACATGACCCTCCCCTTTTGCTGCGAGTCCTTTTTAATGGCTGACATATATTAGGCTAGCAAGCTTATTATATTTTTTGTTGCTTTTCTGATTGTATATATCTGCTAGTAAATGGTTATCTCTATAAGTCGTAGCCTACTCAGCCTATTTATTCTCTTGTTGCTCTCAGTCAAGGGTAGGCATTTTAGGTTAAAGTGGACTTCCATTGTCACAAAGATGGCCTAAGATCATTTCACCAACCACGTACAATAAAAATTAGCTTTGAGAGACTAATGGGGCAAGTTATAGATGGTACAAGTATACATGAGGTTCAAACAAATAAGCTCACCACACATGGCATGAAAATTTTCCAAGAAAGCTCAATTTCTCCTCCCGCTAGAGACAAAAATAGAGTATCTAACAATTTTCACAAGTTAAAAATTTGGAGTCACAAAAAGAGAAAAAGAATTATTACAAGGTCGCTCACATCCATGCCCTTGATTTTTGAAAAATTTTGGACGGAGGGGGGTGTTCTCTTTGCATTTGCACCACGCATAATTTGCTAATTATGGCACCAACCAAAGCCTTCTTCTCACATTTTGGCTTTCATACGGGCAAATCATATGGCTACTCAGACTTCGTCATCAGTACTAGTGTGATCCCAAATCCATAATGCCACAGGTACTCAGACTTTCCTTGCATTTATAGCCCCAATGCTATGGGTACTTAGACTTCTCCTACATCATTATTAAAAGAGTTAGAAAACTAAAAATGAACACAATCAATTCACAAAATTTCCATGCTTTATGTGAACTACATTCAAGTATTGCAAGCTAGTAAGTATGCACAGGGGAAGGGATATAACCCAAACTAAGAGACTTGTTGTGACCTCACTACATAACACAAAAGCATAAGAAAGGTTAAAAGGATCCCTGAAACCACATTGATAACCATGTTGAAAGCTGGACACAGAGCTGCAATCCCGACATGATTGGTGCGATCGTGATAACACTATCGTGATCTTCAATTAGCGATCACAGTACCTGAGGCATTTTGATCCTCTATTTTGCCTATTTTTCTGCATGCCTGCCACACTTCTAAGCTTGGTTTCTCCCTGTTTTTGGCCTCCAACCTGCCTAAAGTATCTGGAGAGCATTAAAATTTTCTAACTTATTCAAAAATAAATAATGTAAATATGAAAATGATGGGTTGCCTCCCATCAAGTGTTTAATTTAACGTCACAGCACGACACCTCTTTTACCCAATTTTGCATCAAATTTTTTAGTAAGCTCATTGGGTATTGGTGAGAACATCAAGAATCCACTTGCTACACCTTGAATTTTGCATTTATTGACCTTCAAGTGGCGGGCTTCATTTTTCCCTCTTGAGATGGAAAACTCCAAAATATACGAATCTTGTATCTCATCTTCACTGTTCATGATTTGCTTGGGTGGTTTGATTTTCATCATGTCCACCAAACACAATGTTAAAAAGTGGTTTGAACGAGGTCTTCTTCCTAATTCTAGAGTCGCATTCCTCTTGACATTCTCATCTCGAAATAGACTAGATCTTTCACAAAGGATTTGCTTGGCCTCTTCTTTCTAATCTAGTACCATTTCCTTATTTTTGGCATCATCTCCAACGTTTGGTTCGGTTGGTTGGGAAATCATCGAGGATCCTTCAATATCAAGATCACTATAATCCATGTGGCTTGACATCTTTTCTTCTTTAACCTCATTTTAAAGAGTGGATATGTTCATGGTTTTTCAGATGTCGCACTCATTACCTATTTCTTTTATTCTTTTGATTTTCTTTTTACATGCCCCCACGGATTGATGCATGAGATGTATGTTATCCTTCATTTTTTCCACCCGATCTAAGATAATTTGAAGTATTGCTTCAACACTATTATATACGACATATTGTTCTTTCTTTTTGTCATCATAAGACCTATCAAACTCATAAGAAGAACTAGCGTTTAGGTTAGTATAACGAGGGGAAGGGGCATTTGGACAATCGCTCTAATGTCCATCTTGACCACCACATAAGGAATAATCATACTCTTACGAGGATCGATATGATGCATATATCTCTTTCCGAGGAGTATATCTATAATCTTTCCAAAAGTGGGGTCCATCATAATATGGACATGTCTCTCTAATATGTTTTTATCTCAAGATTAGTACAAATTTTACTCCAAGCTCCAAGTGATACAAAAACCCTAAACTAAGGATAGGATAAAAATCTCTAGAATTGTTAATATCCCAAAAAAGAAAGGGTTTAAGCCTATAAAGGAATTGGGTTTGGCTGGGTGAAATTATAAAACTACCCGTGGGCAAATTCTTGCTTTACCACGATTGTGATATTTGACCTAGCTTGACTGGCCTCGATTGCATCCCACAAACCACGATCGCACTGAGGTTGGTTTCTACTTCAGGTCTTCTAGCTGCACTTTTTCTCTCCTTTTTGATCCTTTTTAGCTCACCTCCACAACTTTCCTTCTCATAACCTGTATGCCTGCAAAATATGGAAAATAGTTCATTTAATCACAAAGTTTTCTCATTTAGATATTCAAATTATAGTGTGTGCACGGAAGTGGAGTGTAAATACGGTGTATTCACCAGTCATCAATCATGAAAATCAAAAACCAACAAAAACAAGTAGTATGAAGTAATGATGGGGGAAGGAATAATTATTACCCCTAATACAATCCCAAAAAAGAAGATGGGATAGAACCCCTTTGAATGATAAGAGTTAGATTCAACATTTTTTAAGAAAGTTGGTTAGAGCATTGTGCATGTTGTGACAAAAGCATTCATAGGATCTTTCCACATTCTTACAGAAACTAGAGTAGAAGTTCTATGAAGATATGGATAGCTCATCATGAGAGGAGATGTCTTTAGACTTGATGCAATCGACTTGCTTGAATAACCTGTTGAAAATTTCAACTCTTTCTTGTTTGAGGCCATCGACTAAAAGATGTATTTTTCCTACGTTGGTGCTTGTGACCTTGACTAGTTGTGGCAACTTGCTAGTTGACTCCTGAATACCTAACATCCCTTCCTCGATAGATTTTAGTCATTCCTTATCTCCTTCACTTCCTTCAGCACTAAAAAAATGGGGTTAGCAATATTTTTACTTACCTTAGGGAGATCAGATTTTGATTTGGTGGAATCCTTTTTGAACCATGCATTGTCCATTAGAACATATCCCATGTTGGAAAACTTCTTGGAGTCATAGGTGATAGAGACTTCAACTGCAGAAAAGCCTGAGAGATTGATGGAGTAGGATTCGAGTAATTAACAACCCATAAGGCAGACGTATTGTGGCATGTGTGTCCACTGCACTCTCCAACATATATAAACCACATGGCCCAGTTAACTTTGTATTTCTTTATCATGTAATATAGAACAAAAATATCTTTACAAGTGACATTACTTAGAGAACCCTTCCTGGAAATCAAGATACTTGTGATGATATGGGCCAAAATTCTATGCGTGAAGTAAAAATATAATAGTCCAAAATTTGACAAGTTCACTTCAAGATTTGAAATAGCTTCTTTTGCTTCCTCAAAACTAACCTCAAAATTTTCAAGCCAATTTCCATTCAAAACTGGAATTACTCCAAAGAACTTAGTATCAAACACTTTCTTAAATAGAAAGTCATTCAAAATAATTCTTGTGCCAAGCACTAGGATTTTACTTACCATTGTCTTAGGAGATGCGAAGATTAGGATAAGACATTCTGAAAGGGTCCTTAAAGATCTCTGATCTACTTAAATAGAGTACAAGAGATTAATTCTAATCCTTAAATAGGGGACTTATAGTACAATGAGATTCCTTCAATTGCAGAAGATTCATAATATTTCCAGACATCACTGAGCGACTTTTGAAGGCCACAAACTTGGATTAAAGAATAAAAGTTGAAAGAACACTTTCTTGGGGACTTTAATCGCCGGGTCTATAGAGAAGTACGTAATCTATACTACACAATATTACGATCAAGACTATAAGAGAAGAATTCAAAATAAAAACCCTAATTTCGGCGCATGTAAACAGCTTAGTACGTACATTGATTCTTGGTGGAAATGGCTACTAATTTTGGTGGAGATAATCCACAGGATGAATCCATGAAACATAAGCAAGCAGAAGAAGAGAAACAATAAGGTTTGATAACAAAGTATGCAGATATATTAAAGAGCAAGACCTACGTGCATGAAAACAATAAAGTCCCTCTTAAACCTATCATAATGGTGAATGGGGAGCCAATAGTAACATGGAAGTCATTTGAGGTTAAAGCAATGATCCTACAAGAGAATCTACAGTATGCAGTCATCGGTAAGTTCTCTTATAGCAGATCGGATATTAATGCTTTGCGGTAAATTATTCCTATTCAGTGTCGTATAAAGGGAGATTGTACAATAGGGGTATTGGATTCACAACATATTTTGATAAGATTGAATCAGTTAGAAGATTATCTGCATTTGCTATCTATAGTAGCTCATCATATTAAGGCTAAGGAGGTGTATTGGCAAATGAGAACACTCAAATAGGATCCTTGGTTCGAGCCAAATATTGAAACAACAGTAGGTATTACATGGATATCAATGCCAGACCTTCCACTAAATTTCTTTGCCAAAGAAGCAATTTTTTCAATTGCTTTTATAATTGGAAAGCCCTTAATGGTGGACATGGCTACACAAATGCATACAAGTCCTAGTTTTGCTCGAGTAAATATTAAAGTGGACCTTGTGGATAAACTATCTCATAGGGTGAATATCAATGAAGAGGATAAGGAAACTGGACAGAATAAGTCAAAGTGGATCAGTATCTAATATGACTATTAGCCAAAATACTATCAGGAATGTTGTCTACAGGGTCATGATGAAGCCACATACTAGAATATTCACCTGGATATGTATGAAAAGATTTAGGAGAAAATGGAAGAAAAGACATATGGTAAGGAAAAAACAAAACAGAAGGAGCATGGTCACATACTAACAGCTCAGAAGGAAAATCAAAACCAATGGATGCTGAAAAGAAATAAATATAAAAAGGATAGGTATGATCATATAGTAGGGGAAATATCTGATAAAGTAGGGGATATTTAGACATCAAATACATTTGATGCTTTGAACCAAGAATAGTAGGATAATCAAAAGGAGGTCTCCAATATACAGAACACTGAAAACATTAAATATTGGGTTAATAGGAGTTTTGGAAAAGAAGAATCAGTAGAGGCAGTAGAGAAACTTAATAGTAGGAGTAATCAACACCAAGAAGATAGTAGTAAGAAGGAAACTATTGAGTAAAGGGAAGTGACACCAGTGGCACCCAATAATAAAGAAGAGGTTCCACTAAGTCAGATGCACATTCATTTGGAAAGGGAGGTACTACAACAGGTAGAAGTGAAGAATAGTAAGAATACAGAGATGGATTTGGTATAATATGAAAATGCAGACAAGCAAGAATTAATAATGGAGGGGGTACTACCAATAGTAATGGAAGCAGGAAATATGATGGAGATGGTAAACAACAAAAATGCTAATTTGGATGATGAGAATCTGACTGATAATATTGAAAATGCTTCAGTGGTAGGGGATTTATCACCAGAGCAGATTCAGTCTTTGAATTATAAGCATGGAGCAAGAAAGAAGAAGAAGAAAAAGAAGAAGGTGAGTGAAAGCACAATGCAGACAAGGAGTCACATACTCAAATCCCTATCAAAATGAATGCTTTAATATAGAATATCATATCGGTGAATACTCAGAAAGCATTCACAAGATTAATTACCGTGCATAGAAGATTTCATTTTGGCTTCATTGTCATAATGGAACCTTTTAAGGAGAGTCAAAGTGTAGAAGAATATAAAAGTAGATTGGGAATACATCATGCAGTGGAGAATTGTTCAGGAAAAATATTCATGGATAATATTATTGAATACACTATTATCAGGGATGAAGAACAATTACTTACTATCAAAATGGAGAATCAAAATATGGGAGTGGAAGTTTTTGTTACTTTGGTATATGCAAAGTGCACCCAGAATGAAAGGCTAATATGGTGGGATTCTCTGGGGAAACTTGCAAACAATATGCAACAACCTTGGCTAGTGGGAGGTGACGTTAATGTAATTAGAAATAATGAGGAGAAGCTCGGTGGATTGCAAGTTACAGTGGATGAGAATGATGATTTTAATCATTGTATAAGCATGTGTAATCTGGAGAAATACACATTCAAAGGGAGCAAATTTATATGGTGGAATGGCAGAACTGATGATTCTTGCATTTTCAAAAGGATAGATAGGGTTTTGGTTAATGACAAAATGAAAGATTTGTTTCCAGTCTTGGAATTGGAAAATTTGGTAAGGAGTGGATCTGACCATGCCCCAATGTTGATGCATTTTATCCAAAAAAGAGAGCAGCTAATCAGACCTTTTAGATTTCTTAATTTTTGGCTCAAGGAAGAATCATGCCTGGATGTTATTAAATAGAGCTGGAGTACTGAATATGAAGGAAATCCCTTCATCAAATTTTATCAAAAATTAAGGAAAACAAAGGGTGCACTGACTAAATAGAGTAAGCAAACTTTTGGAAATATATTCCAAGAAATTGCTACTCTAGAAGAGGTAATCAAGGTAAGGGAGCAGTAATTTGAGTAGAAGCCATCAGGTGCTAACAGATCTAAGCTATCACAGGCACAGGAAGAACTAGCCACTCAGCTAAAAAGGGAGGAAAGTATTGGAGACAGAAGGCTGGTTTTGAATGGTTTAAGAATGGAGAAAAGAATACTAAATTCTTTCATACTATAGTCAAAGGGAGAAGGACCAAGTTAAACATACAAAGGATACAGAATGTAGATAGGACCTGGCTGTAGGGGTCGGCATGGTACAGTACGGTACGGTATTTTAAAATTCGGTACGGTAACTTTGGTTTTCGGTATCTAAAAGAACAATATCATTACCATACCAAATTAGTTTGGTATGGTTCGATATTTTTAAATTCAGTTTCGGTATTTTACGGTATGGTCATTTGGTAACCATACTTTATTTAATTTATAATTACATATATTCATATAAAAAAACTATAACTTTAAATTTTAAAAACGTCTCAATCATGTTAGGAAAATAACTATCTTTGTTAATAAATTACACAAAAATAACATTTCAATCACGATTGAATAGTCTGAGATGCAAACTCTGAACAACAGTACCAAAACTTAAGCATAGTACTCTTAAATAATAAGCTTCCCAAAAAAATTATTTCTAAATAAAATCTACTTTTGTGTTCAATTGGCTAATGAATGATTTATAAATATATTTAATAATCTTAAATATAAAGTATATATAGGTTTTATATGTTATTAAAAAACTTTAATGCGGTATACGGTATTTATTACATAAATACCAAATACCGTACCAAATACCAAAATAATTTAAAATTCCTATCAAATACCATAACATCTATACCGTGGTATAAAACATTTTGGTTTTGGTCTGGTATTGGGTATATACCATACCATGCCCACCCCTACCTGGCTGGATAAACAAGAGGACATATCAGAAGCAGCAAAAATTTTCTTTTCAAAGCAATTTGAGAAGTAGAAGGATGCATAAGATTTTTCAATGCTAGATAAATTACCTCAATTGGTCACAGACTCTTAGAATGAAGAATTAAAGAGGATACCAAAACTGGAAGAAGTGCATAATGCAGTCACGGGTTTAAATAGAAATAGTGCAGGTGGACCTGATGTAATGACAGGAGCTTTTTTTCAAGATGCATAGACTGTTATTACACAAGATATCCTCTAGATATTAATAGCTTTTTTTGTGGTTATGATCTCCCAAGATTTATCACTCATACCAACTTGGTATTATTACCAAAGAAGCTAGTGATAAATACCTTTTCTGATCTAAGACCTATAGCCCTTAGTAATTTTGTGAATAAAATCTTTTCAAGAATTATTAATTACAGGTTTAATAGAATTCTTCCTTAAATAGTAGCTGGAGAGTAAGTTAGATTTGTACAAGGGAGAAGAATAGCTAAAAATATTTTGATGGTTTAAGAGATTGTATCTGAGATAAGGAAGAGAGGTAAACCACCAAACATTATGATGAATCTAGATATGATGAAAGCATATGATAGGGTTGAATGGTTGTTTATGACTAAGGTACTGAGGAGAATTAGTTTTTGTGAACAACTGATTGACATGGTTTTAAGGCTTCTGGGAAACAACTGGTACTCCATTCTGTTAAATGGACAACCAAAAGTTTTTTTTAAATCTATTAGAGGTTTTATACAGGGTGACCCCTTGTCACCCACACTCTTTATCATTGCTGCAAAGATCCTATCAAGAAGCTTAAAGAAACTCTTTTTTAACAAAGAATTCAAAATGTTTGGGATGCCTAGAGGAAGTCCTAAAATCAATTACCTGGCTTTTGCAGATGACATGATTATTCTTTGTAAAACAGAATTAGGTACATTGCAGCTGGTGATAACCACATTGGAAAAGTATGAAAAGGTTTCAGGACAGAAGATAAATAGAGGAAAAAGTATCATATGCTTGCATCACAGTTTTATAATGGAGTAGCATTGATGGCAGAAGTTACAACAAGTATTTTGAGGCAACAGTTCCCATTCAATTACTTGGGATGTCCTATATTCTACATGAGGAAGAAGAAAGTTTATTATCAGCATATTATGAATAAAATTAGTTCCAAGTTACAAGCTTGGAAAGGGAAGTTACTTTCATATAGTGGTAGAGCAGTCCTTATTAAACATGTGTTACAGAGTATACCAATACACTACTTATCAGTGATAAGCCTTTCTAAAAATGTAATTAACACTATCCATAAGATAATTGCAAAATTCTTTTAGAGTAGTACTATAGGTGGAAGGGGGAGACATTAGGTATCTTGGTCATCTATGTGCTTACCAGAAGCTGAGGGAGGACTGGGATTCAGAAGATTGCAAGATGTGTCCACAACTCTATTTTGCAAGTTGTGGTGGAATTTTAGAACACAGAAAACTATCTGGAGTGATTATATGTTCAACAAGTATTGCATGAAGCACCACCCTAAGGACTTCATAAGGAAGGTAGGATGTGGCTCCTAAGTTTGGAAGAAAATACTGCAAGTAAGAGATTTGGTAGATCATCTCATTTTATGGCAATTAGAAGAGGGGATACTCATTTATGGTATGATAATTGAAGTGGATTGGGTGATTTTTACACTGTTATTGAAGAAAGTTATGAATGGGATAAAAAGTTTCAGGGGGTGAGGGATTTAATGACTGGTAGGAATTGGAATGAGGATAGGTTGAAGAGCCTTTTTGTAGATGATATTGCGACTCATGTTCTGACTAAAATTAGAATAGGGGAGGCAAATCAACAAGATAAGCTAATTTGGAGCTTGGAGGTAATAGGAAAATTCTTAGTAAAGTCTACATGGCACTATGTGAGACAGAGAGGGGACGTTAATGAATTTTATAAGAAATTATGGATTAAAGGGTTCTCTTTCAAAATTGTATTTTTTATGTAGAGAATGTGAAGGGGAAGGATTTCTGTTGACGACATAGTCAGAAGATAGGAGGTTGATGTGCAAGCTTTCTGTTAGCACATTTAAGGCTTTTAACTCAGAATAATTATAAGTTATTAAGTAACTATTGTTGTTTTTGATAATATTTCATGTGATTTTGTAGGAAAGTCAAGATGCATGAAAATACATGAAAGTTATGTCAAAAAGGATGATTTTTGGTGAAAGATGCAAGAAATTAAGTTCTGATGACATGTCCTGATAAGCTATCAGATCTCTGATAAGCCATTAGGAATGTCGTCAGTCAGAAGTAGAAGGAAAAAATTGAACATGCCTGGTGACATGTCTTGATAAGCTATCAAAACTCTAATAAGCCGTCAGGAATGTCATCACTCAGAAGTAGAAGGTAAAAATTAAAACCATGCCTGATGATATGTTATGATAAGCTATCAGAACTCTGATAAGCTGTCAGGTATGTCATCACACATAAGCAAAAAGTAAGATATGGGAATCATGTCTAACGATATAGTCTGATAAGCCGTCAGACATATCGTCAGCTAAGGAGAAAAACCTGAAATTTTAATTTCAAATTTTTCTTAAGTTACGAATGTAAATAGTAGCTTTTAGGGTTTCATTGAGGGGACTGAACATCTAGAACTTATTCCAAAGGTAAAGTCACCTCTTTTTGGGCCTCTTAACTTAGAATTGAATTTTCAACTCTGTGATTGGGTTGTGGGAACTTCTTCTTGAATTTGGAAGAGAACGGACCTCAAACTTCATTTTTTGTAAGTTTAATTTCTTTGAATGATGAATACAGTTATTGCTATCTCTTTCTATATCATGTGGAACTAAAACCCACAACTAGGGTTATGGGATCTATGATTATTCCTCCATGAATTTAATAGTTTGTTAGGGTTTGAATAATTGTGGGGACATCTTGATAATACCTTTGTAATGATATTATCTATTGGTTGCAAACAACAGTTCCCGCCTTTTGTTGATTTGCTCGAACTGAGAAATAAACTAGAGGGAGTGAATTATCAATGAGGATTTGGGAAGGTTAAGTTCTCATCTAATTATTAATGTTGTAACAAGATTGATCAAGTCGAGATAAAATCAGTATAAATAGAATGTTTTCCTAAGTTTGAGAGAATTAGGAAGTTCAACATCTAGGTAGGCTGAGAAACACTTAGATGGACTGTCAAAACTGATAATTTGGTAATTCCCACAAGTCATGAGCATCCATTACTACAACTATCATTCAATGAGGGGTTAATAATCATAGTGATCACAACCCTAGTTTCTCTCTATCATTGATTTGAACCATTAAAATTTTAGCTTTGAGTTCTGAAGCAAGTCAAAACTTTTATCAACTATTAAAAAAACCCCATTTTATATTTTCATATTATTTGTTTGAAGTTAACTTGTAGCTATAGTTTCAAATAGTTTAATTGCCACTCACATTGTTCCTTATGGATTCGACCCGACTCCAAAGTTGGATAATTATATTGAAGACGACCGCCTTGCACTATATTGATGTGTAAGTTGAGCATTATCAAAAATGGTGCCGTTGTCGGGGAACAATTTGGCGTATTGAGTTGGTTTGGAATTTTAGCCTACTTTCTTGAATTCAAACTTGTAAATATTTGTTTTTAGTTTTCTTTTATTTCTTGTGTTAGGTAGATTTTTATTTTAGTTTACTTATTACTATGGCATTGTGTAATGAACATGATCTTGGTGGTTGAAAATCTTTTCTTGATGATCCATGTCCATATTGTGATGGACCTCACTTTTGGCAAGATTGTAGATATGCTCCCCGGAGAGAGATGTATGCACCATCTCTATCCTACCGGGAGAATGATTATACTTTATGTGGTGGTCAAGATGGAAATTGGAGTGATTGCCCAAATTCTCCCTCCCCCTATTATGCTAACCCAAATTCTAGTTCTTCTTATGAGTTTGATAGGACTTATAGTCAAGAAAAGAAAGAACGAAGCACTGAAAAGAGTGGCATTGAAGCTATGTTTCAACTAATATTGGATCTCTAGAAAGAAACATATGATATCATATGTGATATGCATCAAGACATAAAGCCAATCATTCATAAGGAGATGGATATAGAGGTCAATCATTTAAAGAATTCTTCTATATTATATTTAGATGATATATTGTCTGTAAAATCATTTAAAATAATGGAAGAGTGTAAATATGAGGATCAAGAACCCTATATTAATTTTGATCTTAATGTTGAGCAACCCTCGGTGATTTCCCAACCAACCGAACCAACCATGAGAGATAATGCCAAGATATAGGACATGGTGCTAGAGGCAAAAGAAGAAACCAAGAAAATCTCTAATAAAGACTCTAGCCTAATTTGAAGTGAAAATGTCAAGAAGGTGAATAAAAGTGAGTGTGTAGCAGATAGTGTAAATTTTGAAGTAGGATTGATTGGTCCTTATTCAATGCACTTTTCTACATTATGTTTAGATGATATCTTGTTTGTGGAATCATTTAAAATAGTAGAAGAGTGTGAAGATGAGGAACAAGAATTCTATGTTCTTGATTTTACATTAGACAAGCAATATAAAAACACACCTCACTTTAAGGCCGAGTGGTTTACCACGCTCAATCCATTACTTGACTTCTTAATTTTTGTACCATCACCCTATGAGCGAGGCAAGAAGATGGACTCTAAGTTGGGGGTGAAATTCATATCCTTAAGGAGGAGGAAAAAGTTGAGTTGGGTCATGCCGCAACACTAAATTAGGTTCTTCTTGGGAGGCAACCCAAGGTGTTTTGTTGTTTGTATTCGTATTATGTGATTGACATCAGATCTTCGCACCCATAATGCCACAGGTATATTTCTAACTTTCTTATTTTGGTTTGACGCATTGGGGATATTGCATGATTTTAAGTTGAGGGTGAGGCTACTTGTGGGTGTTGATGTCCTCCTTGGGTTTTTATTGTCGTGTCTCTTTTTGCTGGAGTCTTGTTCCTAGTAGAGCCGACATGTTTAGGCGTATTGTGTTTGTTTTGTGATATGTTATGGTTAACTGGGGAACAAATAAGTATCTAGAATAGTTGACATATTTTTGTTGATTTATCTTGGAATGATAAATACCTCTCCAATTGTCTATCTAGTAACTGTGTGATGTGCATCTATATGTGACTACTGTGAATCTTTTTATGGTATTAGTACTAGGTACATGATAATCACTATAAATATTTGCATGAACCAAATGGGTAGTAGCTTGTGATGTACCTTTGTGTCATGTATGTGTGAGATACTACCTAGTTCCTGTTGTGTGTTAAATCCAGAACTTGCCCGGTTAGTCTTGCTTTGGTTTTAGGATAGCGGTTAGGAAAGGATCATAGGCCGTTGTTGATATTAGTCCACTTTTAGCCTAAATGGCCTTCCATGTGTAAATAATATCCCTTGATACTGATTTTGAGTCTGAATGCCTATTCTTTTTATTATACCTATCACCTTCCCATTTGTATCATAATGAACCTATTTCGGCCCTGGTCCTCCTTGGAAATTGTGCACTTTGACTTAGAAAAATAGCCTAAGTTGAGGGTTGCTATCATAGGGGTGCGTGATGTAAAGTAAGTATGACGAAGGGTAATAAAAAAATTTTGCAAGGCTGGGTGTGGTAGAAAAAAATGAAAAAAGAAAAGTTGTGAAAAAAAATAAATTACTAAAAACTGCACCCATCTTGAATGTGCGTTAATCAAGATAGGCAAAAATAAGGTAAAGGTTGATAAGTGAGATCCCAAAGATAGTGTAGTGCCAAGGAGGCTTAGTTACTTTAAATATCATTGTGTATCATACCAGCCCCAAGCCTATATTACAAGCTGAAGAAAAGTCCTATAGTGATCCTAACTTAACTGTCTGAAAGCTTTGGTAATGAAAATAAGGGCAAGCTTATGGTATTTGACATACATTGAATGGAACTTGTTTCTGAGAGTGAGTGTCTATTGACTGTACCACATTGACATGCTTGAGTTCACATATGAGTGAGGAGCGACTTCTTTATTATAAGGGCACATCGGTTACATTGCTAGTTTCCTACTTGTTTGGGAAGTGTAATTTGTATATAGGCATGGTTATTGTTGATAATTTGATGCCATATCTTGATTCCCTTGTGTCGCATTGTTGATCTTCATTGATATACACAGTTGGGTTTAGAGTGATTGAACTTAGAGAGTGTAATGTGTTTGGAGGTAAAATTTATGATCGACTGTCATAGGTATCTTATGTTTCTCTTGGTTAAGCATCGCAGTATGGTGTCATGTAATTTCTTGAGGATAAGTATTTGCTTTAAGTTGAGGGTGTTGATGTGCTAGCTTTCTGTTAGCATATTTAAGGCTTTTAACTAAGAATAATTTGTAAGTTCTTAAGTAACTATTGTTGTTTTTGATGATATTTCATGTGATTTTGTAGGAAAGTCAAGATGCATAAATATACATGAAAGCTACGTCAAGAAGGATGATTTTTGGTGAAAGATGCAAGAAATTAAGTTCTGACGACATGTCCTGATAAGCTATTAGATCTCTGATAAGCCATCAGGCATGTCGTCACTCAGAAGCAGAAGGCAAAAATTTGAAGCATGCCTGACGACATGTTCTGATAAGCTATTAGAACTCTGATAAGCCATCAGACATGTCATCACTCAGAATTAGAAGGCAAAAATTTGAAGCATGTCTGACGACATGTTCGGATAAGCTATCAGAACTTTGATAAGCCGTCAGGCATGTTGTTATACATAAGCAGAAGGCAAGAAATGGGAATTATGTCTGAAGACATGGTCTGATAAGCCGTCAGACATGTTGTCAGCTAAGGAGCAAAATCTGAAATTTTAATTTTAATTTTTTTTTAAGTTAAGGATATAAATAGCAGCTTTTAGGGTTTCATTGAGGTGGTGGACATCTGGAACTTATTCCAAAGGCAAAGTCACTTCTTTTTGGGCCTCTTAACTTAGAATTCAATTTTCAACTCTATGATTGGGTTGTAGGAACTTCTTCTTGAATTTGGAAGAGAACGAACCTCAAACTTCATCTTTTGTAAGTTTAATTTCTTTGAATGATGAATACAATTGTTGCTATCTCTTTCTATATCATGTGGAACTAAAACCCACAACTAGGGTTGTGGGATCTATGATTATTCCTCCATAAATTTAATAGTTTGTTATGGTTTGAGTGATTTTAGGGACGTCTTGATAATTCCTTTGTAATGATAATTATCTATTGGTTGCAAACAATAGATCCCGCCTTTTGTTGTTTTGCTCGAACTGAGAAATAAACTAAAAATAGCAAATTATCAACGAGGATTTGGGAAGGTTAAGTTCTCATCTAATGATTAATGTTATGACACGATTGATCAACTCGAGATAAAATCAATATGAATAGAATGTTTTCCTAAGTTCGAGAGAATTAGGGAGTTCAACATCTAGGTAGGTTGAGAAACACTTAGATGGACTATCGAAACTGATAATTTGGTGATTCCCACAAGTCATGAGAATCCAGTACTACAACTATCATTCAATGAGGGGTTAATAATCATAGTGATCACAACCCTAGTTTCTCTCTATCATTGATTTGAACCATTGAAATTTTAGCTTTGAGTTCTAAAGCAAGTCGAAACTTTTATCAACCATTAAAAAACCTCTATTTATCTTTTTGTATCATTTGTTTGAAGTTAACTTGTAGCTATAGTTTCAAATTAGTTTAATCGCCACTCACATTATTCCTCGTGTATTCGATCCCGACTCCAAAGTTAGGTAATTCTATTGATGACGATCGCCTTGCACTAAATTGACGTGTAAGTTGAGCGTTATCAGGGATTCTTGGTCCTTCAAAGTGTTGGCATTGTCAAAATCCAGCACAGGAGACCATAGCACATGTGCTATTGAGATCAGTTTTAGCTAACAGGACTTGGTCATACTTTTCTTCTTTTGTAGGAATAAACATACAAAAAAGGAGTTTAAGAGAGACAATCTATGCATGGTGGAATGTACAAGTCAAACAAATGGAGAAAGCCTATTTCAAAGCAATACCAGCAATCATCATGTGGGAATTGTGGAGAAGAAGGAATTCTAAGAAGTATGAGGGAAAGGAGATCAGCATGCATAGAGTAATATTCAATGTCACAAGATAGTTGAGGATGTTACTGAAAGTGAGAAAACCAGCTCTAGAATTTGCTACAGATTGACCAGTTATAATACAGCAACTAAGTTAGCTAAAGCCTTAAGTAATTCCTAAAGCGGTGTTATGGGAACTGCCAGAGCAGGGCTGGATTAAATATAACACAGATGGTGCATCAAGAGGGAATTCAGGAGGCAGCTCATGGTCCTTTTGCCTAAGGGTTGTAAAAGGGGATCTAATACATGCAGCAGGCGCAGTAATGGAAAACACAGATGATATGGTAGCAGATGTTGAAGCCATAATGTAAGAAAAATATCATTGCAGTCAGTTCGGGCAAGAGAAGATCATTATATAGACAGATTCACTAGTAATGTAGAAATTCTTAAATCATGAGTGGGAACTACCATGGAAAATTACAGATACAGTAATAAGGATAAATAAGTTGTTGCAACACAAGCAAGTATAGATAGTTTATATCTCCAGGGAAGGCAACCAACTTGCAGATTACTTAGCTAACTTAACATTTGAGCAAGAACTGTTCAGATTTATAGCATTTAACCAGCTACTAAGTGCAGGAAGAAAGATACTAAATAGTGACAAGCACCAATGTCCCTACTTGAGACTAAGCTTAGCAAAGGTTTAACAGGACTGGAAAGGCTACAGCAGGTTCTTTCACATTCATCATATTTACAAAAAAGGAAGTTTAACAAAAATGTGAAAATACTATCCTTCCAATTTACACCAGCCAACAAAAAGGGATTTTCAATAAGTTAGGGGTCACCAAGTCAGATCAGATTCAACCGACTGAGCTCTTTGGTCCTCTTTAGCTATCAACGGGTCCAAGCATCCCATGATCTCTATCCAAGCTATAGCTATATAGGTAAAAGGAGAAGAGCATCAACATTCAACATACAGGTCTAAAAGCAATGATTATACAGGCAAAGCACTTACAAAAAGGAGGAATCAAAGGTCAAAAGACGTGACCTAGCGTGTTAGCACCAAAAATAATGGAAACATACTGAAGATTTCACCTGGAATTGAAGAGAAAAAGAAGAAGAAATTAGAGCTCAATCAGTTGGTGAATTCACGATGTATAAGAGATGGAAACTCACTCATGCAAGCTAGAATCATTAACTTGAAGCAACAAAGGAACAGTATTTATCACCCACAAATGTAGAAGAATGAATTAAATATTAGTGATAGAAAGCATGGTGAAGGAGGCATAGAAAAGGGGAGATCAGCTTATCTAATAGATTTGGAAACCCTACTCCATTTTAAGAATCGGGTCGAAATATTGGACCGGACCAATTTTTTATTTGGATTGTTTTAGATTTGGGCCGTTTTTCATTATGTTTTTGTAATGGCTATGCCCTACATGTATTAGACTGATTTTATTAATAAAATCCCAAATTAAACCAAAAAAGGCCACAAACTTCTCCAATTGTGATACAATCCAGAACTTAGTTTGGAGGAAGGTTTTCCAGAGAATTGGGGTGAAATTTCTTACAAGATAAATTAGGGATAGAGATGGAGCAATTTCCAAGGTTAAGTGAATATAGGAAATGAGAGGAGGCTTCTTCAAAAGAACCAGGAATAATGACTGGATCTTGATTATTGGAGTGAAGTCGGTGGGATTTTTTTACTAAGTTGGCCTGGATCTAGTTCAGGTGATTGAAAGATAATGGATAAAATAATTAACAGGGGAGGTATTAAAGAGGGTTTGAAGTGAGATAAAATGATGGAAAGGTAAAGAAAAAAGATGCTTAAAAGTAAAGGACAATTGAAAGAAAAGGACACAGTCTTACGAAAAGGAAAAAGGGAAGAAAATATTTTAAGAAAAGGGAAAAGAATTGAGACTGAAAGGCAGTAATTAAGGATAAAGGGATGATGATTAAAATATGCGTAAATCAAGAAAGAAAATATATTTGAGCATAATTTATAATATTTTTCAAGAAAGTGAACCATAAGTCAAATATCATTAATGCAAATAATATTAAGGCTTTTTATAAGGAAACAAAATCTTTCTTCTAGCAACGGTTTTGTAAAAATGTCAGCAAGTTAATTTTCTAAATCAATGAATTTTAATATAAAATCATCATTCTCTACATGATCATTAATAAAATGATGTTTAATATCTATATGCTTAGCCCTATAATAATGCACAGTATACTTGGACAAACTAATAACACTAGTATTATCGTACATAATTAGCACAAATTCGTATGATAAATCAAAATCAAGTACCTCATGTATTATTCACAATATCTGAGTGTCATAGTTGCCAATAGCCATGTATTCAACTTTGGAGATTGACAATGCGACTGACATTTGTTTTTTTCTATGTGATAACGGTCAACTTACACGTCAAACTAAGTGCAAGACGGTCGTTGTCAATATAAACCCAATAAGATTCGGGGACGAATCCATGAGGAACAATGTGAATGGTGATCGAGTATGTTTGAAATAAAAGTTTCTCACTAAGTTCAAACCTAAGGTACAAATATTTGGGGAGATGTTAAATGTTTTCAGAAAGATAACAAATTAGGGCTTCTAAGGACTAACTCGAGACTAAGAATAATTAGAGCGTAACCAATTAGGAATGAATCTTGTGGATATGTTTTACTAGAGGCAACTAATGTGTGGGTACATGAAAATCAACTTCAAATCTTAGTTAAAGCATGCATAGGTAGGCTCATTCGGGGATTTTGATACTAGCCTTTCAACAAAGTACCAAACTATAGCCCCTGGATTCTTTCAAATACCGTATGGGCATAGTCAAATAATCATCACACAGCCTCAATTGGGGATCCTTATTTCTAGGATGATGCCTAAGATATAGCAATTCCACAATTTATCCTTATTTCTAAGACAATAAAAAAGGAATAACTATTATCTTATTGTTCACAAATTCTCAAGTCACCTATATCCCTCTTTCAAGGATGATGTAGGATCTAGATTGCCTACATCCCTCTTTCAGGATGATGTAGGGTTTAGGTAAATTGAGACTTTCACCAATAAATTCCACTTTATAATCAAACATTTGTGAAACCCAACAACATTAACTAAGAATTAAAGCTAACAATCATAACCCACACACACTTTCACTCTATTCAAACATAACCCCAAGAGGAAGAACTAGCAACTCATCAAGATGATAAACAAAAATATACAAAAACCTCTATCTATTGATTCATGAAAAATAATGAGAATGCAAACCACACTTTAAATTCCAATAAATCTTCATTGGGACTTGCCAATTCTCCACTTAGGAGTCACTCTAATGTCTTCTTATCTCAAGATTAGTAAAAGTCTTGCTCTAAGCTCCTAGTGACAAAACCCTAAAAACCCAGATGAAGATGGAAGATAGGATGATGATAAAAATCACTTTCTTCAAAGGTTTTGAGCCATTTTTAGAATTGGGGTCAGCACTGTGATTTGATGAAATTGCCCCTGGGTTATTTCCCATTGTACCGCAATTTCTGGTGCTAAGAAGAAATTGCAACTCTATATTTGCGGTAGGTCCATCACGATCGCCATCTTGACCTATCGCAATTGTGGCTCTCAGACCGCGATCATAGTAACTGAGCCTGAATTTGTGTAGGGTCTTTAGTTGTGCTCTTTTCTCCTCCTTTTGATCCCTTATCCATATCTTTCTATCTCATCACCTGTGTACCTGCAAAATGTTGAATTTAGTGCATTCAAGTGACAAACTTGTCTTATTCATACCTTTAAATTATAGCAATGTGCACGAATTTAAGGCGTAAATGAGTGGTAAATTCACCACTCATCACTAAGCCATGAAATAAAGCCTTTCTAAGAATTTGACATGTACCGCTAGTGATTTTTCAATCATTTTAATCACCTGCAAAGTCAGTATCTAAATAACCAGTTAAATTAAATTTTAAGGAATGGGGATAACATAGTCCGATGTCCTAAGTCCCAATAAGATATTGAATGATCTGTTTTACTGCAGTCAAATATGACTTTTTAGGAGCTAACTGACATCCTGTACATTTGCACATACTAAACATGATGTCGGATTGACTTGTAGTCAAATAGAGTAGAGAACCAATCATTCCTCTATAGGTCTTTTCATCCACATCTTTTCCTGATGTATCTGAGTCAAGATATATTGAGGGACTCATTAGGTTCCAAAAGCCACCCCTTTTTACATGAAAAACTTTTTGATGAGTTTCTTTGTATATTTAGTTTGACTAATGAAGGTTCCCTTTGAAGTTTGCTAATTTTGAAGCCCCAAGAAGAATGTGAATTCTTGATATCGTCCAAAACAACACCTCCAAGAAGTATAATGAGGTCGTTTTCAAATATATAACCCAATAAAGGTTGGGGGTGAACCCACAGGGAATAGGCCAAATACTTATCACAAACTTACTGAAGTAACAAAAAAATGCAGAAAGTAGATGGGGGGATTTGTGAGAACAATATCAATGGTAACAAGTGTTTATCGCTTTAGTTGAAATCAATATGAGATGAATACTAGGAATGTATTCCCCTTGACTTCCTAACTTCGTAGACTTATTGTTCTCCGTCAAACTATCATAATACCTTGCATGCAGAATCTGATAAGATATGTATCACCAACTGTCTAATGAATGCTTTTGGTGAATTTCAATCTTTACCTTTTGGAGTCTCAGAGTGTCGCATTACTACCCCTTCTAATAGATCCCAAATTAATTATTACCTGTTAAGTATCAAGTTAATTAGATGAGGGTTGATAGCGTTAAATTACTGTCTTAGTCCTCTTTTCCTAATCGTTAACTCTACTATGAAGTAAGTATCAAATATAGGCAGGTTCTTAACTTCTGTAGTCATTAAGAAAGAAATCATACCGAAGATCACAATACATGAAAGAATATTGATCAAGAACAACTTTGCACTTCCTCTACTTCGTTATTCCATCAGGGTTTCCACAACCCTAGTTAGGTGGTTTAGCTACTCATGTTTGCAAGAACATCCATTGAAATCATAAAAGAAATCATATGAATAATCTTACAATAATTAAAGAATAAAACAAGAATCTTGAATTAATATTCAACCTTAAAAATCATGAACAAAGGATTCCAAGATCAAAAAATCAAATCTCAGAATCAATATAGTGTTATGAATGTAAAGAGTGCATAAACTAATACAAAAACCTCAAAAGGATATTTATAGAATACATCAGAACCCTAAAAATTTTAACCAAAATAAAAAAGAAAAAGTAAGTCGGTAACAACTTACATGCCTATTTACGGGCATTAAGTACTACTTATGGACCCTTATATTGGTAAGTGTTTGAACAATTCTCCATATTACAGAACACCACCTACGATGGACTTACGAGGGGCATAAGTGGTACTTACGCCCCATAAGTAATCCTTCGTAACTCTCAGAACAAACTTCAGAATTTAGATCTTCAGAATATTTTTCTTCTGACACTTATGTGCCCACTTACGGTGGTCGTAAGTTCCACTTATGTCCCATAAGTAGGGGTCCTCTGTACACTTCAAATCTTTTTCTTCCTTTCAGCTCCATAACCTAATTTCCTAAAAAATAAAGACAAAAACACATCATATCTAAAAAAACAAACCTATGTACTTGCATATTTTTCGATTTTAATCATCGAAAATACCATAAAACCATGGAATCAACACCATCAACTTAGAATGTATGTATGTACTCAGGTAATAAACACAATAACAAAATAATACGGAGATGCTTAACCAATAGAAATCTAAGGTACCTATGGCAGTCGACTCAATTTCAGCTCAACAAATTTTACCCTCTCATTGTTTCAACTTTTCAAAACCAACTATTTAGATCTATGTACCACAATAATGCGACGTAAATAAATCAAGCTATGACATTACACTAGCAACAAATAATCAAGAAAACATGTAGAATACACAACCCAAACAGATAAGAAGTTAGCAACACAACTCATGTACCCTCACATAAAAGAAGTCCCACTCTCACAGTATGATCATGCATGTCAATGTGGGAACAATATCGAGTGACTCACACTCACAAAATAAGTTCTAATCAATGTGCATAGAATACCAAAGGCTTGGTCTTATGATCTTTACCTTAATTTTTTAGACAGTCAGACTAGGATAACTATAGGACTTTATTTGGCTCGTAATATAGGCTTGGGGCTAGTATGATACATTTGGAAGGTAGTGACTCACACTTCTTGACACTACAATTACATTTAGGGTCTACTTCTTAACCAATTTTTATTTTATTTCTCCCTTTTTCTTTTATTTCAAATTTAGGTTTGGTGTGATTTTGCTAGTCTCTCCTTTTATTTTTCTTATCTTTTTCACTTTTCTTTCTTTTTGTTTTCCTCTTTTTCTATTTTTTTAAAAATAGACCTAACTCTACTTTCTTTTCTCTTATTCAAACCCTTCTTCATATCCAATTGTAACACACACCCCTATGATAGTCACCCTCAACTTAGAAAATTTGCTTGAGTTGAGATGCACAGTGTCCAAGGAGGGACCAGGAACAAAACAGGTTCATTGTAAGTGAATTGGAAAGGTGACAAGGTAAAAAAGAAGAAAATAGGTCAATGTTGGATAAAATTCAGGGATCAAGTGATACTTATTCACATTTGGATGGTCATTTAGGCCAAGAGTGGACTAATTCAAAAACAGACTATGACAACATCCTACCAACTATCCTACAACCTAGGCAAGACTAACCGAACAAATTTTGAATTAGATGCACAAAGGGGACTAGGTAAGTATCTTACACTCATATGGTACCGAGTTATATTAACAATTACTACATATCCAGTTCATGCAATGCTAAGCTGTGATTATTTTATCCCTAATCCTAATGTCATAACAAGATTCGCAATAGTCACTCATATATTTACATCACACAGCTCACAAAATCTTTTTGGAGGGATATTAATTTTCAAAAATGCTTAAAAACAAATAGAATACATCAACTGCCCTTATGTTCCTAATTTTTCTCCTAATTAAACACAAAAAATAACATAACATAAATAATAACACAAATACAACCTAAATATGTTGGCTTTATCGAGAACATACTTTGTGAAAAAGAGGCACGATAAGAAAAATCTTAAGAAAATATCTAGACCCACAAGTAGCCCCACCTTTATCGAATGGAAACGCATTGTCCCCAATGAATTGGAAAGCTACAAAGTAAGAGAGTTAGAAACATACCTATGTCACCTTAGGTGAATAGATCTGACACCTATCACAAATTATCGAAAATGCAGAAATTATAAAACACCTTAGGTTTCCTCTCAAGCAGCGCTTGATTTCACGTTGTGGCATGATATGGGTTTCTTATTACTCATACTTCACCAAGGTAAACATAGGGTTGGCCTCCAGAGTGAAAGCTACAAAGCAAAAGAGTTACAAATATACATGTGGCACCTTAGGTGCATAGATCTGATGCCTATCAAAAATAACACAAATGATCACATATGCAGAAATAATAAAACACCTTGGGTTACCTCTCAAGCAGCGCTTGATTTCATATCGCGGCATGACATGGGTACCTTGATTACGTAGATTTCATCAAGGTAATCATAGGTTTGGCCTTTAGGGTCATCACATTATTTATTACCAAAACCACCCTCATGTTAGTTGGCTACTTCATAGTTCTACTCACATTGAATGTGATTTCCTTATTATTCAACTGAACTTAAGCTCACCTTTTTCCATATCCATCAATGCTCTACCCATGACTAAAAATAGTTTTTCTAAAATTATGGACATCTCAAAATCAACCTCACAATCCAAGACAATAAAGTTCGTCGGAAAGATAAAGTTGCATATATTGACCAAAACATCAAATGATATGCCTATGGGCTTTTTAACTGTACGATCTACCATTAATAATTGCATCATCATGGGTTTGGGGTTCTCAAGCCTAATTTTTTGAGCAATGCCAGTAGCATTAAATTAATACTGGCAAGAATGGAAAAACTAAGGATACTTGAGCTCTATCTCTTTTAGCTCTGTCAAGTTCTGGTTGATGGTGTTCTTCTTGTCTCACTTTTTTTTCTTGAGCTACACAGTGGGCAATAACATTCTTTCTCATATTGTCTTCAACTAGTAACAATGCAGTAGTTTGTGTGTCTATCTCTTAAATACCCTGTAGAGGCAGAGAAACCTGATTAGGGTCATCATGACCCCCGTGATCTTACTATTCCATCTCACAATTCTATCGTCAGGTCCGCTCTAGCTCAATATCATGTAGGATCAAGTCAAGGGATTTCCTTGACTCCGAGTATTGGGCATACACTGGTGTATGCCTTAGAGATAAGAGATAAATAAAATCCAAAAGCTTTAATCAATCAATTCATAACTATATTCTGCAGCAACGATGCCAAAATTTAATGTCGTCCAAAACAACATCTCAAAGAAGTATAATACGATTGTTATCAAATACATAACCCAATAAAGTTTGGGGTTGAAACCATAGGAAATAGGCCAAATCTTTATCAAAAACTTGCTGAAGTAGTAAGAAAAATATAGAAGAGTACATAGGAGGATTTTGTAAGAACAATATCAATAGTAACAAATCTTGATCATTTTGGTTGAAATCTGTATAATATGAATACTAGGAATATGTTCCCGCTGACTTCCAAACTCCATAGACTTATAATGCTTTTCGAATTATCCCAGTACCTTGCATGCAGAATCTAATAAGATAAGTATCACCAACCCTATTATAAACGCCTTTTGTGAGTTTCACTCTTTACCTTTTGAGTCTTAGAGTATCGCCTTACTAATCCTTATCCTGGATCCTATATTAACTATATCTTTTGAGTGTCAAGTTAATTAGATAAAGGTTGATGGCCTCAAATTCATGTTGTGATCCTCTTTTCCTAATATCTACCTCTCTTTTGAAGTTAGTATAGAATACAGCCAGGTTCTTAACTTCTTCAACCGCTAAGAAAGTAATAACACCGAAGAAGCTCATAATACAAGCAAGAATATTGATCAAGAATGACTTTGCACTTCTTCTAATTTGTTATTGTATTAGGATTCTCACAATACTATTTAGGTGGTTTAATCGCTCATGTTTGCTAAGACATCCACTGAAATCATAAAAGAAAGCATATGAATAATCTTACTATAGTTTAAGTATAAATCTAGAATCTTAAATTAATATTCAACCTTAAAAACTAAGAACAAAGGATTTCAAGATCAAAAGTCAAATTCCAGAATCAATATAGTGTTGTGAATGTAAAGAGTGTGTAAACTAATACAAAACATCAAAAAGGTATTTATAGAATACATCAGAACCCTAAAAATCCTAACCAAAATAAAAAAGAAAAACTAAGTAGGCAATAACTTACAGACCCATTTATGGGCAATAAGTACTACTTACAGACCCCTAGATGGGTCATAAGTGTCAGAACAAATCTCCATATTATCGAACATCACCTCCGATGGAACTTACGAGGGACGTAAGTGGTAATTATGCCCTATAAGTAATCCTCTATAACTCTCAGAACAAACTTTAGACTTCAGAACATTTTTCTTCTGACACATGTGTGGCTACTTACAATGGCTATAGTGCCACTTATGGTCTGTAAGTGGGCCCATAAGTAGGGGTCCTCTACACACTGTAACTCTTTTTCTTCTTTTCATCTCCAGAACCTAGTTTCCTACAAAACAAAAACAAAAATACATCATATCTAACATAACAAACCTAAGTACTTGGATATTTTCCAATATAAGCATCGTAAATTCCATGAAATCATGGCACCTTAGTTATCTTATGAGACTTTTTTCAAATTCTCCCTTCATAATATTTGAAAAATTCTCGCACAAAGAAGTGTAAAACTCCCAAAGATAATATCATCCACATAAATTTGTGCAATAAGAATGCTTGAGCCTAACTTTTAAACAAAAAGCGTTGATATATGTTTTCTCTCCAAAAATTATTATTTAACAAAAATGTACTCAATCTCTCATACCAAGCTTTGGAGCTTTTTTGAGATGATTAGTGCTTTTGAGAGTTTAAAAACATGGTTTGGACACAATGGATTTTCAAAACCTGGAGGTTGTTTAACAAAGTTTTCTTCATTAATAAAACCATTTAAAAGGGAACTCTTTACATCCATTTGATATAATTTAAAACATTTAAAAGAAGCAAATGCTAAGAGAATGCGAATGGATTCCAAACTTGCTACAGAAGTAAAGGTTTCATCATAATCAATACCTTCCTACTGAGAGTAACCCTGAGCTACCAACTTGTCCTTTTTTCTAATGAATTTACCTTTTTCATTTATTTAGTTTCTATAGACCCATCTGGTTTCAATAATTGAGCGATTTTTTATTCTTTCATCCAGATTTTAGACTTGATTTCACGTAAATTAGTGCATTCTTTCTTTAAATCTTTGACCTAAGATTCATCCTTGAGAGCCTCATCAAACTGTTTTGATTTAATTTGAGATACAAGAGCCACCGATGTTTGTTTCCTTAAGGAGGCCCTTATCTACATCTAATCATTTAGATTTTAAATGATGAATTTATTTAAAAATCTTGCACTATGTCTCCATTCTCTTGGAATGGTTATTTTTTAATGGTTCAATGGGCAAGGCTGACTCTGGTGATACAGTAGTCGACTCTACGTCTGTTTGTTCAGTTGTTATTTTCGGGATGACTTTGTGTTGAGAGTCATTCACCTGTTCTTTATTAAAACTCAAACTCATAGATATAGGATTATAATCATCAAACACTATACGCATAGATTCTTAAATACATAAGGTCCGTCTATTAAAAGCTCTATAAGCACGACTAGTAGGAGAGCAACCAAGAAAGACACGTTTGTCGCTTTGTGGATCAAACTTTTTCAGATAATTCTTGCCATTGTTATGAATGAAGCACTTACACCCAAAAGGATGAAAATAACTAATGTTCAATTTTTGTCCTCTCCAAATCTCATAATGGTCATCCTTAAAATTCGCATAATAAGGCATCTGTTAAGCATATGACATGTAGTGCTTGCCGCTTTTGCCTAGAAGTGGTCCAATAAGTTTTGCTCGAGTAGCATGGTTCGTGTAGTTTCTTGAAGAGATCTATTCTTTTATTTGACAACACCACTCTATTGGGGGGATCGAGGAGAGGAAAGTTTTGAGAGTAACGGTTTTGAGTATACTAGTCTTCAAAAGCCTTGTTTTCAACTTCTCCTTCATGGTTATTATGAATATAAGTAATGAAATACCCTTTTTTTCTTTGAACTTTTCTACAGAAAATCATAATGTTAACAAAAGCTTCATGTTTATGAGAAATATACCCATGTAAATTTAGAGAATTAATCAGTAATAACAAACACATATATTTTTCCATTAATGTTGGCTATTTTGGTGGGACAAAACAAATTCATGTGGATCATTCGTAGAGGTTTGGTGGTGCTAACAATGTCTTTGACTTTAAAAGATATTCGAATCTATTTACCGAGTTGACAAGCATCACAGACATGATCATTTTTTAACCTCAACTTTGGCAGACCGTTCACTAATTTGAGTCTAAAGAGCTTTTAAATAGTATGCCAGTTGGCTTTCTACGCCAACCAGGGATCATTGGTTTGAGCAGTAAGACACATCAGGGTAGAAAAATCAGTATTATTCAAAACATAAACATTATTGACACGATCACCAATAAGAGTGATTTTTCTTTTTTCATGTGATTTAGTTGTTTTCAACGTTGAAAGATACACTAAATCCTACATCATAGAGATGACTTATGCTCAATAAGTTGTGTCTGAGCCCATCAATAAGGTAGACTTCAATCAGCTCACAGGAAGAGTTGGTGATTATAGAGCCAACTCCTATTACTTCTCCTTTGGCATTATCTCTAAATCTAACAGAACTACCATTAAATTTATTTATGGTGCTGAACTTTTCCTTCTTTCTAGTCATATGTCTGGAACATCCGCTGTCTATTACCCATATTCTCTTTTTATAGTTTTTGTAAACATACTCCTACAAAATAAGAGAATTAATTTTGTTTAAGTACCTACGTGTTCATGGGTACTTGAGGGTTAGATGTATTTTCTTTAGGTTTCCAAATCTGCATTCCTCCAGATTATTGTCTACAGTTATGTGATTTGTGTCCCTTTTTACCATAAGTGTAGAAAATAGGTCCATGATAGGAAAAGTAGGTTTTAGAGAAATAAATGAGTTAGAAGAAGAAGTACATTTAGCTTTCAAAATATTGGACTTGACAAAATCGTGACTTGGTAATTTTCTGATAATGTTCAAACGCTTCTTAATATCATCAAGTTCTTCTTGAAGCAAGTCAATTTTTATTTGTCTTGCTTCAAGTTGAATCTGCCAGTTCCTTCTTTCTTCTACAATCTTTCTTTTAAAAAGAGTTTTCCAATTTTTCTTTTCTTGGACAATTTTGTTATATTCATCAATGACCTTCTAAAGTTTATCAGTTATCATATCAAGATTTGATTGTATTATATTGCAGTTTCGGCAGTCAAAGGGTCTTTTCTCACTAGATTCACCTATGGCCATAAAATGCATATTTGTGATTTTTGCATCATCCTCAGTTTTATCTTAATCACTCTAGGCACCAAAGTTTCTATTTTTCTTGGATGATGTTATCCTTAGTTCAGGATAGTTTTGTTTGATATGGCCAGGTTTGTTTCAATGATAACAAAAATCATCATTTCTTGTGAATTTATTATTTTTGAGGATTTTGTTGGGGTCTCTGCTGCCTTTGTCTTAGAATTTACCTGACTTTACGATTTATAATCCTTTATTATTGTCTTCATCTATGTTCTTGTCTTCTCCCAATCTAACATCACTAAAGGTTATAGGTTTTTTTCTCATCCTTGTTGTACCGGTTTATATGATTTTGTTCATATGTAAGAAGATTACCTCGCAGCTCATCGTATGTCATGTTATGGAGATCTTCTTTCTCTAGGATGGTTGCCATGGTTTTTCATGCTTTTGGAAGACTCTTCACCAGTTTTTTAACTTGAAGACTATTTGAATAGATCATCCCTAGAGACTTTAGTTCACAGACAATCTTGCTAAAATGTGTGAACATTGACTCCACTCTTTCATTTTCCTCCATTTTGAAAAGGTCATATTCATTAACCAAAGCACTGATCCTGGCTTCCTTTACTTTGGTGGTGCCTTCATAAGTTACTTTAAGTTTGTCCCATATTTCTTTGGTTGTTTCGCAGGTTGATATCTTGTCATATTCTGCTCCATAAACTACACAGTAAAGCAAGATAATAGCTCTAGCATTAGTTTCAATTACCTCTTATTGTTCCTTGTGATTTCAAAGTTTTCAAAATCGCCTGTGTTGCTGGATTCTTTTTCCTTGTATTTGTCTTCAGTTCGGGTGTAGGTGTGGGTCCTTTCTTGATAACTACCCAGGCGTGGATGTCAGTTGACTGCACAAAGATTCTGAATCTATTCTTCTTGTGCAAGTAGTATTGTCCATTGAAGTAGGTTGGTCTTATTGAGGAATGTCCATCTTGAAGGAGTGCTTCTGGAATTCGATAGTTGGTCGTTTGATCTTTACTCATGTGCGGTTAAGCAACACTTTAGTATGTGACCTGCTCTAATACTAATCAAAATTCAAGAGGGGGTGAATTGAAAATTTTTTTAAGTCAATTGATAGGTTTGTTCAGTCGACTCTCCTGAAAATTAGTATAAGTATAAATTAGGAATAAACTAAAAGCAAAAAACTAAAGTGTAAGAAAGAACACAGAGATTTATATTGGTTCGGATCACTAGTGTGGTGCCTATTCCAGTTGTCTTGGATTGCAAGGGTTTTCTTTAGAGCTTTGGTGTAAAGTTGGAGTTACAGTGTAACTAAACAAGTTCTGAATCTCAATTAGTCGTTAGCTAGATCTTGTGACATAGCCTCAACTAGTATAACTAAAGGACTGACTCAATCTTTTTCTTTTTGTAACTATTGTAAATTGAGAGAATTACAAAGCATTGTGAAGACTAAAAAATGAGACAGAGTGGTAGTTCTCCTATGAAGTTGCGTATTGATTCTTCTATCTTCAATGCTTTTATATTGTCTTCATCTTCTGTTGTTTCCTTGATCTTAAAGGAAAACCCAAGGGATTCCTTGATTGAGGATTAACATTATTGGCACATCCATATCAGATATGTCCATGCGAGTGATATGCTCTTCTTTTTATGAATAGGTGGTTCATATCCATACACGTCCATATCAGATATATCTGTGTAGGGGATATGATCTCTTTCCTTGCTTAGCCTTTCATGAGATATTTTATTCCTTGATTAGTGCTCAATCAGTGTTAATCCATCAGTTGTCAAAATCTTTGGTTGCTCCTTATGGGGATCTTATAAATCCTCTAATGAGGTTCTTCCAAATTTAGTCTGAGGTCCCAATTGATTTGCCTATCTTATGATTCTCTGCTTTAAGTTCCTCCGAGGTGGGTCTTGTATGTTTATTCTGATAGTTTGTCATTATTAAAACAAATAACGCTACTATAGGAGACTAATACAATAGAGCTTTGAAGCTTGCAAACATAAGTAGGGACATGGGATTCACAAATTTAGATTGTTGTGTCAAGTAAACCTCCTCACTAAAACTCATCATGGAGAAATATCTTTTAACATCAAGTTGCTAATGTATCAGCCCTTCGATACAACTTATATCAACACAATACGAAAGACAGTTGATTTAACTTCTGGACTAAAGATTTTATGATAATCCACCTTGTCTTCTTTATTGAAACCCTTAGCCATAAGTTTTGCTTTATCACAATCAATAGAGGCATTCAAATTAAGTTTCATTTAAACAATCAATAACTTGGGAGCGAACACCCTTGATTCGAAAAGAAAGTAACTAGTCAAGTAGTAATTGATATTGATTCTTCCTAGCCAACTAAAAGGGATTGATGACTGGTTCAATAGTGTTTCTTCATTTTGATTGTGCAATATAACCTTTTGCAAACACTCTAAAGAGATATCACATAATATTTTAGGTCGCAGGCTCTTAACATTAGAAGACCCTATGATTTTCATAGGATATAATTATTCATATCATGTTTAATAAATAATTATTCATTCATATCACATTTATTAGCTTATTAATGATGCATAATTGAAGTAGAGAAACTATTGTTTGGATTAGGGATGAGCTAAATAAAACTATGAGCTATATGGAGCCATGGGATGTGGTTTTGGTTAGTTATGTTTTGATACCATGAAAGAGTTTACAAGAAGAGAGAAATCTAATTGTATCGTGATATTATTAGGAGTATATAAATTTCTATAAATACACAACACTATAAATGGGAAATGTATGATAGATTAGAGTTATATCGTAGGGAGTTAGTTAATCTAAGAATCATACCTCATATCAATTATTAGATATTACTATTTAAAAATGCCTAAAAACGAGCAAATCGATGGATTACATTAATTTTTATGATCAAAATTATTGAAAACTAATGCATTCACATTCATCAAATTTGGGTTCATCGCTTTTAGCAATTAAATGGATAGAGCCAGATTTCATAATATTGAAAATGTAACTACTTGAAATCAAATTAGGATATTTTTTTATGAAATTGAACAATCCCACCACTTGAGTACACAACTCTTTGCTGAAATATTTTCATCATTTTTATTTATATTCTTCAACTGCAATTTTGTACTTTAGAAATCCATGAAGTCCATTGATTTTTGTAAAAAAATAATTAAAAAAATTGAGGGCCTACATAGGTTTTAAAAAATCTATATTCTTAATATAATTTTTGCACATTTTTGCGAGAGAAAAAATCGACTGTATCCATCAATTTTCTATTAAAAATTTTAAAAAGAATTAAAAAATAAAATCTGACGGACTAAGTTGATTTTTCCTTAATTATTTGGACTGACTTTATTTGTTGGTTTTTTGTCAGTGATATTTACATTATCTTTAGTAGTGTATGTTATACGAATAACATTTATATTTAACAGGTTGATATTAGTACTTCCTAGCCTAGCTTTCTTTTCGAGCCATCAATAATTGCCGGCTTTCAACAGGTCCGGCTATGCTTGCACCGGTCGATCAGTTATGAAAGACTATGCTAGGTAGAAGCCAAAATATCATTGATGGTGATGTCTAAAGAAAGTGTAGTGGTTAAAGATGGTGATGGTAGTACTCGGTGGTGGTGCTAGTTGTGATAGTGAAGGTAGTTGGTACTAAGGATTGTTTGCACTTGTGGTATTGGTTGATTATAGAGACAGGGGTGACGATGGTAATGATAGTAGTGGATATAGTTATAATGATGTAGGCTGCATATGTATAATGAGTGACAGTAGCACAAAACAAATTAGTATTAAGGTGGTTGGCTATGGTGGTTAGTCGTTGTCGTGCAACAATAATGGTTGATAGTGATGGTAGTGCGGGTAGTGCAAAAATTTTGTAACAAAAATACTCAAAATGATAGTAAGCCTTTGTTCGAGATTTTAATAATTAAGGATCCGTTTGGAATCAATGAAAATATTTCCACATTTTCTTATGTTCATTTGGTTAAAATTTTTGAAAAATATTTTCTTTAGGAAAATAAGTTCCTTCAAATAAGAAAAATGACTTCCTAATAAAAATAGGGAAAACAAGTTGAAATGTCTCATACCACTTTCAAAATCACTCACCCCCACCCACCACCCCTTCCTCTTAAAATATTTTTTCTTTACCCACCCATGATCGGACCCAAAACATCCGCCCCATCTATTTTATTTTATTTTTTTAAAAATAAATTAGATTTGTCTTTCTTCTTCCCCATCTCCCTCTTACCTCGATCTCCACCACCCCAAAATTTTATTTTAATTTTTTGAATTATTTTTTTAAAAAAAATCCCAACTCCATACCCAACATACCCCCACCCCAACCCCAGACCTACCCCTGACCTCCACTTACCCCCTCTAGCCTCCCACCCCACCCCCACCCCCTAAATAATTTTTTAAAAAAATAGATTTTTTTTAAATTTTTTCATAAGAAAAACTTTTCCTACTGCACCCCCACCTAGCCCCTCCACCCATCCTACCCTACCCCTACCTTTCCCAGCAAAATCTCCTACCCTTCTCTCCCCTATCACAATATCCATCACTCTATCTCACAATATTTATCACTTTATCCCTACCTATTCTCGTTGTTTTGTATTATATATATATATATATATATATATATATATATATATAGACACACACACACAAATTCATAGAAAAATATTTTTTTTATTTGCACACCGAACACAAAAAATACGTAAAAAGTAACTTATTTTTCTAGAAAATATATTCTTGGACCCTAAGATTCATTCAAACCAAATAAATAGTTAAATCTTAATATAAACAAATGCATTTAAACATCGAAAGACTCAGTCATTCACATTTAGACCTCTATTATCTAAAGTAGTTGATGCAACAATACAAATATTTAGTGTAAAGGTATACTTTATTACTCCCTCCATCTCAAAGTAGTTGACATGTTTTAAGCAATTAAGAGATAAGTAATTATTATTTTTTTCAATTCTACCCTTAATAATAATTATTCTCCAATTAAGAGGCAGTAAATAGATGACGATTAAAGAACTGATAAGGAATATATTAGTTAAATTATATTCTTAATTTTTTCTTTGAATTGTGTAAAATCTATACTACGTGTCGATTATTTTGAGACAAAGAAAGTATATAATAGTAGCTCATAATTTAAACATATTTATTTATAGAAGATCAGTGAGTTGGAGGACGACCAAGGGTAAAATTGTCATTTCATAAATACTCTAGAATATTTGTTTCTATTATATAGTCTTAAAGTTGGTCATTAATTTCAAAATGACAAAATAGCCAAACATACTTTTCAAAATGTCAAGTGTGACCTAATAATGTTACATTTAAGGTTAACCCCACATTTTTTCAATCATAATTTTTCAAAAAGTATGTTTTGTATATTAATAATTAATCTATTTTAATGAGATATTATCTAAATTTCAATTCTTTTTTAGGATATGAAATTTACACTTTTATTTTGTTAGAATAGAAATATTTACAGAAAAAAATGTAACTATTTTATCGTATAATTATAAAACTTTAATAAAAGAATATGAAATTTAGTTCTAAACAAAAATGTATAAAATATTTGTATGGTTTGAGATCAAGTTTGTGCACAAATTGGATCATCTTGATTTTTTGAACCGATTCAAATAATGTAGATAATATAACCAATTCAAATAATGTAGATAATATAATTTAGATGGTTAAAAATTCAATTTGATTTACAAATTCAATTCTAGAATATTACAGTACATCTATTTGGATATACTTAAATGTGTTTACAATCCGAACAAACTTTAAAAAGTGAACAATATATTACATGATAATAATAAAAAAAAATTATCAATTATACATTCTATGTCTCAATTCAAATAATATATTTTTCTTTTTAATCAGTTCTAAAAAAGAATTAACATTTTTTATTTGATTAATATTTTAGCCATGTTGAATTTTATATATTTGTTAAAAAGCCCACAAAGGTAAGCTCTTCTATTAAGGCTTATTTATTTTAAAGATAATTTGAAATATTGTGAAGTTTTTCCATATATCTTAAATTCACTATCTAATTAAAATGTTATAAATTGAACTAAAGGAAGATGGAGTCTATAGGAGTATGTGTAAACACTCACATATGTATCATATAAGATAAAAATGTGAAATTAATTTTAGCCACGCATTTAACTGCATAAAGTAACTATTACTATATTATATTAAAATAACAAAAATACTCATAAATATTGAATAGGTGTTTATCTATCAAATACAATAAGCGAATCCTCTATAATTTCAAAGTTCCACATGATACATATTAAAATGATTTGCACAACATATAATTTATAAAAACATAATTATTTACTCAGCACCTATTAAAATTATTTTTAGCATCTTATTTAAAATGTAATATTAACTATCTCATGTTAAATTACTATAATATATATCATGTTAACTTTTGTTAATTCTTTTGATTCTCTTTATTTGAGGTAGTAAATTTTCAATTCAGGTAGACAAATCACTTAAAAAACATTCTTGCTTACTACAATAAATTGGTCTCCTATTTTTAACATATATAAGACAAGATATAAAGGCAATTCTTTAACATTATGATTCATTAAAATGTTCATCCAGTAGGTCCTTGTTTTCATTTGTTAAATACCATTAAAACAAATGTAAATATATTTAAAATCAATTTGTGTATAAATTTGTATCCTTTATTGCTTCGTATGATTCTATATGAAATGTTAATAAATAGATAGTAATTTTAATCTATTGTCTTGTATAATTTTTAAATAAAGTAGAAAAGAAAAATATTATAATTAGTTGTTTAATCTAAGAGAATGTTTGACCTGATGTTAAAATAAGTATTAGAGTATATGATATTTTAATGTTAATTATGAAATCTTAAATAGGTTGTAAGATGTTATTTGATTTTGTAAAAATAAGAAGTTATATTTTATTATATAGTGTGATTTCTACTTGTATTTTCATTTTGTTTATTCAAAAATATTAATGATCATTTTTTTCGAAAAACTAATTAAATAGCTATAAATATATTTGAAATTTTATTATTGGGCTTGTAAACGGGCCCTTCATTATCTAGTACTCATATATATAATGGAGAATCACAAATTTTGGTAGTCCTCGCAAGAACTTTTTAGACATTTCACTTCTTTTGTGAAGTAAAGTTGCTACACATGTCAAATTTATAGTGTATTGATGGTACCTTTTCTTGTATATTTTCATTTTTTTCCTCTCCTTTTTTTGTTAAGACCATCTCCGCTTGGTCTTTTGTAACTGGTTTCTTCTGGCTATTTATTGGATTGCCTTTTAATTACAACTTCTTTTATTTATTAAAAACTATCACCTTAACTTGAAAAAATTATGCCATAATAACTTTTAATACAAAATTAAAATTTGCAATAATCTTTGCTTACACCATTGAAATTTTTTTAAAATATTACTTAATTTTTTTAGAAAAAAATATAAGTACTAAATAGGCAACTTAATAAATAATATCTTGTATTTATTATTTTTTTTAGTGGACATGAAATAAAGTAAATTAATAATTAAAATGGGACGAAAAGTTTATTCTTTAAGAGGCATGTAAGAAAATAAATATGACAAGTAAATAAGTAATGTATTACTGTAATTCAATTACTATTTAATATTCTTACTGATCACTGTTAAGTTAATTTGTGTTAAGGATCTAAATTAATGTTATAATTATTTCTGTATAAACTTGAAGTCATAAATTTTTTTGTTATATTAAATAATTCTATAATAAGAAAAAAAAAATTTTATCAAAATAAATTTATTTTATCTCTACTAACAAATTCATAAAAGTATCGTATTCTTTGATTTATTAGTTTGGTCAAATCATAATTATTTATATACTTATCTTCAAAAATTATTTATATACTTTAAATCAGGTTATTTTTAATATATCTAATTCTTTAACAATATTTCTCAAAAATAATGTTCTAATTTAAATTATCCAATTATATAATTATAAACTTAAATAATTATGAATACTTATCAAAAAGGCATGTTTAATATTTCATTACATAATATCAATTATAAGATAAAAATATGATATAAATTAATAGTTTATTTTTCTATCCTGAATTTGGGCCCGGGCTTAGCACGAGCCTATATGGAACTAATTACTATTATATATAAGAGACAATCCAAAGACTTTGGTAGTCCTCACAAAGTTTCCAACTTAATTTTAATCTTTTCAATTAATTACTTTTATGTCATGATTTTATCCTTTATAGTAATTTAATTAATTTCCTAATCTTATAATATTGTGACATTTGGTTGATATAGATGAAGTTACTTGGGTCACAGGTGATATAAGAGTTTTAAAATAAGGTGTACGTAACACAAATCTTAATAATTGAGTAGAGGTGACAATTACTTCATTATGGTTTAAGAAAGTTTGAAAAATTTCAAAATAACCCACAAGTTTTTAAATTTACACTTTGATTCAAATGTTAGTTAATATATAATGGGGAACGAAGGAAAAAAAGATGTCTTTTTCTCTCTCCTCATCTTTTGTTATTTTCTCTCTCTTCGCGATATTTGGTTTTCATTGTTGCTGCTGCTTTATTCATCATCTTCTGATTCATTATCATCATCTTATACTTCATTATCAACTTCATATTCTTCTTGTTGACCATTGTTGATGTTGTTGTTGTTACCCCAACTGCTGCTCTTTGACCAAATTCTTATGTCAAATTTTGTTTCGTAAATCACTTTCAACTTTGGAATTTACTTGAGAGGAGACTTTGGTAAGTCAGATTATGCTTTTTAGTTGAATCTGGGTAACTGCCAATGTGTTGTCTTTTCAACAATAGTTTGTACGCGAACATGAGTGCAATACAAGAGCAATCTATTTAAACAGATCCATTATCTGCGGCACCAGGTAAATGTTCTGTTGTAACAGTAAACTCATGTTGAAGGGTTCTAGGTACCCGTAATATGATTATGAATAGAATAGATGGGTATTCTATTGCACCAGATTAATAATTTGTTTCAACATATAAATAATTTGTTTCATCAGATTACTAATATGTTTCGAATAACAAAATACAGCTCCTGTCACACACAAAACCTAATAGATAACTCATATGTTCTTGCTATTGATACTGGAATCAAATTATTCCTTAATTGTAGACATGTCATTCGTTAAGAAATAAAAATAGACAGCACGAAAATTAAATAAGAAATAAAAAGTCAAGTGTATCAAACATAATTTTTTATAAAACAAACAAAAAAAAATACATAGATAACAAAAATAAAAGCTTAACTATTGTTCTCATCATTATTAACATCATTATTACTTGTATGGCCAGCCGGCCAATCTTTAAAGGGCAGCAGCAGCGCCCTCCGCAGCCTGCGGATCTCCTGCAGCATCCTTACTCTGACGACGGCCAACTCCTAATGCAGGTCATGAATCTCCTTCTGCAGTTCCCTCATGGCGTCTCATAAAATAGCGATATCCCACACAGGATCAACCATATCTAAATAACGCATAAGTTGACAAAACACACACGTAAACACAAAAGTAAAGAAAAGAAAGTATTAGAATGTAATGTAATGTAATACAACTTATATTTACATAAAAGTCAAGAAAACAACTTACCAGAGACAGGAAAAAGCTATCAAGTCCTTGAAGAGAAAGTAGTTGAAGGTGTAACAAGAGCAAGGAACAAATAGTGTGTAGTGGAACAAACGATTGAGTAAGGAGGGACCTATTTATAGAGGATTGAACTTGAATGAGTTAGGCAAAAAATCGCAACTGTTCACCTCTATTTATTAATGACATTCTTGATTACTGTAAGAGTTATGACTTAATTAAATTAATCAATATTATGATAGGTCATGACTTTTCAGCTTTATTATTATTAATAATTAGTTCTTTCTAGGAACCGTTTTTTTTACACCGACTTGGACAACAGATAATATATCTGTTGCATCAAATAAATCATCTGTTACAATAGATATATCATGATTTGCAACAAATAGATAACCTGTTGCATCAGATAATATATCTGTTGCAACATATAATATATATATTTTTTAAAAAAATATTATCTTCATGACATCTAAATTTTTTGACTTTTTAATTATATAAATTAATAAAGCAGATTTAAAGGAACAACTATTCACCTCCATTTATTAATGACATTCTTGATTATTGTAAAATGTTATAACTTAATTAAATTAATCAATATTATGATAGGCCATGACTTTTTAGCTTGAAACTTAGTTTTATAATTATTAAAATAATTAGTTATTTCTAGCAATCGTTTATTTTTTACACTGAGTTGCACAACAGATTATATATCTGTTGCATCAGATAAATCATCTATTACAATAGATATATCATCCGTTGCAACAAATAGTTCAACTGTTGCATCAGATAATATATCTGTCGCAACATATAATATATATATCTTTTAAAAAAAAATTATCTTCATGTCATCCAAAATTTTGACTTTTTAATTATATAAATTAATAAAGAATATTTAAAAACAAGAATATTTCTGGTGAGTTTTTTTACGGTTTAAATTGTGTTTATTATTTATTTCCTTATTCTTTTCTGTGAAAAGAAATGACTTAATTAAATCAAGCTGGTGACTTAATTTTTTTTGTTTCTTTAATAACGATTTTTATTAATTGAGTTAGGGCAACAGATTCTATATCTGTTGCATTAGATAACCCATCTATTTCAACAGATATACCATCTGTTGCTATAAATCGACCATCTGTTTAAGGAGTTTTTTTTATTTCTTCTAACTGATTCATAAGTCGCAACAGATGAGGAATTTGATGCATCAGAAGCGTTTTTTGTTTTTTTTATTTGTTGAATGTATTTAGACAAAAGTCACAGTCACGACTATTCATTAACTTTTTTCTTAAAAATCATATCATCATATACATATCTTAATTAAATTAATCCAATGTTGTGACCTTTTTTAAATTAAATAATCTTTCTTTTACGATTATAATATCATTTAGTTCCTTATTATTTATTAACGAACCATTTTTAGGAGAATTCTCATCATGACTGCATCCTTAACTCCAACCGCCGACATGTTTTGAATAGGGAATAAATAGAATGATAATTAAATATTGAATAAGAATTAAAAATTTAAAATCTACCAAACCAAACCAAACATATACATAGATTTTTTTGAATCCCTTATAGATAGATCGGATATAAAAAAAGGGAAATACATACGCTAAAAGAAAGAAAAAACATAACCTAATTATTATTATTATTATTATTATTATTATTGTAAACCTGACAATTTTCATCCGGCAGCAGCAGGGCCCTCCTCAGCCTTGCTCGAAAGTCGGCCAAATCCATCTGGAGTTCATCAAACTGCCTTTGAAATTCCTGTAAGGACTCGATATGAACCTTCTTGTACGAATCTGGATCTGACATATTAGTATTGTAAGTATAGTAGAATGAATGAGAGTGAGTGAGAGTGAGTGAGAAGGCCAGAGAGACCTATTTATAAAATGATTGAGAATTGAAAGGGACTGGACTTAGTCAAACAAAAAGCCACGACTGTTCATATCTCTTAAAAGGAAAAATTACACAAATCCCATATTTAAGACACCATATTACACAATATCCTTAATGTTTTAAAAAATTACATAAAATCCCGAATTCATATTTACTAGTGATACATATGTTATATGTATCACTGCTTAACATATGTATCACAATTCAAAATTTTGGGATAAAATGTAATTAGCAAACTATCCGGGATTTAATGCAATATTGCTGAAACTATCCGGGATTTATGTGTTGTGTGTTACTTAAATAATACTGGTGACTTTATTAATAAGTAAATTAGAAAAAAAAATGGATCTAAATACAACATTTTATCTTTTTGTTGTATTTTCGAAAGATAAAGATTGGTAATCTGTTGCAAAATATATTCCACCTGTCAGATAACTTACAATATATGGACAATCTGTTGCAACAGATGGATATGTCAGTTTGCTTTTCCTTTAGATGTGGCGTCTGTTGTAACTTGCTAGTCATCTGTTTATTCAATTTCATCGAGAGCAATCAATTTTTCTAAACACTTCTTGGCCAAATTCAATTTTTGCTCTTGGATTGCTTCTCTTTTTTTCTTTGCATACTTCTACCAAACTAAATTTTTGCTATTGGATTGAGGGCAAAAATTGAATTTGGAGGCCATCTTAAAGGATGCAAAGAAAAAAAGAGAAGCAGTCCAAGAGCAAAAATTGAGTTTGGCCAAGAAGTGTTTAGAAAAATCTATTGTTCTCGATGAAATTGAATAAACAGATGATTAACAAGTTGCAACAAACGCCATAGCTAATGGAAAAACAAATTGCTATATACATCTGTTGCAACAGATTGTCCATATGTTGTCAGTTATCTGACAGGTGGAATATATTTTGCAACAGATTACCAATCTGTTTCTTTCTGAAATACAACAAAAAGATAAAATATTGTATTTAGATTCGTTTTTTTTAATTTACATATTAATAAAGTCACCAATTTTATTTAAGTAACACCACACACAATACATAAATTCCGGATAGTTCGCGTTAGATGTGGAGTTTGTTGCGTCAGATATGGAGTTTGATGCAACACATATAAAGTCTGTTGGAATACATAGTAGCCTTGCTGGTGGTTTAATTTATTCCATCAGTTGCTCCGTCTGTTGCAACATCAACAACAGCATAAACTACAAGCAATAAATAAAAAACATCAACAACAAAGAAAATGACAACATTTGTTCCAACAATATCATCAACTACAAAGAAGCATACATCTTATGTTCCAACACCATCAACAACAATGGACGGACCCACATGGGGTCCTCCGGTTTCACGAGCATAGACTGAACTCGTATCGAACTTTATATGTGTATGTGGAAATAAAGAAAAAAACGTATATAATCTAATCAGTGAGCACCCATAGTAAGAGTAGTTTGGTTAGCCTAGTTGTTGTTTATGGGTGTTTAAGGTTATTTATTTCTTTTGGTCTTGAGTTCAATTCCCACTCAGTACATATTTTTTAAATTTTGGTAACCAACTTTTCTCTTTTTATTCACTTTAAACTTTTTATTTTTTCTCCTTTACTCCTTGTGTTGATTGTTCGGACTCCACTATTTTTAAGCTAATAAGCACCCACCGTCTAAACCACACCACACCACAAGTTCCAAAAATGTCAAACCCACCAACAACACCACACCACAAGTTCCAACAATGCCAGCCCCACCAACAATATCAATAACAGCATCAACAACAAAGAAACAAATAAAATATATAAAAAAAAAAATGATACTGCCAACGAGGCTTTTAAACTTCTCCCAACAGATGACTTTTTTTTGCATCTTATAATAAAAATTCTTGGTATGTTTATTCAACAATTAAAAGTTCCTTCAAATTTTTTAAATAAATATGATATGGGAAAATGGTAATAAAATAAATAAAAAGATGTAAATAAAGTTGCAAGAAGAAGACGAGAATGAAAGAGAAATAGTGAATCATATCATACAATGTCAAAAGGGGGTCAAAATAGTAATTTCAGTCAAGGAATATTAGATATGGATATCGATCGGTTTAGATCCAAACGAAAATTTTTGAGAAAGAGGAGAGAAAAAAAGGTTGTGATAACCCTAAAGAGGATAGAAAGAAAAACGATGACAGATTTAGGGCTGAAGGAGAGGAGGGGAGAGATGAAATAATTCTAATTTCTAGATGTACTACCCTTAATATTAAATGACTAAACAAAGTGTATTTATTCAAATTTATATTTACAAAGAATAATTAATAAGGCTAATTTGGTAGTAAAATAAACCCCTAATTAATATTTTCTTGATGGGAGTGCCAAGTCAATATGAAAAGGAAGAAGTATTAGGGGTTTCAATATTCATTAATTAATATTCACTAATAATTTGAGGGTCGTGAGAAAGAAAATAGGTGACATTGAAAAGATAGGACAAGACTACTCAATGAATTTTTGAGTTATCCAAGAAACTTTTTTTACCGCCTTTAGTAGTACTACTACTTTATCTACTCAGGCAGTAGCTTGCTTTAAAATTAAAAGAAAACAAAAAGATTTTCAAACAGATATGTCATCTGTTGCAACAGATTTAGATATCTGTTTGAGAAATCCCAACAGCTCAGTCATCTGTGACAACAGATGGAAATGTCATTTGATAAATAAATTAGAAATGTCATCTGTTACAACAAATATCAATATCTGTTTGAAAATTTCCAACACCTCAGTCATCCATTACAACAGATGCAAATGTCTATTTAATAATTAAATAAGAAATGTCATCTGTTGCAACAGATATTGTTATCTGTGTGAAATTCTCCAACAGCTCAGTTGTTTGTTGCAGCAGATTTCATTGTAATTGATTTAGGATGAACTAGGGATGAAAGAATGAGCTCCTCATTAACTTAATATTATGATTAAAAATAGTACCTACATCGATCTAGGTGAAACAAGGGATGAATGAATGAGCTCACAAGGTCAATTACAAATCCAATTGAGTCGTTGCATTTACATGGTGTTAGTATTGCGTTTATCCCAACCCAAGTCATCGATCGATCACTCTGAGTTAAAATATGTTCTCATTAACTTAAAGTTAAGATTAATAATAGTACCTGCATTGATCTAGGTAGAATTAGGGATGGATGAATGAGCACAAAGGGTCAACTACAACTTCAATTGAGTTTTTTGGTAATTGCATGATGAGATGGTACTGCATTCCTCCCGACAAGAGTCATCGATCGATCACACTGAGATGAACCATTTCTTACTACCTCATATATTCAACTAATACCTTAATTGAATAATCTGGGACTAGGGGTGAGTTCTCATAGGGTCAACTACAACTTCAATTGAGTCTTTTGGCAAATGCATGATGAGACGGGACTGCATTTCTCCCGACAAGAGTCGTCGATCGATCACTCTGAGTCAAACCGATTCTTACTACCTCATATGTCCAACTAACACCTTAATTGATTAATCTAGGACTAGGGGTGAGTTCTCATAAAGTCAACTACAATAGATGACAGTGCCTATTTGATAATTTACAACATATGGATAATCTATTACAATAGATGACTTAATCTATTAGATAGTTTACAACAGACGTGTAATATATTGTAATAGATTACATAATTTGTTTGATTTGATCCAACAGAAAAGACAACTGGTTCAACAGGTTGAGCATTTGTTTATATATAATTTAATTGAGTTCATATGTTAGACTAATACCTTAATTAAATGTGAGTTCTCATAGGATCAACTACAACTTTAATTGAGTATTTTGTCAATTGCATGATGAAACAATACTGCGTTCCTCCCGACCAGATTCGGCGATCGATCACTCTAAGACAAACTGATTCTTACTACCTCATATGTTAGACTAATACCTTAATTGATTAATCTAGGACTAGGGTACTAATATCTTGATTGAGTAATTTGGGACTAGGGGTGAGTTCTCATAGGGTAAACTATCGATTAATCTAAGACTAGGAGTGAGTTCTCATAGGGTCAGCCACAACAAATGGCAGTACCTATTTGATAATTTACAACATATGGGTAATCTGTTGTGACATATGACAATCCATTTGATAATTTACAATATATGGGTAATTTGTCGCAACAGATGACTTAATCTGTTTGATAATTTACCTCATATTTATAATCTGTTGTTACCTAATCTGATTGATAATTTACAACAGATGAGAAATCTGACGCAACATATTGAACATTTGGTTTTTACAACTTCAATTGAGTTCATATGTTGACACCTAAATTGATTAATCTAGGACCAGGGGTGAGTTTTCACAGGGTCACCTCCTAGAGTACTCGGTTAACTATAAATTTAATTGTTTTTATATGATTTTAAAAATTACGCATATATTTTATGATTTTAAAAATAATTAAGATCATTTCGAAGCAAATTAACATTTTCAAAACTACTTGCCATTCTTTTCCAAAATACAAATCAACCCATACAAAACGTTTCATCATTTCAAATCTCGAGGTCTAGCTCTTTCTCTCTTATTCTCACTCAACAATACAGTATAGACAACAACTACTCAATAAATTTGCTCAACCCTCCACAACAGATCGCTTTTCTTCTCATTTTTGACCACAGAGGTGTTATTTTTGACATTATTTTTGCTTGTATCAGTCGTTTTCTTTGTTTTTGTAGGTAACAGAGTTCGATAAGAGCTCTATATTTATTTTTTGTTTTTTTTTTCTAAAAAATGAGGACTTTTAAGTTAATGATGAAAAATAAAACTTTTAGTTGTATTATCTTCGAGAATAGGTTTATAATTTTGAGTTTTGATGGTAAAATCGTAGAAAGAACTCGAGAAATCCCTAGTTTCCATTGCAGTGTTCCATTGAGAATTGTGGTATATTTGGATGGTGTTGGTGTTGGTGTTGGTGTTGGTGGTGTTTGTGGTCGTCGTGGTGGCACCGGTGGTGGCATTGGTTAGTGGTGTTTGTGGTTGTGTCGGTATTCGTGGTGTTTGTTTGTTTTTCGGCATTGGTTGGTGGTGTTTGTGGTTATGGCTATTGGTGTGTCGGTATTCGTGGTGTTTGTAATGTATTTTTTAAAATCTATGCATACATCAACTGTAATGTAATTTTTGTTTTTCTTTATTTGTAGGTAAAACGTGTCTCCCAAAAGAAAAGAAAGTGAAAGTGGATCAACGTCTAACCACTAAAAAAAGCTATACTACAGAGGGATTTGGAGGAGCTTCCTGAACAATGTCAGTCAGGAAAAAGTGAAGTTGAGAAAAGATGTGAAAACAACATTGAGGGAGGTGGACAAGGGTCTGTAGATGGTGATGAAGAAAATGAAAGTGAGAAAGAGGAGGAATTGGAGAGTCAGAAAGAGAAAGAGGACCACATTATACGGATTTCCTTGGGCTTTCATGGTAAAATTAATCACTAATTTTACTCATCCATTAATTATATTGAATATAGTTATTATGATTTTTTTTGCTTGCTTCCTGTTTACACTTTTTAGGCTTGGGCATTTAAAGCCATTCCTCCTCTCCGAAAGTAGTTAATGGATTACCCGGATGAGGTTTCTCATCCAGGGATGTTTAGGTGGTTGGATGCAAAGAGCAACACCAATATTAAGAAGGATAATCTCTTTAACCCTCTGGATGATGCAGTACGTCTTCTTCAAGTAAAATAATTCTACTCAAAGATAAGAAAGATATTGAAAATATGTTATATCTAGTGCATGAGATGTTATATCTGATGCACCAGATGGGACATCTGTTGTGACGGGGTATATCTTGCATCAGATTACCTATCTGTGGCTTTAGTTCTCTAAACCCGACTCCTAAAAGATTAACCATCTACTGCAAATTATGCAACAGAGGTTTAATCTGATAATATATCGTTCATCTATTGCAATGTACAGATCATCTGTTACATAATAGATTACCTATCTTATGCAGCTGTTGCAACAGATAATTGATATTTTGCATCAGATTATCCATATATTGCTCTGTTTCTCTGAACCTGACTCAAACGAATTTTAACCATATACTACAAACTATGCAACAGATGGGTCTTTTTTTAAAAAAAATATAGCCCAACTGTGAAAATTATTATATTATATGATTTAAATGCATCTGTCTTTTTTTATAGGTTGTGCATCCATGGATCATAACTACTGAGGAGGAGTCGGTAATGATTTCTTATATTACTCTTGGTCATGTTGATACTATTGCAGACCCAACGGTGGAGTTAATAAAGAAGGAATTGGCTGGAGCAACAGCCATAAGAAGAGCAGTTAGGCTGACCTTGCCTAACTGCTCT